>NC_135184.1:6049466-6649466 GCF_041146795.1 Maylandia zebra
GACATTTTAAGTAAAACTAACAGTTAAAAAAAGATCATTTCTACTGAACATTTTCAAAATTTTCGTGTTTTTTTCCCAGTATGCTAAATATGAAAGGAGGCTAAATGTTTTTATCTTGTTTCTTCCTTCACTTTAATGTTACGCCGAATTTTTTCTGTTGCTCTGGAGGCTGTCTTGTTTTCACAAATTGGGTTTTCTCAGTAAGAATTAGGCTACGACACAAGTTTGCTCTTCAGTGGGTCTGATGATGATGATGATGATGTTCTTTTGCTGAGATTTGTTGGGGATTTAAAGCAACTCTTAACCATTGGTGATAGCTCACTGTGAGAAATGACAAAGCGAAAGAGAATCATCCTGTGAATCACCTCTAAAACACCATCATGCACTCCCTGCTCAACAGACGGCTACAGGCAGACACGAGCTGGTGAAAAGTGGTTATTAACGTCACTTGGGAGTTGGTGGAAACTTTAAACAGAGCTAAAAGAGAGAGAATGTGACTCTTCTCAGAACTCATCGCCTCCATCTTTTGTCTCCAGCCTCGTTCCTGTTTACTCTCGACTCCGGCTTTTTTAAACCTCGGGAAAGACTTAATTTTGAGCAAAAGCATCCTCATTTCAAAACGTGTTGCTCCGGGCAACCTTTTCTACACCTTTTACATTCAGGTCTTCTCTTCTAATGTTCATTTTGCATTCTGTTATCATAGTTTCAAAACTCTCTAAACCCGTGTGGTAATTCATATTCCTGCTGTCGGATTGTATAACCTTGTAATCCTTTTCGTCTGGTTCTCATTCACGTGAATGATTGAAATGCCTCTTTTGAAAGACTGCCTTTATCTATATTTAAATATCTGTAAGTTATGAAACATTAATGTTGTTACTGAAGTTTGGGGCTTATTCACACTTACGGCTGTTTTGCATGTCACATATTCAGATGGAGGCAGTGGTATGTAGCATTAATCATTCAGGACAGGAATCCTATATTAAAACAGTAAAACGCTGATATTCTGTCTCTACAACAGGTGTTTTTTTGGCAGTAAGATGGTAGCTTTTAACTTTTAGTTCAACTTGGTTTGAAACAGCTGATGCACGTCTAATCTGTTTGGCTGCGTCCCTGCTGACTTTGACTTCATGTAGTCGGACTTCTCCATGGTCTGCATTGCCAATGAGGTTGTTGCTGTCAGGATTTAAGGCTGCTCTTTGCCATCATGCTTCATGTTTTTTGGTTATCTATCAATATTTTCCCCAGTTTTCAGTTCCCTCAGCTCAAAATGTGCTATCACTTTTTTGCGTGTGAAGCTGACAGGGATGATATTTCCCTTCTCATTTCAAGTGCACGTCCTCCGTGGTGGACCCACATCTTGTGGCATCACAGCTGGAGCTACAGTCTGCATTACTTGAATCTTTCAGCAACGTCATTGCTCATCTGCCAAATGCCTCCGTTCGTGTTGTGCTTTGCGCAGCGCGGCCATATTTCCGGTAACATTTCGTTCCGCTACCCCATCTGGTGTTGGCGCCTGCTCCTCTGTTCAGTTGCCAAAAAACTGTGTTTGAATGCATGTTAAGTATAAGAAACAGACGTGAATGCCCAAGCAGCTCATCAGCCTTGTCCTTTTGTACACTTGCTGAAATGCAACACTTTTTTTTGACATGCCCAGTAAATCCACAAGAATGTCTGGCTGACATTGCTGCAGTGGCAGCTTGACAACTAGGTAATAAAATCATTACCTAGAGGAAAATAGACACAAACGTCCAAACTACTCATTTGTTCTTGCTCTTGAACACTTGTTTAAACAGCAGATACAAATAGCTTATGCATAAATACCAAATAAGGACACAATACACAATCAAATATCAGAGATGTAAAAAAAACAACTAGGTGGTCAGGAGATTCACTGAAACACTTAGTGAAATTTTCACTTAATGAAAATTCCAATAATATTTCTTTCATCTCAGTGAAAGAAATATTGAAATTTCTTTCATTGTGCATAAATATACATGTGCATAAATTCTGTAAAATAGCTCTCTTTAGAGCTTCGCCCCACCTTATTCATCACATTTGTGGTTTGCTTATACTAAAACAAACATTAAGAAACCTTCAGGTGCCGTATAATGATGTAATCTAATAATATAACATGACTATGAGTCAGCTGCTTTCTAAAGTCTGCGTGTTTTCATTCCAACACCTGTGCTCACTTCTGTAAAGCTTGCCTCTGACACGTGCGCTCTATAGAGTAATAATTAAAAACACTAAAAAAAACACTTAAGCTAATAAATGTAAACCAAAGTTAAACATTTTCAAACAACAAAAACTAAACAGAAACAAGAAAATCCACTCTGGAAACTAACTGAAACTACATGAATATTATAAATGTTATGTATGCTTTTAGTTATAATGTTTTGCGTGTTGTGATCATCTTTGATGTCTGAAACAATGGCTTCTTTCACAGATGGCCTGGGTAAGTTTTGGATAGAAGTACACAGAATAGATAAAACCACACTGCAGTTTATGAGCGGTCAGAAAAAGACGAGCAAAACTTGTTTATGTTTTAAAAAGGTTCATGGGAAAAAGCATGTCCAAATCAAATCAAATGAATCAGAATAATTTTCCCTCATTAGGACGTTATTGCAGAGACGGTATTACTCGAAATTTGGTGTGAAATTTGGGTAATAAACGCAGAACACAAAAGCAAAGCCACATCTCTTGGCAAGTAACAAACATCTTACTAGTAGTATTTATTGTTTTATTTGGTTCACTGTACTTTATTTACTGTTTTTACGTGGACATTGATCTCACTGTAGGATGTACACATTCTGGGTTTAACCCCTGACCTCACTTTTTCATCATGGCAGTGGTGTAAATATTTAATCGTTTGTTTAAGTAAAGATGTGTAAAAGAAATTCCCAAGTAGCTCATCATGTTGTACAACTGAAGTGCAGCAGGAGAGCGAGAGGAGAGACGGTTTCTGCTTAGTCACTGAAACAGTCTCTCGCCGGAGTCTCCAAGGACGACCCGCTGTTTCCTCGTCTCCTCTGCTAATGAGTGACCTAATGAGTTTAGGGAAATTACTGCATGCTTAGCAATTTCTTCTCCGTCTTTCTATCCCATACTCACCACGTGTCGGCTACACTTTGCTCATGCATACAACCCACTTTTTCTGTACTTCAGTGCAGTTTTAATTCATTCGAGACTTACAGGTGCACAGTAGATATGCACCTGGGCAATACTGGACTTCCTGCTTGTGTCCTGTTAACGTATGTATTCCTGTCTTTCTAGTTCTAAAGGGTCCCCTTGTTTCTTTCTGTAGGTTTGACCTGGGAAGATGATACCACCCAGCAGGTTCTGTCCAAGGAGTTATCCAAACTGAGAAGGATTCCCTACAGACCACAGCAGACTGGGTCGTTCTACACCACTGAGATCAGGTCAGATGTTTATTTAGCTCAAATAGTTTTGTGACCAAAGGACATGTAGATTTGTAGATTTGCACTTCTGTTTTATCTTACTCCTAATAATTTTCATTTAGTTTTGTCGTCACCCCACTTGGCAGGCCGGCAGCGTGGACAATAAACTTTGTGAACACGATGCCTCGAAAATGAGACGGCATAGGGCTTGATAGCATAGGTGCATCTACTAAACATTTTGGACAAGTCAGAATCCCGGTGACCTTGACCTCAAGGTCAAGTTGTCTGAAAATCTTGTGAAAACAATAACTCGAGAAAGATAACACTTAGGATTTTCAAATGGATACCATTGGTGTATCTACTAAAAATCTTCAACGAGTTCAAATATCAGTGAGGTGAAGTTTTCTGTCACCTAGGATTTTAAAATTTATACCACAGGTGTATCTACTGCTGTCGGAGGCTGAAGGGTAGCACTGGCTGCTGCCAGTATTTTAATTTCTTACTTTTTATTTTACTTTGTGACCTTTTTTTTGCCTTTTTTCTAATACTAATATATGATATATGAAAATTTTAGAATGGCATCATGTTAATAATTCCATTTGGAGGAAAAACAATTCATTTGCACGTCTTTGCAATGAAGTTATCTGACTGTGCTACTCTGAAGTGACTAATTTCTGCATTTTGTTCATCTTTTTCTCTACTCTCACAGGCCAGTAGCTCAAGCAATGGACCCAGTGGACCAAAGGGTGAAACCGGTAGAGGTAGAACTCGGCAAAAATCTCCAGATGTACCTGCAGCGCCTTGGCCTCCTTCCCAAGACATCTACTTCCAGCTTGAGCGCACCAAGCAAGGTAAACATTTACTCTGTTTGGCTTCTGGGACTTGGTTGTTCCGGTTCATGATTTTCTTGCCATTTGTTGGAATTTCTTTGCCTCAAGCAAGTAAACAGAAACTATTATGCTTTTTATTATTTTCTGTTACATATTATCTTCTTCAAAGGTGGGAGCTTTAATTAAACATGGGTAAAGTTACAAACAATGAAGGCAAAGATCTTCAAACTAAACTTAAAAGCACCACCCACCTGCTGTACTTTTGTTCATGAGAAATAGCTAATCAGAAAGAAAAGGTCGGTTTAAGTTGGGGTCTGTTTGACAGTGAATGATCTGAGTTGCACCAAGGCCCAGTATACTGTGAATCATGCAAAGTTCCTCTTGTAGAGTCCAAGTGTGAAAATATGGAGCTGTTAATTCACCTCTATACATCAATTATCAGTGTGCTAATTGAAAGGATTCAAAAAAGCCCAAAAGTAATGAAGCGCAAATGACAGAATATCGCTGAAGTGCCACATAAACCTCAGCTCCCGCTGGTCCTGTTCTCACATTTGAAAACCGAAGAATATGTGAGGAATTTGTTTTTATCCCAATGACTGCATTTAGCCTCGACCTCCATTCGAGGCCACCTGGCTCAGTTTGAAAAGAAAGCGTGCACACATACAGTGCACGCTCGCACAACACGCTGAAAGGACACAAACGCGCACACCTTCACAGCAGGTGGTCCGCTGTCATCCTTCGCTGTCGCTTCTTTCTTGCTTCTCTGTCCTAACTGATGACTTCTCCCAGCTTGACCGTTATGAGGGAAATAATACCAGCCGAGAGTTCAGGAGTTCACCGCTCTAATTAATAACTGAAGGCGCGACTGCGTCCCTCTGCTGTGCCTGCAGAGGCCTCTTTCCAGCTGGGGAATTGTACTGAGGACCAAGCGAGTACGACTGCGTGGAGCCTGCAGGCATCGCTTGCAGGCTCATGGCCTTTTCTATCCAGGTTCACCTGTTTGGTGGCAGCCAAAAGGAGCTGGAGGGTTGAAGGGGCCCTTCGGGTACGAGTGGCATAAACATCACCAACTGAGGGATGTAAATGAATAAAGATACTGCCAGCAACAAATACCAGAGGGGGCCTCGCACACACAAATCATAAAGAAGTATGACAACTGTGAGGAACGGCTTATGTCTGTATTGTTATGATAATTTTGCCGTTACTCAGGCTTGTGCCATTTCTGTGCTCTTAGGTGGGCGTTAATGGAGCCAGCAGTGACAATTTGCTTTTGTTGTAGCTGATGGATCTGTTAATATGATTGCATAAATGGATTAATAACTTTTTTTCCCCAAAAATGGCCTTTTTCATCTCAATAATCATTTTTGTTCAAATGAAGCCTTTAATAATAAAGCAAAGTGCTTCTTCATGCATCCAGATACTCTCTCTAAATCTAGTGGAAGAACAAAAACAAGAAACGTTACATTTAGATGTTTTCAGCAAATGCACATCTATTTAATTTTGCATACATTTTGTCTAGAAGTAAATTGGCTACACTAACACGAAGGTTACTGGATTGGTGGTGTTATAAAGAAAGAAAAGCCAAAGTGTGTCGAAAGAAAAAAGGCAGGGTGCTTGTGTTTTGTACTTTGGCGTCAGGATGGTTTGCATTCTTGTCACATACAGTTGGTCCCATTATTTTAGGACGTTGTCTCAGCCTTAAACGTGTGACGAGCAGATGGGACATTTTCTTGGATCCAGCATCTGCATAAATAGTAATTCTGCATGACTCATATTTTTTGGTCAGATTTTTTTTCTGTCGCAGCCAGTTTTTTGTCATCATTAAACATCGGACAGAGGGATGACTGGGAATGAAGGGGCTGGTGAGTGAGATGGTTGGCATCTTAAAGTTCTAGGCAGCAGGAATGCTCAAGCAATGCAAAGTAATTATAATTTACTTTATGCTTTACTTTGCAGTTATACTTTGTTCCTTGCGGTCTGTTTATTTCGAGGTCTAATTATTTGCTCTGAGACATTACAACATATGGTCGGGAATTTTCAGGCTTTTACTTAAGCTCTCTATAGTTAATGGAGTTTGGATGATTCACATTTCATAGCCTCTCAGTTCATCCATTGTGTCAAACAAAACATTTGAGGTAGTTTTCCTTTAATTCCACTCCCCTTTTAGGCAGCTTTCTCCTGATTGGCTGCCCCTCACAAACAGCAGGTGGGTGGGACTTTTATGCTCACATCCAGAGTCGTGTTTTGAAATGACTGTATTAGGGGCATGCACTTCTCCTTCAGCCACAGTGTGGCTGTTTCTCAGAAAATAGAGCAAAAGCTCTGCTATTGGAAAGCTGGTGGAAGTGTCTTCAGCATCAGTGTCTTTGTACAGTATGCTTGTGTTTTCCAGAATGACCGTTTCCAGTCCGGCATCCCTGCAGAGCTTTATCGCTCCAAGCCCCAGATTTCAGCTCAGAAATCACCTCCCTCCAGCTTCTCATCTCTTTCATCGTTCCAACCCGTGCAAAAGCAGAGACCACCAGCCAACCAGCTCCTCGCCACGCAGGCTGAGGGTGACCTTCTCCTGGGCGCCCTGAGGCAGTATCTCTCCGGGCATGCGTCCCTTCACAGTGGGGGAGCGAGCCCATTCGAGCGCCTGAGGACGTTCTACAGCAACAGAATAGAGAATTCTGGGCTCAAAAAGGAGACCTCGAAATCCAGACTTGTGAACATGGGAAGGTCTCAGGGGGCCTTACCCAAGGACCCACTCACGTCTGTTGATGGTATGTATTTTACCCATGATGGATTTCATCATAGTCTGCAGCGTGTTTGAGATGCAAAATTCCAGGCAGGACGTCTTTCACTTTCAATCGTATCTCTTACAACATGTAAACACACACGTGTTGAACTGTCAGTGTTGCCAGATATTACATAATTTTATTACAAGCAACAAGGAGAACCTGTGAGTTATGGCTTTCTTTGAGTGGACTGAACCATGCAGAATACCAGAAGTGGTGCCAGGAAGTTAAGAGAATCGTTCAAAGTAAAGCAAATTTGAATAGAAATAAGGAAATTGTAGCACAGCGTGGTTACACTTAGAATCAGATAGCATGTTTCTGCCTTAGCCTGCTGTCAGACGCTGGCTGGGTCTTCATTATAAGGAAGTTATTATTATTTCTTTCTTTCTGTGGCTACACTGAACACACAGGGCTTGTGGTGAAAACCACATTGTACTCTTTTTCCATAAAGATGAGCATTATTTGCATGACTTTGGAAAAACTAGCTCACAGCAAGGACCATTAAATAATTGCTATAAGGCTTTCAAAGTTAACTCAAAGGTAAACTTAATCACGTGTAGTGCGCCCAGTTCTTATGATAGTTGTAGATGTTCAACTTTCATTTTTATCTGTGCATTAAAACCTGCACACACTGACAGGCCCTCATACTTTAACTTAGCAAACTTGTTAGCGAACATGAACTCATATAAGCATCCAGCAAACAGAACAGCATTAAATTTAGTCCAGTGTCCACCTAATGAATATAACTCTTGTATCGATTCTCTGTGTCTTTTTTGAGTCCTGAGGGAAATATCTGTCTCCTAAATTCTCCACTGTGTGCTCACTAGCTAGCTAAATGTCTGCCTGCTGTTTGGTGCTGGTACACAGGGCTTTTCTGATGAAAACAACTGTCTGCTGTGGTTGCTATGTGATGCCAAGTAAATAGTAAATAAGTGGACAGCTATACACCAAGCTGAAGCTCGCTGTAAACCTGAAAGGAGCTCCATAAACAGCTTTAGCTTCATTGCTACAAATCACAGCTTTCACATCGTCACAGTAAGATACCTAAAAATATTTAATGCTGAGATCAGAAGAGAGACAGCAGACATGAGAAGTGAGACTATTGCCTCTAATCTAAACTACATAACTGGTTTTAATGGGGACTGATTCTGCTTTTTCTTGTTTTCTCTTAGAAATACACGATCATAATAAACATGTCCAGAATTTCAAATAATGCAGCCACTATGCAATCCCAGCAATCTATACACTGAGGATGTCATGTCAGACACACAGCTCTCCCACCCACCTGCTGTTCAAACCTTCTGGTCACGAGGGGCAGCCAATCAGAAGGAAGCTGGCTTAAAGCTAGTAGAAAGGCAGTTAAAACAGCTTGTTTCTGACAGAGGGTAAACTGAGTGACTTAACCAAAACCCAGCACAAGATCAATAAATATTATTTTGAACTATGAATCATACAAGTCCAAGAATGCAAACATGGAGCGTGGAGTTAGAATATTTGGTCTGCTTTAATGATAATAATTTCTTTGTCTTTCATTGTTATTTTACTTCCATCTCTCCTCCAGAGAGGTTCATCGAGAACGTTTTGAAGAATGTTGACAGGCAGCATGTGGACATGGATACGCTGACACCGCAGGATTTGGACCAGCTGTCGAGCCTGATAGCTGAGGCTCTACAGGTAGTTGATCAGGACAAGGGACTAAACAGAGGCCTGAGCCGAATGAGGGGACCAGGACCGAGAGACCTGGAAGGAGAGATGAGTGATGGAGAAGAAGAAGCAGAAGAAGAGGAAGAGGCGGGGGAGGTTCCTAGGGATGAGTTGCTGGGGAATGCTCCTACCCTGAAACCTCAGGAGAGCACTCCTGTCGCACTGGCAGCACTTCAAGGTAATTTTATAGTGATTCGTTTTGTTTTTACACAATTAAAGTATTGAGTAAGCGATGGAAAGTAAGTCTATAATACATGCATAATTGTGTAGGCTGGATTAAACAAAAAAACGGAGCTCTCAAGTTGCCACAAGAGTGCAACATAAAAATCAATGTGAAAATAAATAAGCATCCTGTGCTCAATGCAGAACATAAACCCAGCCAGTGTTAATGGTTTATTGTCCACTGAGGCCACTCAGGCTTTGCATGTTTACAAAATCACTAAAAGTGCTCAACAGATAACTAAATGATTAAAAACTGTGGTCAGAGCGCAGTAGATATGTTATTTATGTACGTTTTCTAGTGTTTTTTCAGCATCAGTGAAAAATAAATTTACACAGGGGTGAATTCAGATCAGTAAAATATTAGAGAATGGTGAATTTGATTTAAGGAAATGGCCTTGAAATTTGGCAGCTTTTAGCTCTGAATGAATTTTTACATGAACCACCTCTTTTTCTGTCTTTCTGCTCCCGCTTTGAATGGAAACACAAATGTATCAATATGATTATTCTCTTTCTCCCAACAGAGCGTCACACGGAGACAGGGGAGCAAAATATGCAGGACAAGGTAAGCAATCAGAGTAGCAGAAAGGGAAGACTTAAATGTCAAAGCCAAGGCTGACATTGTAAGCAGTTATGTAATTTATTAAACAAGGGAATGAGATGAAATTTTGCAAGGGTGAAATCACTGCCCAAAGAATTTATCTAGAACTCAGTATTCATGCGAGCGAATGAACTGCTGACAACAAAAACAAAATTCATCAGGTTTTAGTCCCAAAGTTTTATTTGTTATACTGCTAGTATGCACTAATAATATTCTTTTTTTATTTATTCAAATAATGAAGACAATCTTCCACAATAAATCGGACTGATATGAACATGTGCATTTTTTAAGGAATCGGGAGAGCAGTGGATAAATGAGTGAGTTGGAATTAATTAAGGCTAAACAAGGTGAACTCGTAACAACGACGCTGTACTGATTCAGTCCTTTATACTGTAAATTGAAACCTGGGTAAAAAAAAAAAAGTAAACTCATTAGTGTATTTCGCAGATTTCTTTTATTCAAAGCAGTGGTTGAAATACTAGCATGTATAGTAGAGAGATGTGTGTCTAAAAAACCAAATGTGATTCTGCTATAAAGTTTTAAAATTTCAGCGGATAGATCACCAATAGATACTTAATTGTTTCCAAGAGGAAATTTGTCTTGGACTCTACTAAACTACTAAGCTACATAATAAAAATAATTATGACCAGATAGAGGGGCGATTATAAGCTCTCAGCAAGGCATCAGTCAGTATGTGCGTTTGTTCTGTTTAAAATTCCTCCTGATAGAGGCAACAAAGGATCTTTAAAGCCAATTTCATTTGCACTTTGACAGAACCTTGATTTTAATGACAGAGGAACATCTTAAAGTCAATGCATACCTGATTACAATCTCTGATGAAACAGAGGTTTTTTTCTTCACCTCCAGACAGACGTGAGAACCAACCAAATCAAGAAAGTCCTGTCACGAAGGACATCAGAACGCTCGCGGGTTATGAATAACCAACAGACTGTGATGTGTTACACACTACTAACCAGTTACTTTAGTGCTGCATTTTAAACAAGAAGACTTGTGCATGCAGAAATGCTTTAGTTTGACATTAAATGGATCGTGGCTGATTTAAAAGCGGAAATTTCAATCTGTTAAAAATGTGAAAACCCTAAAACAAGCTAATTTTTTTTTCATGCATTTAAAATGTTTGTGTTGTCCAGACATGTGACTACAGCCATGACAACAGGTCATCACGGCAGTTTGTGAAATAGTCAGAAACTACTGATTTGTGTTTCTGAACACGAATGCCTTTATTCCATCTGTCCTGTTTCATACTTACTGATGTTTGTATGTAGATATATTAGTGCTGTCAGCATTAATCTCGTTAAAATTACGTTAATGCCATTTTAACTAGATTAACGCGTTAACGAGCTAACCGCGCTAACGAGCTAACCGCGCTAACGAGTTGACGCCATGCAGGTCCACGCACAGGGTGATCTGCGGTAACTTGTTAATGGAGATTTTCCAGATTAATGCAGTTATAGCATTAACGTAATTTTAACGAGATTAACGCTGACAGCACAAATATATATATATATATATATGTGTGTATATAAGTGTATATAAATGAAAAATATTCACTCTTTCCTTATATCTATCTATATATCTATAGATCAATATATATATATATATATATATATATATATATATATATATATATATATACACACATATATATATGTATATATATGTGTGTATGTGTGTGTGTATGTATATATATATATATATATATATATATATATATATATATATATATGTGTATATATATATATATATATATACACACACACACATATATATATGTGTGTGTGTGTGTATATATATATACATATATATACACACACACACACATATATATATATATATGTATATATATGTGTGTGTGAATGTGTGTGTGTGTATATATATATATATATATTAGGGGTGCAACGATATTCGTATCGATATTGAACCGTTCGATACAGTGCTTTAGGTTCGGTACGCATATGTATCGAACAATACAACATTTGTAATTTATTTTATCAACTTTCCTTCTGACGATGCTGTCTGTGTTGAGCGCTCAGTGAATCTGCATTCGACTACTCCGCCTAGGCTGCACTGTCGAGCGCAGATCTACTGAGCGCTCCACACAGACAGCATCCTCAGAAGGAAGAGCGCAGGGCAAGCTAGCAAGACAGAAGTTAAGCTCTCCTTGGAACATGGACCTCCCTCACCCTCATTCAGATCTGGCGTTTGGAATTATTTTGGTTTTCATGTGAGGTATGACCCTGAAGGTAAGCCAGTCATGGACTAAAGTAAAACAGTATGTTGGATGTGCCATGCAATGCTTAATTACATGGGTGTGAACTAGTGTGTTAGCGCAGTTAGCTCGTTAACGTGTTGGCCGTCTAGCCCCATGCACGGGGCGATCGGCGGTAGCTCGTTAACTGAGATTTGCCATGTTGTGGCGTTAAGGTCATTTCAACGAGATTAACCTGAAAGCACTAGTGGGAACACAACGAATATGACTGCACATTTACGCCGACATCATCCTAGTGCAAAGACAAAAACAACAAGCATGCTACTAACTTTACCCGGGTCATTTAAACAGCCGTTAGCACATGATTCTCCTTATGCTGCTGAGAATATAGCCCAGAAGAAGCGGATAGTATAGCTTTTATTTTGGAAAGAGACATTGCTCTGTAATAAACTCTCTTTTCCAAAGATGAGTGATTCCTCAATCAGATACAGGGCTCGCAATATCGCTAGCCCGACGTCCTGGGGCTAGCGATTTTTTTCAGTCGGGCTACCAAAAACTATCTCTTCCCTGCCCGTCGGGCTATTGTAGGAAAAATATATGTCAATGCTTTTGCATTCTTTCGGAAATGTAGCTAGGTAATTATGTCATTGGCATCGGTGAGCCACTGTCAATATGTGACATATTGAAATCGCGTTTGAATTTGCGCTTGTTTTTTTGCTTTCACTTTGCAATCGTGCGAACTGTGTATAGAGAGCGACAGCACTGATCTGTGAGTGATGATAATTTGTGCACCAATTCCTCTGACATCGTCTTATTAATCGTTAGCTTACTACGCAAACATGACAAGTGAAATCAAATTCAAATTCAAATTCAAATTTTATTTGTCACGTACACAGTCATACACAGTACGATATGTAGTGAAATGCTTGGATAACTGCTCGTGACCTAAAGAGAACAAAAAAGGAAAAGGCTATGAATAAGATAGGAAATAAATATGAAAAATTAAAAAGGGTAAATTTAACTAGGAAGGAATAAAATATAAATTAAGGTTAAAAATGAAATAACTGTACAACACAAATTAGAATGAAGGGTAAATTTAACTGGGAAGAATAAGATAAAGATAAATATATAAATTAAAGTTGAAAATAAAATAACTGTACAACAAAATACACAATACACAATATAGAACTATATAAGAATGTATGAAGAAATCTAAATATAAATAAATATATACACAATAACAGCAGCTGTACAAGTATTAACCGGAAATGAAGAATATAGTGACCAGTGTTGTGCAAAAACAATGTCCAGAAAGTCCAGTGTGTGTGTAAGAACCATATGTGTGGGTCAGTACTGTGTGGTGGTGTGATTGAGAGACCGTATCGCCTGCGGGAAGAAGCTCCTCCTCAGTCTCTCTGTGTTGGTCTTCAGGGAGCGGAATCGCTTTCCTGACCTCAACAGAGAGAACAGTCTGTTGTTGGGATGGCTGAGGTCCTTCACGATCTTCCTGGCCTTGGTCCAGCACCGCCTGCTGTAGATTGAGTGCAGGTCAGGGAGCTCGGAGCGGATGGTGCGCTCAGCTGACCGCACAACCCTCTGTAGAGCTCGTCTGTCCTGCATGGTGCTGTTCCCGAACCAGGTTAAGATGTTTCCCGCCAGGATGCTCTCTATGGTGCACGAGTAAAAGTTCCTGAGCACCTTGGAGGGCAGTTGGAAGTCTCTCAAGCGTCTGAGGTGGTAGAGACGCTGTCGGGCCTTTTTCACCACGGTGTTGATGTGACAGGACCATGACAGGTCCTGCGTGATGTGAACTCCGAGGTATTTGAAGCTGTCCACTCTCTCCACTGGGCACTCGTTGATGACGGGGGTCTGGTAGTTCCTCTCCTGCTTAGTGCTGAAGTCCACTATCAGCTCCTTTGTCTTACTGACGTTTAGAAGGAGGTTGTTCCTCTGGCACCAGTTCTCCAGATTCCTAATCTCCTTCAGGTAGGCCGTCTCGTTGTTATCAGAGATCAGGCCCACCACGACGGTGTCGTCAGCAAACTTGATGATGGTGGTGGAGCTGGTAGTGGCCACACTCACATCTCCCGCAGCAAGCTTAAACATTTGAGAGGTTGATCGCGCAGAGAATCGCTGAGCTTATGTGAGTGCGCGTGTAAAACCAGCAGCATATATATTTTAGTTCTGCTGAGCCAAATAAGAGAGGTCAGGGTGAAGAAGTGACAGCCAAAGAAAAGCTTACCACAAAACGGAGAAGTTATGACAAATCAGACTATAAGGCAAAAAGAAAGTGCAGCTTTATGGTTTCATGGACAAAAGAATTTCTGTGGCTGCGATATGACGAGCTAAATAACCAGGGCTGCACATAAGTGGTCCGCAGGTGCGCATTCGCTGGTTAGGGTTAAATTTAAAAACTGTACTTTTGAGTTAAAATATATATTTATAATTTTAATAAATGACAAATTAAAAAGGCATGAACATTTTTTTTGTATCGAAAAAATATCGAACCGTGACACCAAAGTATCGAACCGAACCGAACTGTGAATTTTGTGTATCGTTGCACCCCTAATAAAACACCCAGCACGCCCCTGCGGGCGGTTTATCCTTCAAGCTCGGGTCCTCTACCAGAGGCCTGGGAGCTTGAGGGTCCTGCGCAGTATCTTAGCTGTTCCCAGGACTGCGCTCTTCTGGACAGAGATCTCCGATGTTATTCCCGGGATCTGCTGGAGCCACTCGCCTAGCTTGGGAGTCACCGCACCTAGTGCTCCGATTACCACGGGGACCACCGTTACCTTCACCCTCCACATCCTCTCGAGCTCTTCTCTGAGCCCTTGGTATTTCTCCAGCTTCTCGTGTTCCTTCTTCCTGATATTGCTGTCATTCGGAACCGCTACATCGATCACTACGGCCGTCTTCTTCTGTTTGTCTACCATATATATATATATATATATATATATATATATATATATATATATATATATATATATATATATAGATAGATAGATAGATAGATAGATACCGTATTTCCCGGACTACAAAGCGCACCTGAATATTAGCCGCACAAGCTAAAATCAGGGGAAAATCCTGTTTTGTACATACATTAGCCGCACCTGACTAAAAGCCGCAGGTGTTTCAATGTTGACTTATCATATGTAAGAGAATATGCACAAAGCGAATTGTCAGGAAAGAGATGGCTGTTTGGAGACACATCTCTTTTATTAATATTTTGAAAAACAAGTTATGGGTACATATTTGCACAACTTTTTAGGTATATGTACAAGTAGCGGTAATTACAAGTACGAAACATGTGCTGTGCTTCAAAAACGAGTAACAAATGTAGTACATAACAATAACCTACACACCAGAAAAATAGATTCAGACTACCTTTTAGGCTCAGGTGGATGGATGGATGTTTTCACACTTTTCCACGCTGTCAGATTCCACCGGTGGAGTTGAGCATAACTTGCTTTTCGCAAGTTTATTGCCGCACACCATCCACGACTCCCGCTGAACGTGTAGCGCTACTTTGAAGTTTGTTTTTCGAGCTACTTGTACGGCACTATGTTGCCTGGCGGATGGACATGTGACCAACATACCACTCTTGAACCCCGATACTGTGTGTCTGATCACATGCCCTTCCGCCAGGCAACGTAGTGCCGTACAACAGCGGAACAAACAAAACAAATCGTCTTACGATATGACAAAAATCAGGGACAATCCATAGAAAAGCCGCACCTGACTAAAAGCCGCAGGGTTCAAAGCTTGTGCAAAAAGTAGCGGCTTATAGCCCGACAATTACGGTAGATAGATAGATAGATAGATATAAGGAAAGAATGAATATTTTTCATTTTTACAGAATGCAAAAATTCCACATTGACATTATGTCATTATGTGTCCATAAACACAAACAAATACACAACTTTCCAATCCAGAAGACTGATGTTTATCACACAGCTTTATGTCAGATAACATGCTGACACATAACTAAATGCTGCACTACCTTTAGAGCAATAGTTATCTATTGCTGCAGTGTTTGATAAAAACCCATTCAGCTTAGTGAAAGGAATTTCGTGACTGTGGGACTGTTATTCATTTGTCCATATATCTGACTTTACAAATAAAATGTAATATGTCATTTTCAACTACTTTTTATTTGTGTTTTGTAGCAAAAAATATATTTATGATAAGATTTGCTGAAATCAACGCCGGAATAGAAGCAACGTCTTCTCTGTGCTTATTTCTTGTACTCATTTCTTATTTTGTTTCTACTCGTTGAAAATTCCCTCCAGGCTGATGCATCTTGCTGGTCCCAAAAAACAATTTGAAGTTGCAAAGAAGATTGTATTTCAAAGTGCTCAGAGACAGAACAAACTATGTTTTTAGCTCACATGGCATTGCTGCTGCAGTGAGATGTAGTTCTTGACAAGACGAGCAATTACCCTGAAGCTAGGACCAGAAGAATAATAGCATATTAAAACCCTATTCAGCATAAGTCTGACAGGGTGGCTGTTCTTTGATTCAAGGCAATTATTTCCTCATGCCTGTAGCTGCAGATCGCCAACACGCTAATGTCAGCAACAGGAAAACTCCCACAAGTTCAGTTTAAAAGAAAAAGAACTTGATTCAATATTGTTTCATTAGACACTTAACAGCCACTTCATTAAGTATGCCTAACAGCACACGGTTGCTGCAAATTTGTTGGCTACAGACAAATTTCCCATTCCACCACATCCCGAAGGTACTCTATTAGGTTGTGATCTGGTGACTGTAGAGGCCATCTGAGTACAGTGAACTGATTTTCATGTTTGAGATTAGTCACATGGCACCTTATCTTGCTGGAAGCAACCATCAGGTAGGCTAAACAATGCTCAGTGGATACTAAATAATCAAAAATGTGCCAAGAAAATAACTCCCACGGCATTAAACCACCAGTACCAGCCTGAACTATTGGCACAAGGTAGGATGGATCCATGCCCGGATCTCTGATGGTTTGGGGGTGCATTCGAGCCATTGGAATTAGCAGCTTGCACATCTGGAAAGGCACCTTCAATGCTAAAAGGTATACGTGGGTTTTAGAGCAACAAATGCTCCCATCCAGATGACACATATTTCAGGCAAGGTCTTGCATATTTCAGCAAGACTGTGATAAATCACATTCTTCATCTATTATTATCACACCATGGCTTCGTACAGTTTTAGAAGAGTCCAGGTGCAGAGCTAGCCTGCCACTAAGTCCAGATCTTTCAGCAATTGAAAGCAATTGTAATGAAATGAAATGAAAATAGGAAAAAGAGTACCCTGGACTGCTGAGCAGCTAGAATATTATATCACACAAGAATTGGATAATATACCTCTCCCAGAAGTCCTACAGCTGGTCTCCCCATTTCCTAGATGTTTATGGACTGTTTTTAAAAGAAGAATGGATGCTGCACATTGTAAACATGGCACTGTTCTTACTTTTTTGAGACATGCTGCTGCCGTCAAATTTAAAACGATCAGATTTTTTTTCTTAAAATTGTTAACTTTCTCAGTTTACATATTTGATTGGATTTATTTTCTGTGTCCCACTGTGAATAAAACATAAGTTTATGGGATTTGCAAATCATTGCACTGGCTGGGAGCAGTGCAATTTAACTAGAAAAAGCACCACACGGATTCTTTCCGTTATGATACGGTTAGGGATGGGTACCGGTGTCCGGTGCCATGATGGCACCGGTTCTGACATAAACGGTAGTAACCAGACCGAAAAGCAGCGCACATTTCGGTGCTTTATTTCGGTGCTTTTTTTTCCTGAGCTGTGATACACTTCTAGCCAATAATTTTACGTTTCCGAGGATAGTAGGCGGGTCCAGGTACGTACGTTCTTTTATGCAGAGCTACGGATTAAAAATGCCCAAGGCCAAGCGGTCAAAAGTCTGGCTGTACTTCACAGCAAAAGATGCAAACTCAGCAGCAACAAGTGCTTTAAGCTGATACTGTGATACTGTCAAAGGAGGTAACACCTCAAATCCGATGAAACACCTGGTGACGCATAGCGTTTTTTTAAAAAGCCCAGAAATGCGCCGTATGATAGCTTGCTGCGAGACCTCACACCGAGCGCATCTACTGTGCGTGGGTTGCCTGTTATCGGACCCGGAGTTAGCAATATCCCCCAAAAAACCCGAAGAATAGAGTCCTGGCCCCTGGCCCTGCCAGTGTAGCAGAAATGATGACGGATGATGATGCAGCAGCAGCCGTTCTTCTCTGCGTGAGTAGCTTAATGTTGTTAGTGTGTAATTTACGTTGAGTAGGCTAACCACGTTATTACATTAATGCATGTAAGGTGAACTAGCAAACATCATCATAGCTACATGCGGCTGTCCTCTTGTTTGATGGCAGATACTCCCTTCACCCTGGCCAAAAAGGCTAAAATGACCAAAGAAAAAGTGGAAAACAGTTAAACATGAGAGGTTTTGGACAAAGTTTGTGTTTTTTCCATTGTTTAAGCACTGCTTCCAGCCAAGAGTGATACCATAAATCCCCTATAGCTGCAGAAAAGGCTAACATTGTTATCTTTTTACAAAAACCAGCTGAACATGAGAGGTTTTTGGACCAATTTTGTGTTCTCCATTCTTTAAGCACCGGTTTGAGCACCGTTTGAGCACCGGCACCGTTTCAAAAGTACCGATTTGGCACCGGTATCGGATAAAACCTAAACGATACCCATCCCTAGATACGGTTGCTACAGACGTTGCCTCATGTTCTTTTAGAGACACTATGTCTTAAGTGTCTTAAGCTTAAAATTGAGCTCATTAGTCACGTTTGTATTTTTTTTAATTAGGTGTCTGAAATAAATTAAGATCTGTGTAACAGTTGGATCATCTACTGTCTTACCAGGCTCTGTGGTGCAATGGATAGCACATTGGATTGCTATTGGTTTGTGTCAGATGAAATTCAAAGATTGTGGGTTCAAGTCTCACCAGAGTCACTTTACTACAGTGAGGGGAGAAACTTGTTCCTGCTACACGGAAACCTAGTTTTGGGGTGGCTGTGTGTAGGTCAGGTGGTAGAGCAGATCACCCACTAATTGTAAGGGTTGGTGGTTTGATCTGTCTGCTCCAGTCTGCGGGCCAAATATCCTTGGGCAAAATACTAACCCCAAGTTGCTCTCCGATTAACCTATGAGTACGTAAGAATGTTAGATAGAAGGACTTACATAGGAAAAAAGAAAGTGAATGGGTGAGTGAGGCAAGTTGTATAAAGCGCTTTGAGTGCGCAGTTAGAGTAGAAAAGCATCATATAAGAACCAGTCTATTTACCCACGATATTTCATTGGCTCTTATTTCAGACGGAGAGTGGCAGCCTCTTCACCAAGCTTCTCGCCTACCTTGACAAAAGTTCCTTCACCGGACCTCCCCCAGCTAAAAACCATTATGACGATGCCAGTCAAACACCCAGAGGGCAGCAGGTGGGGCTGGAAAACGTCCAGAGTCGGACTAGCGAAGTAGGGGTGGCGGTGCAAAAGAAGGATACCACCCAGTCTGTAGAGGAGCTGTTGGAGGTGGCAGGCTGGATCAAGGAGGTGGCACCCCCTCCTGCTTCTCTCGTGTACGATGAACCTCACAAGAAGACGATGCACGTTCCTGAGCTACAGTTGGACGTCAAAGCCAGCAAGATGAAGAAAGATGATGATGTCTTTGGCTATGTCATCACCGACACAGAGTGAGTACAGATTTAATGATGAACATGTAAAAGGCAAACTGCAATTGAATTTTGAAGGAGACATATTTGAAAATAAGTGGATGAAAATTAATGGGTAGGTGGATGGATGGACAGTATTTGAAGAGTAAAAAATCAATCAAAATTACAATTCACTTTGCATTTATCATTTATTTTCAGGTGAAATAAGTACACTTTTACTGCTTCCAGAAATTAGAAAATAATATAAATTAAAAGGGTAAGTTGCAGCCAGGTGCTGTAATGAAATGGAGCTGATTAATTGATCATTAGAAAGTGTGACAACTACTTCTATTAAAGCCTCTGTAGCATTCAGGCGTGTGTTTACACAGTGCCACGGGAGATGCTGTTTGAGCAGATTCACCCCAAAGTCAGATTGTGCAATGCTTAGAAAAAGTTCCATCTCAGACTCAATAGACCTCTGTTAGAATATTCAATGTTAAAGTTCTTGACAGTAAAATTAGAAAAAGACTGAAGAAGTACCCGTGGTTTGGAAGGGTCCCCTAGGAAAACTCTTTACTTTAAGAAGAAAATGGCAACATGGTTTAGGTTCGCAAACCACAAGACTTCTGGAACAATGTTCTTTGGTTCAAGGAGACCAATGCACAGTGCCACAGCATATCAGCAAACACTTCATACCAAGTGTCAAGCACAGTGGTGGAGGTGATTTGGGCTTGTTTTGCAGCCACAGGACCTGGGCACCTTGCAGTCATTGAGTGAACAATGAACTGTGTATGTCAGTGTATTCTAGTCAAATGTGAGGCTATCTGTCCAACAGTTAAAGCTTGGCCCAAACTGGGCCTTGCAGTAGGATGATGATCCTGAGCACATTAGAAAATCTATAACAGAAAAAGAAGAATTAGGGTTTTGTGGCAGCAAGTCCAGGTCTCAAGGTTCCTGAAGTGCTGTGCATAAACAAATGCTAGGAAACCTCACTGAACTGAAGGTTGGCTTTTTCATGGAAATTTCATAGCATGTCAAAAGTCTAATAACAGAAAGCCAGATGCTTGTTCAGTTTGAAAGGCAACATGTTCTAACTTATGAATCAATGTTTTTTAGTCATGTGGCTGAAATCCAACTTAACTCTGCCTTTATGTAGGTCACCAATGACCCACTTGGATGTTGAAGAGGTTGGAAAGTGTAGAAAGTAAAATTTTTTATCTCAATTTTCAAAATGCATATCTCGAGTCTAGAGCTTATACAGAAACTTTCTTTCACCTTTGTTTTGGGTAATCCACAGTAGCGATCAACCAGCTTTTTTCACAGTAGGTGAAGAAAGAAATGTGCTTTCCACGTGAGAAATTGCAAACCCTCGTTCTTTGTCCCTGCAAATTTTACCCAGAATGCAACAAGAGCACACTGGGCATCTTTTTCCTTCTTTCTTACTCACACAAAGGACAGGGTCGTTTCCATATTGATTCCTCTGTTCCTCAAGTCTGAGGTTGAAGTTCTTTAGAAATCCTCTTTCCTGTGTCTGGTTTTGAAACTCCTTCATGCTCGCCTTTCAGCTGAAGCGGGTGTAATTCTGGCTCAAGGTCTTTGGCAAGTCTCTTTCTTTTTGTCCTTGTTACTCGACACTCTGAGCTATACAACAGAAGAGCCTTAAATGTTATGTTATAGAGAAAAAACATCTCTGGGATGTTGGTGTGGAGGTCCTACTCAAGGCTTTCATATGCTGAATGAAGGAGTTTTTATTTAAGCACAATATGATGTCCGTTTTAGTCCAAGCTTTTTCTTTGTACTTACTTTACGTTACTCAACTGTAGCATACATATCATTACAGTATAAATAGGAAACCTAATTTCTAATCACCATGGTCTTCAAAAGCCCCATTCAGTAAGGTTGAATGATTCTTCTTTACCCATAGAGCCGCTTAGTGTCACATCTGCTCTTGAGAATCAAATGTATTTATGTTTTACAAGAAAGAGAAATTCTAAATTAGATGACTTGTGTTTATGAAGTGCGGAAAAATTTCAAGGCAATAAAAAGTGTCAAATATGCGAATGCAAAATTAAATGTTGCAATGTTAAGGCGCTTTGGTTGTAGCTCATGAGCACCAATCGATCGTCAATCTTAAGGTCAGTAGTGTAATCCCCGGCTCCCGTGGGCCGGTGCGTTGAAGTTTCTCTGGGCAAGATCCTGAATGCCAAAGTGCCCGCAGTGTATCCGTCAGGGTGTGTGCATTATAGTTAGAAAACACTTAAAGACCTTGTAGTGTAAAGCTGCTCAATTACTTTTCTATTTACCGTTCAAATGTTATTCCTCTCCTCTCCAAACAGACCTTTGATAACTGAAGTAAAAATACTGTGACTTTAGCTTAAACAAGACTAGCCTCAGCTACGGCTGCTTTCCGCATGTGAGAAAACCTCTTGGTGCTAAAATAAAGCGTTATTTCTTAGTTTTGTATTAAGTGTTTGATTTAGACTCACCTGACCTCCCCATACATCATACACAAGTATAAACATTGATAACACAGGACAAATGTGTGTACTACTGACTGACAGATTTATTACTTATAATTTGTTGCTATCTGCAGACGGTGCCTCAAGGTGGGGCTGCAAAAGGATACCTTTGTATCCCTGCGACGGCTGCAGCATCTAACAGTATGAGATGAAAGATCTTATCAACGGGTTAGATTTGTATTACTCTTTGTTTTCTGTAGATTCTCTTAACATTTTAACTAAATATATGGTTAAAAGAACAATTACAAAGCACCGGGTTTTCTTCTGTGGAGCCAGAACCAAGTTATTTTTTTTAATTTGAAAAAACTTTAGCTCACAAAAGCTCACAAAAACTACTTTGACAGTGTTGCAGAAATTCTGACGGCAACCTTTAACATCATGGTTGAGCTCCTGTAACTTTATGAAACGGGCTCAGAGGCTGCTTTGCTCTGATCCTAGGTGAACAGCTGGAAGGTTTAAGATGTGTTCAGTCACTTTTGCACCGCAGATGTCAGAGTCTTCAGTGTACTCAGCAGATTCCTCTCTAACCCTTTACAGTGACTCTTCAAAGTGACTCTTGACATTTCTATGAGATTGCTGAACTTCAAAAGAACACCAAAGTTGTCCTTGACAGTTCACTTTGTGTCAAACCTCTTCTTGAGAGTGAAGTGCAGCATCAACCACAACATGGAAAAATGCCACTTCGCAATGTGCCAGTAAGAAAAAGGCCCTTGAAAGAATGTCTTCTTGTGAAACAAGCCATCTTCTGAGCCAGACTAGTCTCAGTAGCCACATCTTTCCCCACAGCTTTTTGTTTGAGCAATGAGAAAACCTTGGACATTTTTCCTTGCTACGTCTGACTACAGGGACAGAGTGATGAAAACGAATGTATTAAACCAAACAACAAGCAGAAGATGATAAAAGCAGAGGAATGCAGTGAGAGTCTGGGCCACCAGTAGTCATCTCTAGCTTTTAAAGAACATCTGATTTGTGCTGCCAGGTACCTGACTGCTCCATGTCATACTGTGATTTAGCAGTAAAGTCAGCAAGCTTTAGGGTTTCTTTAGATCAAAGAATCCAGTAATATCTCTTGATACTTTTTAACTAGTGGCAATAACAAAAACTATGTATTAACACCATTTAATGTTGATACATAATTCACAGATGCTTCTTGTTTCCTCAAACATGGTTGCATACAGTACTGTGCAAACACATCATTTCTCTGAGGTGACATTAGACATTAGGGAAATGGGAAATACATGCAGCAGTTTATTGAAACATGTAAACACACATGGAAATATGGTACAAAAGAAAGTCATTAATTGGTATGACCACATTTGTTCTTCAGCCTGAACTCTGGTTCTTGAATTAGGTGCCTTTTTATTCTTGAATGATTCACAGATCAGTGTTAAGTAGCTTAATAAGACATCTTTAAAAGATTACAAGAAAGTCTGGATGCTTGGAAGCAAAATACTAAGAAATAAAGACTTTTGCTCAGTACTGTAACTCCTTCAACACTGCATTAACCAAAAGCACACCTAACTCATAATTTAAGAACTCGCAGTAAAATTGTTTAACTCAACAACCATTTTTCCTCTTCACTTCAAGCTGGGCCGCTGAATGGCTGTGAACTCTAGTGAATGCGTTGCTGAATTTGAGGTTGTTTGAATAAACGTTTTTCATATTTTGGCTTAAAGCTACTGAAATGCTCCGTACTGAGGTCGAGTCCCTCTCCAAAACAAAGCTGTCACAGTAGGAATAAAAATATATGAAATGCAGGGCCACATGCGAAACAAGATCGATGTGATGACATTTTGGCGCAGCGTCTGAGGTGAAAGCTGATAGCAGGAGCATCCTGGTGGTTTTAGAGTATCATCTCCTCCTGTGGCCTGGGGAGGGGAGGAAGAGGAGGAGGAGGAAGAGGAGGACAGGGTGATTCATGACAGCTGGAGGAAAACACCTGGTGCTCAAGACGCACACACACACACACACACACACACACACACACACACACACACACACACACACACACACACACACACACACACACACCTGTTTTCATATCTTAGTGAGGATATCTGATTGACATTATGCTTTCCCTAACTCTAAGCCTAAAAAATGAATGCCTAACTCATGGGGACAGGGACTGGTTCCCACAAGTATAGTAGCGTGCCAATTTTCTGTCCGCACAAAGATGTCTAAACATGTACTCACACACACACACACACACACACACACACACACACACACACACACACACACACACACACACACACACTCTAATTAGTACTTTGATGTAAAAATATGCATAAAAAGCTCCAGTGTAATTCCTTTAATGATAATCTATAATTTGATGATTTGATGATCAAATTCCAGCCAGAATTTGTTGCCTTAACCTGAACCTGTTATCTAACTGTTATCACGAGTAATGTTTCCAATTACTCGTGATACAAGTCAAAATCTCTGTAGACCATCGGAGGTTTCATTTTTTAATTAATTTTTTAGTTTTCATTTTCTGTTGGCCCCATGTGTATTTATATGTTATATCCAGAAATTCACAGAAATTGTTTATTCTGACGTCTCTGTTTCTATTTTTCATGCCGCTGACTTGACATTTGTTCCGTCTTACCGACAGCATTCTCCTTAGTTGTCATTATTACTGATCAGACTTAGGCATGACAGTCTGCCTGTACTGGTTTTCTCCTGATTCACTCTCATGTACTTGCTGAGGCAGCTCATAGTAGAGTGATCAGTGGAGAAGCCCTGAAGGGAAGGGATGTCTTTGATGTTTGAAGAAATAGCCTTGCTTTTGTTCAGTGAAACCTCTGGCTTTCCTATTACTACATGCAGCAATCCTCTCCTCAGGCGCTTCTGTCCCCAAACAACAGGAATCCGACTGGGGTCTGCAGAAGATGGATAGATCATATTTTCCTGGTGAGCAATATACTCTGGACTACTCGAATAATGACCAAGGAACCTTTATTTACACGTTGGAGTGAAAAGCAAGTGTAACTTTCTCCATTTTGGACCATCTGTTTCCTGGAAGTTTAGTAGTGTCCAAATAGTTTGTCCTACACATGTGTTATACTGTGTGAGAAAATACTCACAAATACACAAAAAATGTTTGCAGGAAGATTAATTGATTTTGCTGTGAATAAACTAAATATTAGACATTTAAAAGGTTTGAGAGGTTTGAACTTAGTAGTACTTTGACTACTCTCACGCTGAAAATAGTTATAATAACAGTTTGAATAGTATCAGCATATGAATTTGATATTCGTCCCCTGTATATCACCAGTAGTTACCCTCCTCTACCTTCATGCATTCTAAGTAGACTGTTACTATCTTTTGTAAACAATGATAAGGCGAGAGCATTGTGTGGACATTTAGCAGTACTGTTATAAAACCTGGTGGTAAATGTTGTATTAATGCTGCCGATGTAGCTTTGTAACATGTGCATTACACTTTAAAATTGATGCTTTTTAAATTTTAAAGTCCTTATGCTCAAAATAAAAAACAATGCAGCTGTTGATGGATAAATGGATTGATGTGAAATTATATTGCTATCTGAATCTGGAAAACACGGTGCCAGCTCCTGAGTTGAGGCGTATAGTACCTGTCAAGTATCCATCCCTCCCTACTGATGCTTAAAATGGAAAACATAATTTGATATCCAAATTCGTTTTTTCTTGTCTAATAAAACATTTGCACAATGTCTTGTGCTAACCCTGCGCAGTAGATGTTGAGACATGAAAACAATGACCACTAGACGAAAGGTCATCAAATGGGGTTTATACTCAGGAGTCCATGGATATCTTCATTAAATTTCATATTAGATCATCCAGTAATTGTTTAGACTTTTTTAGAGTAATAGAATTCAGGGTAGCACAGAGAATAATCCTGTTGTTTTTGTGTATTTGTGCAAAAGTTCCTTCTCAACTTTGGTAATTATTGCCTTTGGATTCAAAGTCATTTGTCCAGCTGTTGCTCCATCAAAAAGCCAGATCATCATCAGATGAGCAAGTACAGGCCTGTACTTGCTGCTGTACTGTTATCAGTTTCCATTTTCCCTGAAATTGTGTAAGAGTGAGATGGAAGGAAATATAGAATAAAAATAATCAAAGCGTCTCTCTGTGAGAAGAAATCCTGCCGAGGCAGGCTGTCGTATCTGAGTGGGATCATAACCCAACACCCTGCATGCTGCAGAGCTAATGTAAAAGCTGCTGTGAGGTCTCCATTGTAGCTATCAACACTCAGGATCTGCAGGCAGAGCGATCGCTGATGTCAGATCTGAAGCAGCTGCTCTGCACAGTGAAGACTGACTCAGGCTGTGGGCTGTTGAAGCTGCTGTCTGCTCTCCAGGCTGAGAGGGGAGACAAATCACAGGCTGTCAGTACATTTTCATACATAGCAAGTCTCATTTTTATTAACTGTAATTCAGCCACATTCAGTCATTTTCTCTTATAGTCAAAGAAAACAGTTAAACTCATGATCCCTAAGATGTTAAATTCTGTAAACAGCTACAATTTATTTATTTTTATTTGGATTTGACTCTGAAGCTGACAGTCATATTTGATCATAAATGATTGTTTATTTGGTCACATGTCCAGTGCATGTGAAATCATAAGGCTAGGAAGACACCTAGAGTAAAGATTTTAATATGGAGTAAACTAAAAATGATGAAAGAGAAGAAAACATTTTTTGGTTGAAATCCAGCAAGTGTTGGACATCAAAGTTCAAGATGCAAGGACGGAGACAGCTGCTAATTTTTGTAATTAAGTGCATTTAAAAATTGAGTGATTTGCACAGTTTGCAGCAAAACTCTTTCTCAGCTTAAGCTGTATTTCCAGAAATGTGCAGATATCCTGCAGATGTCTGGAAGCGTCTGCTTTCCTTGTTTGAATTCCACAGAGGAGACTTAGAGGAGGTCAGATGAGTCCACAGCAGACAGCAAGCAATTAGCTTGGAGTTGGGATATTGAGCTTTAATTATGGTCTCACAGATGCAAACACATGCCACGCACAACCTCTCCCCGTCCCATTGGCCCTAAGCATGCACAGAGGCTTTGGTAATTTAGTGCTTAATTTGTTATTCCCTTATTTCGCTGCCATTATTCTCACGGTTTGGTGAAATGTCAGTGAGTTTCCCCGTCTAAATTTTACTACGTTATCATCAAAAGCAAAACTATGTATTAAAGAAGAGGTCATTTAAAGCCAAATTGATGTTTTCGTGTTTCTTAACCTGTCATGAGTCATGTCTGCATCTCGTTATATTCTTGTTTTATTTTGAAAGTCTTGTTTCTCTGTTCATTGTGCTTAGTGTCACGATGTGATTCCAGTCAGCTGGTTTTCCAATGTGTTTCCACTTCCTCTGATCACCCTTTGTGTGTACCTTTGTGTGTATTTAGTTTTTGTGTGTTGATTCAGTCGTTGCCAGGTCGTCTGTTTGGTTTCACGTCATGTCTCAGAGTTCTTCTTTCTGATCAGGTTCGTGTTCGGTTTATTTCAGTTCCATGTCTCTCGTCACAGTTTTCATAGTTATTTAGTTATTTCCCAGTTTAGGTGTCAGGTTAGGTTTTGCCATGTTCACGCTTGCTTTGTTTTTGTGTTCACGTTTTATCAGCCAAATGAACGGCTCGCCTTTTGTTTAAACTCGGTTCCGTCTCCTACCGTGTCTGCATTTGGGTCCCACTATTCACTCAAAACACAGTCAGCTCCCTGCTGACCGGGACATAATTGACATTGCATGCTTTTTGGATTGGCATTTCTGTTGTCATAGCATTGTTTCTTTAACTACACCTTTTGTGTCTGTGTGCTTCGCCTGTTACTTCTAGTCACATCCTATTTTATTTTGGTAATTTGTTTTCCTTGTTGGTTTCCTTCTGGCTTTTTCCCTCCTCAAAAATTTGCCTTTACCTGCCTTTAATGGCTTCACCTGTGTCACATTAGTAGGTATTCTTTAGCCTATTTTTGCCTCACTTATTTCCCTTGTGCTCCTTTAATCGTTTAAATCTTTGCTTTAGTTTTACCATTTTATTGAATTAGCTTTTGTTTATTCCCAGAGTGTTTAGTCACCTTTTGTTTGTTTACAAAAAAGTTTTGGATTCAACGTTTGTTCCTTCACTCACTCATGTCTGCATCTGGGTCCTCATTCTGATATATCAAAACATATATATCATAACATGTCTAAGAAGTTTTCACACTATTAATTTGTAATGTCAGACACATAAGGCTGCACAGATGGCATTCTCATTTATAGAAGCATAGATGTTTCCTTCTTAAGTTACTTTAAAAATAAAGAAAAGAAAAGTTTGCTTTTGAAAATATCCAGTAAAGAAATTTGTGTTGGGAGGATTACATCAGCTTTACTTGATTTAAAGTAGTTAAAATCTATTGCTGTAGAGTATGTGTCAAACAGTATGAGCCAATGCCATTAATATGGCTGTCTATCCAAAAATATGCATATATGCCAGAACAGCAGATCAGGGTTCAGGATGAAGTGTTTTTCTCTTCTTTTAGATCGAGGTAATCCTCAGCTGTGAACAAAACAGGTCGTTTTTGTTGTTGAATACTGCCAAAGTAATTTTATGTGCTAGAAAATGCTGTAAAGCATAAAATGATGGAGCGGGCAGTGATATCAAGCTTTCTGCCTGTGACCTTTGTGACCTCTTCAGCGTTCACCTCGCTGGCAAACGGCACTTCCCACCTCTCTATCTCACACTTATCTGAACTCACCTGGGAGCTTTGTGGAAAACTGCTTTTGTCTGTATTTTCTGGTTCAGTCCTTCAACTAGTGGGTTTAATGATCCAGTGATATGTCTGGAGAACTTCCCCATGTCCAGTATGTCTTATAGATCAGCGGTCCCCAACCCCCGGGCCACAGACTGAGTCATTTGGTACCGGGCTGCGAGAATTGAGGCTCGGGTGTGAAATTTATAGTTTTCAGGGTTTTTATCATAATTTTTTTAATCGTTTTATTGTTAACTCTGTTTCCCTGGGTCTTGTCCCGTGTGTTATGGGTAAGTCTTCTTCTTTTTTGGTACTGGTTTTATTTGTTGTATTTATCCACAACACGGTCCGTGAAAATATTGTAGGACATAAATAGGTTGGGGTTGGGGACCGCTGGCATTTAACACTTTGCTCTTCATCTCCATACTATTTACGCTCAAGTTCTCTGCCATTCACTTGCCTTAAGAAATGTCAATTAAACATTTATCTTCAAAGAATTTACTTTTAATTTTCTCTCATTTCTACATAAACCAGTTCAAGCCTTACCTATTCTGATAGCTTTGCACGATTCGTGCTTCAGAGTACTCTTCAGCCCCTTAGTTCACTTTTTCTAAGACTCCACTAACATGGGCTGAGGGATCAGTCAGTGACCCACTGGAAACCAGAGCGTGCTGAAGAAAAATGTGAATTGCTGGAGGCTGTTTGCAGTTACTGTGAAATCAATTGCTGAAGCACCAGTGACATATTCCTAGAGACTAGTCAATAACCCCACGACAGGCTGTCTAGGGGTTGCTGGCAGTTGCTAAGTAAAACTGGTTGTAAAGATTTATACAGTGTTGTGCTGGAAAACTTTCCTTTAGTCACAGATTACCTGTAGTTTGCATGAAAGATCCCGACTTGTCTGCAGCACTTGCTCTGCTTAGCGAGCGGACATAAACCGGAAATTGAGACTGTTCATGTTTGCAGATAAGTTGGTGTCTTCCTTTCACGGAACGGCCAGCTGAGGCATTTAGATGCTAATCAAAGCAATCACAAAGACGTTATTTTGTGCACCACAACCTTTCGGATCAACTTCACCTAAACACAGCCAGCAACCTCCAGCAACCACTCATCTGTTTACACCTTTCTTCTGATTGGCTCCTCCTTGCAAAAAGATGGTTTTGGTGGTAGATGGGCGGGGCCTATGTGCTAAAACCTACAGCTGTTTGTCTAAAATAACCATATTAGGAATATCACCAGTGAAGAGCAATCTACAGAAAATAAGGAAAACCTTTAAAATTACCTGATACATCACTAGAAGGAAAAATAACTTGTTTAAAGCCTGTTTTTAAAAACAAATTGCACAGTAAATTGCACCTGTTGTATGTTTAACTTTTAATTTCTGATCCCTTCTTCTCTTCCTGCCCTGCACTCTTCTTCTTCATCGTCATCATCAGTGGGCTCCAGACAGACGACGGCCTCCACCTGATGAAGATCCTGGCTAGAATGGCGAAAATCCAGATGACTGATTTCGCTGAGCTCTCGTATGTACATCTGTTTTTTTTTGTTTTTTTGGGTTTTTTTTTTTTAATCTTCTGGTTACACAAAGCAGTGCACTCACTGTGTTAATGCTGCTTTTTCTTACTGGAGTCTGGGGTGAAAATCACAGTCTAACCTAATGTGATTTTTTTTTTTCTCAAAGCTTAAATATTTCATTTTCACACTGCATTAAAGGAATATAAAAAGAACCACAAACTGGCACGTTTACTGCATTTGAGGCTCTTAATAATCCGCTCCTATTGAGAAATGATCAAGTCACACCTGTTCCAGTTCGGATGCCAATAAAGAAAGTCTGTTTACAACAGAGCTAGAACACTGGAGGTGACACGTTTCCTGCATGCAAGCAAAAACCCTGAAATAGAAGCTGAACACTTTCTTATTGAAATAAAGCCTGTCGTTCAGTGATCCAGAAACAACTTAAGGCTTCACATCTAATCACTGCAAGTTTGTGGAGTAAATATTTCTCCCAGTCTGATTCACTGGTTTAAATAATGTGTCGATCATATCTTTAAAAACGGAGCAAGAGAATACCACGAATTGACCGCAAAGTTCTTGCAACTTGATCATCAAATCTTAATCCACATGTTGAACCACATGGTAAGGATATCCAGCCAAGTCGGGGATTTGTTCACTTCTTTTCTTCTTGATAAAACACTTTAAGTCTCAGTGCTCAAATTTATCATGAGCTGCACCACAAAGATCTGATTTAAGCCCCCATTTATTTCCATTGTATATTCTGCCATTAGATCACATTAGAAGTTTCAAAACCATTTCCAGTAATCTGTATGCCGATGACGCTCAACTGTATCTCTCATACAAACCTTATGAATTATCAGTTTTAGTTGATTGGTTTAATGCAACTAATAGTTGGATAGCAAATAACTTTTTGCAGTTTAATGAAAACAAGACAGTCTCTTATTTATTTATTTGCTCCAATAAGTATTATTCAAATTGGACAGTGTCTGGGCTTTTTCTCATTCACTGTAGATGCTAACGCAAAGAATCTTGGGTTAGCTTCCATCTTTGACTTTTAAGAAATAGTGCTAAACTCAGGACTGCTGTCTGAAAAACTGAACTGGAGATGCTCGTTCATGCCTTCATCCCCTTCCACTTAGATTGTAGTAATGCTCTGTCTAAAGCAGGGGTGTCCAACTCCTGGCCCAAGGGCCGGTGTCCTGTAGGTTTTAGATCTCACCCTGGGTCAACACACCTTCAAGACATGTTGAGGAGGTAATTTAGCCATTTAAATCAGCTGTGTTGGATCACGGACACACCTAAAACCTGAAGTTGGACACTCCTGGTCTAAAGCATCTAATAATCTCCTCCAGTCTGTCAAATTCTTTTGCAAAGGTTCTTATGAATTCTGTCATGTCTTACCATTGTTAAAGCATCTACACTGGCTTCTAATCAAATGTAGGTGTCAGTTTAAAATCTTGATTCTTACTTTTATGGCCTTTATGTCCAGACACACCCAGCCTCCCTTCCGCTAAAGATGGAGCAGTGTGTGTTAGCTCGAGACAGATGATTCTGTCATGTTCCTTATCATCAAACTACTGTAGAAGACAAGCGAATATTGGATTAATCTGAGCAGTACGAATCCTAGCTGGGAAGACATTGTTGTTCTGTTTTTTCCATCACTAACCACTGTGTCCCTGAGGGGTCATTTGGCTCATTTACCGGCATGGTTTAGCTCTTTTACAGGTAAATACAATGATTAATACAACTTAAAACCAGGTCCTTATTTACCCCTTACTACGAAATCGTCTCAAACTTGTAACTATCCCCACTACCTGCCTAACTCTTCATTTTGCTTATCTTTAAACCAGTTCTTCGCAGTGTGTCTTTGTTAACGAATTTGTCCTCACAATCCAGGTGCGCACACCCACAATTCAAAGCCTCAGCCATGTGTTCTGTTCTAGAAGCTAAAAATAAAAACATTTAAATGCTTACGATGTCGTTTAAAGCTCTCTTTGCCCTGTAATGTAGCGGCGCCTCTGGACATGTAGTCCTACCAGCTGTCAGGCAGCCAAACCGCTGAATAGAAATGAGAACAACATCAAGAAAACACTTCAGTATTTTTCAGTTCAGCAACACTTCAACCTTCTAACAAACCAGAGACCGTATGAGCAAAGATCTGTAGATGAGTCACAACATCCATAGTCTGCTTTACCGTCTCAACAACAACCATTTCGTACCTGTAGGCTGGAGTGGGCAGCAATTTTCTCAAAGGGCGAGCATCACATACTAAAACTCTTCAAATATTCCCAGTAGAAGATGAGCAGCGTCGGCTGCTCCACAGTTACCCTCCAGCATGACGGATCAGAGAGGGCAAACTGGTGGGATCAAAGCAGAGTGGCAGAAAGCATTAAAATCAGAAGTGGGGGAAAAAAAAGGAAGGGAAAACAGTGCCCTTACAGACTAGGAACCCAAGGACGTCGCCTTATTTTCATTCTGTCAACATTTTTTCCTGCTCTGAGGGGGTAATAAAGCAATGAGCGTTGTTGGTCGACGGTATTGACGTGTTAGAGACGAGCAGCCGTTGACTACAATCATTTATTAATGAGAATGAACTCTGCCTGAACTCTTTCTCTCCATGTGTCTTTCTGTTTTTCGATCATTCTGTTATTCGTTTCTCCGTCTTTGCCTCTACCTATTCCTATTTCGTCTTCCCTCCTTCAGGTTTCTGCTTTCTTAGTTTGTCTCAGTCTGTATGTCCTTTCTATATTTCTGTAAGTAACTTTATGCCCCCTCAACACCTCCTCACTTTCTCTCCCTCCCTTTCAGTCTTTCCCCTCCACAGGTGACTTTGCATGGAGTATCAATTGAATTCTCAATGCTGTGAGCTGCAACAGCAAAACAATTGCTACTGTGGGGGTTTGGATATGAACACACTGTTGGGGATTATAGCCAGCCTACAGACGGTGTTTGCTGTATTTTATCTGTGAATAAACATGTGTCTGGTCACAGTTAAATAGGATTTTACAGCCTGAGATTGATCATTGAAATGTGAAAATAGGTGAATTGCAAGGTTAATTAAAACTTTGATCTCCTGACCATTCCCTTAATTGCTGTGATCTGAGAACATTGAGATATTGCTAAAAACCCGGAGGTCCGCATCTTCCGAAGGCTCTTTATTACACAAACTAACCCAACTCAGGGTTCACTTACTTTTTTACAGAAATTTGAACCAATAAGGAAAAAGTATGCCTCTGGCACCATTTCCTGAGGTAACCAAAGAGATGAGAGACATCTTCATGGAATATGGTACTAGATGAAGTTAGGATAATGGGCAGGGCTCCCCCAGGTTATTTTTTTTGCTGTACTGAACTGCCATTCCACAGCACTACATGAGTCAGTCGACACTGAAATAAACCACAACAACAACATCCATCTCTTTACCGAATGTTCAGTGCTCTTCAGTCTCGTGTAAATATAGCGGCAGATTGCACATTGATAACAAATACAGCCTGGTCCCGGTCCACAGACCGATTGGCTCGAGGACCGATTGGCAGGCAGAAGGCTCATAAGACAACTGGGACGTGACGTCAATGTAGGGATCCTGACAGCATTGGAAAATAGAAGCGATGAAGAAAATCGAACACTTGGAATAGCAAATACTCACACGTCCTGCAGACGAATAAAGACGCAACTGAGCAAACAGATCTTCAGTATTGAACCATGACTTCATTCAAGGCCATATTCAGCAAATGGAGATTGATCTTTTGCAGTGGCTGTTCTGAAATTATCTGTCAGATATCTGCCTGATTATTTCCATATGTGTTGTGTTATAATGCAAAATTCATTCAGTCTTTAGGCCTCAAATAACATTGATTAACACAATCTAATGCGTTGAGTTTACCTAAACTCTGGTCTGTGTAGTTTTCTACAGTATATTGGTGACAGTTATACTAGTCCAAATGTGAAATTGTCAACTGTTTATTTCAGATATCAAATCCTTAAAGGTGACCAAACTCAAAAAACATCAATCAGTCACTAATCTACTCCCTTTGTTTTTTTAAAAATGAGATGGTGAGATAAAAACCTGTATATGAATTCTCAGTCTGTGTTGTAAAAATGGTAGAATGAAGAATACTTCTAGCCTCAGTTGTTCACTTTTTCGAGTGTGGTGCACGATGGGCACAATATAATGTAACACTCAGCTGAACAGGTGGAAAAAGATAAAACTGAAAGCTCCGGAAACAAAACAACGAAGTTTACTTAAAATGCATTTTCCTTTGAAGTTTAGCGCGAGGACGCTAATTCACAGTTTATTTGGTGCTTTGTAGAATTAGTTTGGATTATTTGTTATCTTGTTAGTACAGCATATTTTTTGGTGTTGGTTTTTCAGTTCATGTTGGCTGGTGTTTGTCTTCTAAGAGGTGAAATTTTGACACTGTTAAATGGATAGAAGTACTAGGAAAGCATTGCTTTTTATACTTGCATTGTACAGTGTAACTCCATTCACTGTTGATAAAGCAACGTCCAAATTGAATTGAACTCGGCCTGGGTTGAAGGGAAGCAGAGAGAGTAGGAATCCATGTCTACAGTCTTCTATTTGTGAGAGTGTGTGGACAGGTGGGGATTGGGTGGCTTGGGGTCGCATGATTCACACACATGCATACCTACACACACGCGCACACACACACTCTTTCTCTCCACCCCCTACGCTTGGCCCCCGTCGTTGCTTGGCACCTTGTCGTGCTGCTCGGCTGCTGCATTGAGTCCCTGGGTGGCCCGTACTGTTCCCCTGTTCTAATGCACCTTTTGTCTTTGTTCTCCTATTCTGGGAATGAAAGAAGGGAGCTATACAGTGGGGAGAGTGATGGATAGGAGGCAGAGAAAACGAGAGAGCGACTGAGAGAGAGAGAGAGATACAGAGAGCGCAAGGGAGGCAGAGAGAGAGGGAGAGAAATCCAGGGGTCTCTTTTGTTGTGAGCGCAGTGAAAGCCCAGCAGGGGGAGCCGCCTAGACAATTTGTCAGATGCACCACGCTTATTTTCCAAGGCTGCCCGGCTCCTCGCCACTGTGGCAACAGCAGTCACCTTAAATGGAATAAATAAGCTCAGGAACATAGGGCTCAGACTGACACTAATTTCTCAGCCTGCCTGTGATTTCCAACACCATACTCTGAAACCGCACTAAAAACTGGTGGTTGCAGATAGTTTAAAAATATCCATTTACTTGTATCCAATATCATATTTCCCATTGCATACATTTAATGATAGAAATCTCATCTTATTCTGTATGCAGTCTTTGTAAGTTATCCGAACACCTTTTATGGGACCGTTTTTTCCATCAAATGCAAATACGAGTGAATTATCCCTGCTTTTAAATTTACCCTCAAATACTTTTTACCTTATAAAGTATTGTGGTATTTAAACAGCTTTATTTATTATATTTAGGTAAACTCAGTCCTAAAATAAGATGTGATATTGCATTAGAAATAATTGATATAATATCCCTCTAGTTCCCTATTTCGCTTTGAGCTATAAAAGTATTTGAGATAGCAGTTGTAGTATTTACAGTGGGGCAAAAAAGTATTTAGTCAGCCACCGATTGTGCAAGTTCCCCCACCTAAAATGATGACAGAGGTCAGTAATTTGCACCAGAGGTACACTTCAACTGTGAGAGACAGAATGTGAAAAAAAAATCCATGAATCCACATGGTAGGATTTGTAAAGAATTTATTCGTAAATCAGGGTGGAAAATAAGTATTTGGTCAATAACAAAAATACAACTCAATACTTTGTAACATAACCTTTGTTGGCAATAACAGAGGTCAAACGTTTACTATAGGTCTTTACCAGGTTTGCACACACAGTAGCTGGTATTTTGGCCCATTCCTCCATGCAGATCTTCTCGAGAGCAGTGATGTTTTGGGGTTGTCGCCGAGCAACACGGACTTTCAACTCCCGCCACAGATTTTCTATGGGGTTGAGGTCTGGAGACTGGCTAGGCCACTCCAGGACTTTCAAATGCTTCTTACGGAGCCACTCCTTTGTTGCCCGGGCGGTGTGTTTTGGATCATTGTCATGTTGGAAGACCCAGCCTCGTTTCATCTTCAAAGTTCTCACTGATGGAAGGAGGTTTTGGCTCAAAATCTCACGATACATGGCCCCATTCATTCTGTCCTTAACACGGATCAGTCGTCCTGTCCCCTTGGCAGAAAAACAGCCCCATAGCATGATGTTTCCACCCCCATGCTTCACAGTAGGTATGGTGTTCTTGGGATGCAACTCAGTATTCTTCTTCCTCCAAACACGACGAGTTGAGTTTATACCAAAAAGTTCTACTTTGGTTTCATCTGACCACATGACATTCTCCCAATCCTCTGCTGTATCATCCATGTGCTCTCTGGCAAACTTCAGACGGGCCTGGACATGCACTGGCTTCAGCAGCGGAACACGTCTGGCACTGCGGGATTTGATTCCCTGCCGTTGTAGTGTGTTACTGATGGTGACCTTTGTTACTTTGGTCCCAGCTCTCTGCAGGTCATTCACCAGGTCCCCCCGTGTGGTTCTGGGATCTTTGCTCACCGTTCTCATGATCATTTTGACCCCACGGGATGAGATCTTGCGTGGAGCCCCAGATCGTGGGAGATTATCAGTGGTCTTGTATGTCTTCCATTTTCTGATGATTGCTCCCACAGTTGATTTTTTCACACCAAGCTGCTTGCCTATTGTAGATTCACTCTTCCCAGTCTGGTGCAGGTCTACAATACTTTTCCTGGTGTCCTTCGAAAGCTCTTTGGTCTTGGCCATGGCGGAGTTTGGAGTCTGACTGTTTGAGGCTGTGGACAGGTGTCTTTTATACAGATGATGAGTTCAAACAGGTGCCATTCATACAGGTAACGAGTGGGGGACAGAAAAGCTTCTTACAGAAGACGTTACAGGTCTGTGAGAGCCAGAGATTTTCCTTGTTTGAGGTGACCAAATACTTATTTTCCACCCTAATTTACGAATAAATTCTTTACAAATCCTACCATGTGAATTCATGGATTTTTTTTTTCGCATTCTGTCTCTCACAGTTGAAGTGTACCTCTGGTGCAAATTACTGACCTCTGTCATCATTTTAAGTGGGGGAACTTGCACAATCGGTGGCTGACTAAATACTTTTTTGCCCCACTGTATCTGTTTGAGCTGTCGGTATAGGTGATAAACTTGTAGCTTTTTCTTATTTGCCTTAATGTCTCGTTACAGTAGTGTGGTAGAGAGAACATGCTGTATTATTATGGGTTTCATAGATTATCTGATTTGCTTTTATCAGTTTGAAGGACAGAGCGAGGCTCTGTGGTTCTCTGAGAAAACTTGTATAGCCTTGGGAGGATTTTTTTTCTTTATTTGTATCAGCAGGAACTGTAAGATTACATATCCTGTCAAACATGGCATATAGCACTGGCCTAGCTGAACCTGCACCTATCAGGTCAGTTTCCTTAAACCAAAAAAATCCTTGAAAAATAATAATTTTTTTTAAAGCAGTACAAATGTTTAAGTGATATATAAATTTATAACCTGTGGAAATGTCCAGCTGCTTTATTGAGCCATCTTAATTTAAAAAAATACTACTTCTGGGTTTTAAATACTTTTGATCCTTCTTGGTTTATATTTGATGAAGTTTGTTCAAGTGCAAAAAATCCTTAACTGTTTCTATGGGAAGTTTTCTACTTTTTTTTTTTTTTTTTAAAGTAGAAAACTTCCCATCTATTCTCTTCCGCTTATCCTTATCCAGGTTGTCGGTAAAGGGGGTTTGGTTTTGGTTCATTTTTTGTTTTTTTGTCAGAAAAAATATGTTTGCTATTAGAAGCTGGTGTTAAATGTTTAGTTCCACGAACTAACTTTATTTTGCAGAGTCCTGTATCTGCCCCTCATACACCTAACCTCTATCCACTGCGCAAACTTCATCCATTTACCATGCAGGGACACTGCAGACACCTTACACAGCCTCAGCAGCTTAGTACAGCCCCAATTCCAGAAAAGGCTGGATGTTTTACTATTTCATGAAAAACATTTGCTCCTTTTAAATTTGACAGCAGCAACACGTTTCAAAAGGTTGGTACAGAGGAAAGGCTTAAAAATTAAGTGGTACTCAAAGGAAACAGCTGAAGGAAAATGTTCCAACTAATTAGGTTAATTCGAAATATGTCTGTAGTATGATTGGGTATAAAATTTTATCCTGTCTTCCTTCTCTCTCAGCCTGGTTCTGCCGGAGGTTTCTTCCTGTTAAAAGGGAGTTTTTCCTTCCCACTGTCGCCAAAGTGCTTGCTCATTGGGGGTCATATGATTGTTGGGGTTTTCTCTGTATGCATTATTGTAGGGTCTACCTTACAATATGGGGCGACTGTTGTTGTGATTTGGTGCTGTATAAATAAAATTGGATTGAAAAAGAACATCTTAGAGAGGCAGAGTTCCTCTGAAGTAAAGGAGGGCAGAGTATCTGTAATCTGACAAAAAGGTCTACATATTTTCAGAATAACGTTCCTCAACATAAAATTGTTAAGATTTTAAATATTTTATCATCTTCTGATACATAATCTAAATATTCCCAGAATCTTGGTGAAATCTCTGTGCACTAAGCAGAGAGCCAAAAATCAATATTGGAGCCATGCCACTCTTTGGATCGTTGGGTAGGACTGCATTTAAAAATGAGGATGATTCTTTAATGGAACTCATTGCACAGACTCAGAAATCATTGTTCTGTGGACACATGAATCAAAATGTATAGTTCTTTTTGGAAAGCATGGAAAGGACCATCCTCAGGACTAAAGTGGAGAGGCACCATCTGGTTTGTTATCAGCCCTCAATCAAAGGCCTGCATCTCTGATAGATTGTGGGTTCATGAGTGCCTATGGAATTAGCACCTTGCACATCTGGAAAGGCAAAATCAATGAAAGATCATTTGAAAAGATATACGGAGGTTTTATATCAATATATACTCCCATCTAGATCATGGCTTTTTCAGGACAAGACTTACATATTTTAGCAAGACAATGGTAGACCACATAATGCAGCTATTACAACAGCACGACTTTGAAGGAGAAGAGTCCAGTAGAACTGGGCTCTCCCACAGGTCCAGCAGCTGGTCTCATCATGTCCCAGATGTCCAGATGTAAACATGTCCCTGCCCTGACTTTGTTGACATGAGTTTCTGAAATCAAATTCAAAAAGAATTTTCTCAGCTTAAACATTTGCGTGTTTCCTGTGTTCTGCTGTGGATAAAATGTAGGTTTGTGAGATTTGCAAATGATTGCATTCTCTTTTTATCTATGTATATAGTGTCCTGACTTCTTTGAAATTGGATTCGTATATTAAAACAACAAAAGTATCTCTGAACAAAGTAGTCATCGACCTGTGAAACCTCAGCCACTGAAAAGACAACAAAACTTCCCTTTTCTAACAATTTCCTCTCGGGGCTGCAGCCAGAGATCAGCAGCGGTTCGACGAGCCTCCAGCAAAACTTCCAACACTGGCAACGTATGAATCATAAAAGTGAGCCTACACACTGTGCCAGGACACAAAACAAACCTGGAGAGTGACTCACACCCTTACATTTCATTTGGAACAATTCAATACTGATTAGATAATACTGACGGTGAGCACTTTCAGCAAAACGGCCTTGGAAATGTTTTTAGCTGCCACGTTGGCCTGGTAGTGGTTGAGGGCAACGCGGTGAGCGGGAGGGAAGTGCTGATGTGGGTGGCTTCTCGGAGCCTTTGACTGTAGCTGGCTGCCGAATAATGATGGCTCTTGTGTAACCATCAGTGAGTGTAGACTAGAGGTTTAAAAAAAATTATTTATTTTATTGAAACATGAGGGTCTGGGTGATGTAATGTCTGTGTCTGAGCTGAAGGTCCATATCTAAGAGCTGCCACTAGGAGGAGAGAGTGGGCCTGAACTGTCTGGATGTGAGGATGATGATGATGATGATGATGATGACAGACTGGATACAAACTGAGGCCATAGGTGTGAACACTTAGTGTTTTGTATCATATTTTATATCATACCTTTTTAAGAACTGTCACAGCGTTTGGCACAAATCAACAAAATCACAAAGGATGTGTCTCCCTCAAAGCAAGCAAAGTGAAATAATAACTCAAATAATAGTGAATGCATTCAAAAGCCGACACTTTCTTTTCCTCCAACTGTGAACATTAAGGTTCAAATGAAATACCTCTATCTTATTTACCCCTTGGGCACTTGACAGAAAACTCACACACCATATAAACTTTAATCTGCAGCTTCTGTCCTGCAGAGTCCTTCCACAGTCCTTTTTCTGTGCTAAAATAATCCAACTCGTTATCACTTCATGTTCGATATGCATATACATTTCAGTGTGTATTATGGTCTGTATGCAATTTTTTTTTCTTGTCTTTAAAAAAAGTCATTATATTAATGTCATTACTCTTGATGGTGAAACTGGAGCTGTTTATATAGTTTGACTTGACTCTGACACATCTGAGCATGATTGTAAATTTGTGCGTTCTAAGTAAATGGACAGTAAAAACAACAAGTTAACACCAGCTCTATTTCCAAAGTGTTTTTAAGCATGTGGTCCACACATTTGTAGGTTTGAGTTTCTTTTCCTTTATATTTTTTCGGCGAATGATTTTAGTTCTTTGTGTTTTCTGGCATTGTGGTTTTCGCCCTTAATAGTTGTAGTCATAGTTGTGTAATAATGTAAAGTAGTCCTGATTCTCTCTGTGTTATGTCAGGTCACCTGCTACAGTTCCTTTCAAGTTCTCTGTGTTCTTGTGCTTAGCTAGTTTCTTTTTTTCCCCCTGTTGTTGTTATTATTATTATCATTATTATTATTATTATTATTTTGTTGTCTCTGGTCTCTTAGGTTCCCTCTTTGAACTGAATCCTGACAAATGCGACTGCTCATAACTCTTAAATTTTAAACAGCTGACTAAAAAGTCTGTGTACTTCTCTGACTACTGCAGAGAAGTATCATATCCTGCACAATAAGGGTTTTATTTTTTAAACAGAAATGCACTTCTTTCTTTCTACAACAACAAATGTTTCTATTGCACTTTATTTTTAGAGTTTCTTGTTGTTGTTGGCTATTTCTAGTATTTATGGTCACATCATTTAAATATATAGTGCTGTTTGTTGTTTTCATCTGAATGATGTGATGGCTTTAAATGTTATCTAGAGCATTAAAGTCTTTCAGTGTGTAAAGTACTGTGTAAGCTTTTACATTTCTTAATCACTAAATTTGTTTGTTTTTATACTGTTCTATTGATTTATTTCAAGATTTGCCTACCTTAAAAATATGATTTTAGCTTTTCAGGCTCACTTTGTTACGTTTCTCTTCAGTGAGGTACATATTTTCTTAAGGTTCAGTCTTCAGGCGCGTTCAGGTGTTGTTATTCCTTCAGTCAAAGACTAAAATGATGTTTTAGCACTTACAGTATGACAGGGTTTGCTTCAGTTGTCAGTCATGTAGTCAGGGTCCCTGTCACTCTTTTGTTCAGCTGGGAGCGTGTTTGATTTCAGTTTAGCACACCAGATATATCTGCAGTGCCTCCACCCCCACCGCCTTCCCTCCGCCTTTGCAATTAGTTATCATGATGCTGCTGCTGGATGCTTGTTAGATTCAAGTTTATATTAAAGTGTGTTGCTCTACAGATTGAGAGACGAGGTGTAAGGCCAAAAGCTTTTAGCATTGCGATCATCAGAAACAATGTGTCAAAAGCTGCGTTAATACATGTTGGGTTTTTTTTGAAAAATGATAAATTGAAGCAATAGAAGATATAAAATCACCTCCTGTGCGCTTCTTTTGCCCGGTGAGTGACAAGGTTATTTACAAGGTTCAAAGTCAATGTGGTGTCTTTGTGCTGGCGCTGCCCTGGGTAGCAGAGGCCGACAGATGGATATGTGATCAACTCAACATGAGCGATTTTACCTCTTCATCACACACGGAGAGTGTGCCTGTGCCGGCTGATGAATCACTTCATAGATGTGACAAATATATCGGCCTCATACCTCGGAGGAGAAATAATGGTCGGAAAAATGAGCTGCTGTGTTGTGTGGTGTTCCTGGGACAGACTGACTCGTTTTGTAATATTTTGTGTCTTTGGCTGCTAAGTTAACATGAAAGTACAAATATGTGTAACGTGGTGAAAACACGGCAGCGTGTAGTGGAAAAGTAAAGGTAAATGTACATCTTTTATTGAACACTTCTATCACATGCGTGGATTACTAATTCGACTTCATCTAATTAGTTGTCGTTGCAGCTTATATGTTAAAATAATGTGGAATTACTGTTGCATGTAAAACAACATGTGAATATGAGTCTGGGCTTTTCATGTTTTTCTTTGATATTCTGGCCTCTGGGCTCAAGAAACCCAATTAAAATCCCACAATAACAGTTTTAAATACTTCATGATAATGTTAAATGAAGGCTGGTCATCCAACTTTTACAAAGGTTTGAAAAGTAAACACTTTGAGGTTTTTAGAGTGTAGAGACTGGCTAAATTGTACTGTACACTGTACTGATGGACTGTGTTAGAATGTACTCTTTTAGAGACAAATCTTATATTTTTACATTGATTTCGCTTGTAAATGCATGAGAACATTGGTTCAATAGGTCTATGCATGCAGTGCATTTTGTACAGAAGTGCAAAGCACAAAGGAGTACAGAGTCAAGACACATTATATGCGGTGGGCTTCTGTACAAAAGGTGAATCTGCTTTTATTTTGCACATTTCTCTTAATTATTTTGCTGATCCTTTTAGTTTAATTATTATAATAGAAGAGGCCGACCCCACAGTCTGCAAAATGCACTCAAAAGCACCAATGAAAACAATTTAAATCCATCAATGTGAAACCACTTTGAACACGTTTTTTTTCGGCAGCATTAGGATAGGACCTGCTCCATTAATGATGTCACCATATTTTATAACAGTGTTGTTACAGCAGCAGTTACTTCCTTTAGCGGCGCACAATACATCCTGGTGGGGGACTTCGTAATATATCTTCCTGCTGGGCCTTTAGTCTGAATTACAACAGGAAAAACAAAAGGTTAATCACATTGGGAAACTCCGCTTTGGCTCTGACCACCCAGCTTCTCTGCGTCTCTCCCTCAGTGTTTCAATTCAAGCTGCTTTATTGGAATAAATGTTGGATGAACAGGGTAAAAAAAGCTCTTTCCAAAGCACCCTAAAAAGGACTACATATGTCTTTTGCTTCTTTTTCTGCTCATATTCTTGCCTTTGTTTTTACCTCTTAGTTCCTGTCCCCTTGAATTTACATCTATCATGGCAAAGTGCATCACAGTCACCATATATTGAATCAAAATGTAAATGTATTATAAACCAGGCAGCTGGAAATGTGTTTGCTCTTCTGAGAATCACGTATCAGAGTATCCTGATTCTCCTTTCTTCATTTCCTTGTGTGCTTAAATGCCAGTGGGCGCATTACATTGAGATTCAAGAGGTTATCTCGCTGTGGTGATGGGGATTGCAGCAGCCTAAAGGATCGCCACAGGTTGAAGCATTTTTTTTTCTCTCAAGTGCATGTATGGCTGAGCTTTAATGAGCAAAACTTCTTATCTGCGGGTGTCTGAAAAACAACACCTAGCCGCCAAGGGAAATAGATTCAGAAGATGCCTTTTGTAAAGCTTCTAAATGTGTGTATGTGTGTCTTTCACAGGGTGGTGGGCCCGGCTGTGACCTTCAAAGTGAGTCCCAACGCTCAGAACGTCAGCACCGCAGATGTGGCCAACGTGGCTGGTAGGTTCTCCTTGGCTGAGTAATGTTGTCTTTATACTGACAGAGGAAAAGACAACCCATTATCATTGGCTTGCTGCTGCACCTGAGGCCCCAGATGAACATTTTTCAAAACTTATGACTCCTCCAAGAATTCTTTTTTTTTTCCTACTGAGCATTCTGCCACATCCACGCAGGCACTTTGTGGCAAGTTATTCAATTCCTTTGTGTTCACTTTGGCTAAGTATTTGGTACTGGCCCATTTTGAAAGAAAGCCAGCTGGGTTTTCTGTTTTGTTACAAATCTTCAAGCAGCCATGTTTGCCTCCATCATGGAAATCCATCCGAAGAGTTGGATATGTGCCTAAATAAACAAGCTAGAAAAAAACAAAACAAGACAGGGACACCAGATATTTGTTGTGTTTGGAGAATGAGTTATTTCATTAATGCCACACAAAGAAAAAAACAGAAGTTTTCTCACAAGGAAGAATCAGCTTTTGGACAACTTTAAAGCCAACCAACCAGCATGATTAACATGGTTATACTAAATGTTGCTGTAATAAACCATCAAAGGGCTTCAGCATGTTGCTGTTTTTGGATAAAAAGCTTAAAATACCAACTGTACACTACTTGTTTAATGCCAGGTTGTTCTAAGAACCCTGGGCTAGTGACTTATGCATGATTTATAACTTGGTAGCAGGCTATGGAGTAGCCATGGCGATACATGCAGTCTGCCATACAAAACTATCAACCCGTCAGATGATAGCTGATGGTTTCCCTGTTTGCATAATTAAATGTTAAATGGGACATAATAAGATGGACAATTAGTATCCTATAAATAACTAAAAGGTACAACTGCAGTAGAGTTAATGAGTCAGTACATAGCATGAGATCAGCCAGTACATTTTTTTTTTCTTGCCTTCAGATTCTGAAGATGCATAAGCAGATTTCTGTGTAAAGCTTAAACTTCCTTTGACTTGCTCGTTAATGTGCCACTTGTTTGCAGTTTCTAGCTGTTCCTAACAGGTATGTTTCTCCACAAACTTTTTTTTTTTCAAGAAATACATCTCATTAAAGAAGTAAAAATACAATAGGGAGCCTAATTTTGCCCCTACTTGCCTCTGCTAAAATTACCATCTGCTGCCTTTGTACCTTTCTCTCTCACATTTAGCTTTCCCTGAACATGCTCACACACATTAGACTGACTGCAAGTAAGTTGGAGGAATAATGCATGAGTCACCTCCTCCAAAATGTTCAAAATGACGCACTTACAACCATACATCACATTTTACTTTTTGGAACTCACACCGAGAGAGATTATTTACTTTTAGTTAAAGAGTCAACATCATAAGAATTAAGAACATTTCAAGTAAGAACACTGGTATAAAGTGAATTTTTCCGTGTGGAAGAGGGACTCAGGTAGCAAACCAAAGGTTCTACAGGATCTCTGTATAAAAAAACGGCAATCACAGCTCACGATTAAAAAAAAAAAAAAGACATTTACCTTCGTGAAGGATTTATTAATCGATGCTGAAGGAACCAGTGTTTTATTTTTAATCGAAAAATGTAAAAATTGCCACAAACTCTTCACATGCACTAAACGGAGGTGGCACATAATGGGTTCAAATGAGTAATGGGTTAGATGCCGTCACCGCTTAAAGGTAAAAGCTTCTCCTCCGAGGTCTTTGTCGCCAGTATAAGGAGTACCATCTCAGGTGGGGGTGACAACACCATCACATATTTTACACAACAATCACAGTAGGTAGCCTATGGAAGCTGTTTTTTCTTTTTACCACTGTGTTTCAGCTCAGGTAAGTCTGCCCCAAAATGTTCTTTCCTGACCTTCATCAGCTAGTTTCAGTGTCTAAGCTGAACGAAATGGTTCAGGTGTTTGAATAATTCTAATAATCACTGAAATATTGACAAGATTGCCTCAGTGGTCCAACAGGAGACTCATATCCCAGTCTCCAGAGTGCAACTCTTTGTTTTTAGCAGCTCCACCCCCGCCACTGCTAATTTTATTGGTCTTTTGTGCCGCTACCTCGTATGAACCAGCCAATTTGTGTGTCCAAGACAACAAACGCCCTAATTGAATCTTGTTTCTGTGGTGGCTGCACATAATGTGAACACATTACAAATCATTTCTATGCATTCTAAAGTTGAGAGGTCATAGTCACCTGACTTTTTTTCCCTGTGAAACCAGGCTGGTTTGTTGGATAGCATTGATGGATTGAATATGGAAGCTTGATGTGGAGTCTGATCTTTGCCTAATTTGCACAGTTTAACACAGAACTCTGTTTAGAAAAATGGTAATAAATGCAAAATCATCAGTTGTGACTATTGCTAATATCATAATAGGTGTAATTTCTGTTGATTGTGGAGAAGATTAAAACAAGCAGAAATCAGGTGTGTAAATGTTTTCACAAGGGCGGCGTTGTGAGTGCAAAGTCGCTCGTTATCAGCAGAAATTTGTTGTCTACCACCTTCTGCTTTCCAAAGCACACAAAGGAAGTTCCACCTGATTTTGTTTCAAGATCCTGTGACTCAAAACGACTCGGTTCAAGCTGTTCTGTCACATGGAGAGGAACTCTCTATCACAGTGCAATTCAGGGGTAGAGACATTGTGAAGGTGTGTGAGAGTGTGCGTGTGTGTGTTCAGCAGACTACAGTGTGTGACTCACAGTAATGAGGCGAAGGTGTTGATGAAGTGGGGAATAAAGAAAGAAGGAATGTTTGCCATTAGCTAAGCTGTCAGTCCAGAGGGAGAGGGAGAGAGGGGACATTCCTGATACTCCTTGGGTCCAGTTCACACACATGCAAATATCACCCACAGTAGGAAATCGGACCAAAGTAAGTTAAAGTAACCTAAATGAGTATTTTATTTTTAGTTCTTATCCTGCTTGATAATTGCAAACCCACCTCCTTGCATGGGCACATGCTTTTACGTTTCTTTTTACCCCAACCATACACAGACGCACACGCTGATTATGCAACGGCTTCTCTCCTGTTTTTAAGTGCTATTGTTGGCGTTCTCATTTCCCGCCCACCGCGCCCGGTGGCTCTGCGGGGTCACGGATGAGACTCGATTGTTATTAATGCAAACATTTGACAGAACGTGCTTGAAATGAAATACGGCGTCCTCTCAGCTAAAGTGCAATAGTGTGGGCGGGCCATCTTTAAAGTGTCGTTTGTCATATTCAACTAGAATATCAATCCATCCCAAAGCGTACATTATCCCCTCTAGCCGTGGCTTATAGTGCTTTTCTGAAACATTAAGCTTTACACGGCCATTGTAATGACGTCGTTTTATCATCGTTTATAGTCACACAGCAGCAGAGGGGAGAGAGTGGACTTCCATCTCCTCTGTCACAAATTCTTGTGTTTAGGTTGAAGGCTTATGGCAGCTGTGTTTAAAATCGTTCCGTTTTATTTGATCAAATCTGTGCGAAGACCTCATTTGTTTGCCAGAAAGATGTTTAAAGCACAAAAATTATGGTGAAAGGAGGATTCACATCGTTTAATGTGGGCTGTAGAGTGCATGTGCTGCTCTGGGTAATTTGAATATCCACAATTGAATCATGAGAACGCTGAAAACTGACGGAGGAGATATTCAAAGGTTTGAAAAATCGAATCAAACGAGAGAATATCAAATAAAAATCAACCATATCAACTCAAACCTGATAAGCTAATCACACTAACTTCATTCATTATTTTAGATTTTAACATTTAAAATCTCATTTTTTATGATTACATTTTAAAAAATATATATTTTTTCAAGCATAGGCAGCTACATAACTACATAAATTAAACATTTTGCATGAGGAAAAAAATCATTTATTCCTTTTAGAGTTGCAATTTTCCATTCTCATTTCCACTTCATTAATAAAACCACTCAGGCATAGCCAGGTGTGTAAATCCACTTCTTTTAAGTTTTACTGTCTGTTCTATTATTCATTTACAGAAGAAAACAGCATAAATATGAAGATGGCATAAGAATAAGGTGTGTTATTGGGGTTGTAAGAGTTTATATTTACAAAAAGAACACTGCACCAAAATTCTGCAATTTTCTTTTAAGCATTATCGTAATATGGTTGCTGTTTTGTGACTGATGCATTAGCCTCTGTAAGTAGATGGACATGTCGACATGTCCATCGGGATGTTTGGTTGCCGTAGTGATTCTGCCTATTAACCGCTCACACTTGAGCAGCATTTATTCTGCACGCAGGTAAAGAATCCACTCACAGAACATTTACTAACACCCACTGGACATTTGCCTGACGTTTAATGAGTTACCTTCTAATTTTGTTTGTGACAAGTGACAAAATTTGGCTACTATGGTTGCTGGAAATCCCCCAAAATTAGCTTTTGCCCCAGTGGCCAAATCATCAGATTATACTACATGGTTCTCCTGACACATAAATACACATAAATAAAAGAGATGATATTAGTAGGTGTTACAAGTGACTTTATAAGCCTATAAAATGTAAAAAAAAAAAAAAATTGTAAAATATTTTGAATCTCAAGTAGATGTAATTGGAAAAAAAACATACTTAAGTTAAATTGTATTATGTAAAAATCTTTTAAAGCTAATCTCTTGGATCCTGTTTTTCTTACACTGGATTGGTTCTGACCTCGGCCCCTGGGTGCCAAAAGGTCCGATTAGTGCAGTCAGGCTATCCAGACCTGTTGTTGCATTTTAAGAAGCCACGTTACCACTTCTGTCATGGGCGCCCATCCATTGTGAAAGACTCCGAGGCCACCGGAGGCCATTGTCAAACGTGGGGGTGGATGTCAAGATGGTGGGCAGCGAGGTGGTGACCCTCATTGTCCGGCCGAGGGTGGGCGGGAGGACCCAGGGGCTACTTGCAGCGGTGCGTCACGGTCGTGAGAACGGGACCCTGTGAATAGGCCGGGGGTCAGGGTCAGGACAGCGGGCAGCTCAATTAGCACTTAAAGCAGAAGGAGAGCAGCTGAGATAGCCTGATCCTTCACCGTCTGTTCGCTTGACTTCTACTCTCTTTTTTTATTCTGCCAGCAGTTGTTTTTGCCTACATGCTAATAATGCCTGTTGGTGTGAAGATAGTTACTCACACATGCCGAAAAGCTTTGCAGTCTCAGTGATTGTTCACTGTTAGGACAGCTTCTGTTGATAGTGGTCAGGTTTAGACTCTTCTGCTATCACTTTTCCCCCTTTTTTAAGTGAAAGGAAGCCTGCTTTGTTAGCTGCAGACAATAGGTGGCTACTCAGTGTTTTGCTTTTATCTCAGAAGGATGGTTTGTGTGTTGACATGTAAATTTCCTGACGGAGGTCACTATGAGTTAAAATGGGAGAAAATATTGATCATTATGTGAAATAATTATTTCTTGTAAAGAACATTTTTCCCATATATAACATATAACTGAAATTTATTACACGAGTATGTTAAATAGAGAACCTTGCTTAAAGTTTGGGCCAATTACTTAAAACTTTTTAAAATTTTGTTTTACATTCAGTTTAATTTAGTTTTAGTTGCTGAACAGCTTAGTTTCACTAGGAAACACAACATTAACCCTTCACAGCCTGACCAATGCATTCAAATGTGATGGCAAAAATGTTTTCATTTGCAAACATGCTCAATAATCTTTTCTTCAGATGTCAGATGTCCTCTAGCTAGAAAGTAAAAGCTTGTTGTTTTATTTTAGAGTGTGCAATGCATGTCTACCAAAGCTGCATCAAAAGTGATCTGATATTTCCTGATTCTGCTCTGAATCATTGTTTCGAGACTTATTTCGTTCTGATGAACTCACATCAGAAGTGCCAGCGTGGACACTTTGTACTCCACCATAAATGCTCCTCAAGTGCTGGGCAACAGCATGCAGCTCTTTCAGTCGGCGTACTCTGTAGCAGGCATGGCGACCCATTTCACCGAAGCGGATATTTAAACTGCTTTGATATTTGGTTATAATGCAGGACCCTGGAACATTTGCCTGCTTCTCCCAGCCTTTTCAAACAGTATTAATTGCAGCACACGAGAACCAAATTAAAGTCAGACGCAGATGTTAAGGGTATTTTCTATACATCAAGCCTTAATCACATTAACAGTACAGCAAATTTAATATTTTATCAAATTAAATCGACGGTGTATCGGCATGATAATAAAGTGGCTATTTAGTAAGCGGAAATTGTTCTGGCCGCTGTAGAGGAGGAAGCAGCTTCACCCTTATCCCGACAGCTGATATCTTTCTGTCACAGAGCTTCAAAACAGATCCTGACGACTGGGTGGAGGAAGGGTTTATGTTACTTTCACAAAGGCGTTGTTTGCGTCGGAGCTTTCCTTCGCTCGACTTTTTGTCTCCTGGTTTTCTTCCGTCTGACTGGATTAGCATAGATCTCGTTCGCTGACAGGACTGACCTTCACTGCAGCTAAACACTTGTCAAAATGCCAAATGTAATTACTGAGCTCTTTAGGTCAAAGTAATGTGTTTCATCTACCTCACTTTGCCTTGTTATTGATGTGCAAGCCCTCAGACCTCAGACTGCAGTCGAGTACTCCCTTTTCCCTCTCGTAGCACCAGTTCCATGCAAGTGTTTGTGTGTCATAACATAGTGAGGAAATGTATCTGTAATTATGCCTAAGTAATGTGGTCAAATTGTGCGTTGCTGTACTGCTAGATGTCTTTCTGTGACTTTGTCAGCTTATACGCTCCCAGATCCTGTGATTATGGACAATTTAAAGTTATCTCTTAGAGCTGCAGAGTGCTTCTCCAACACTGCCTTTCAAAGGTCGTCATCATCATCACCATCACCATTACCATTCCTCCGCAAATTGCATGCCTGGAAATTGTCAACTCTGTTGTGCTGCCTTCGCATCAACTGTCTCTCAAGGTAGACTACTTGTCTTGTATTTAAATTGATTGTTAAAAAGACGTGGCTTCAATGTTTTCTTTTTTCTTTGTCGATTCGAACCACCTTATGTGGATTTTGTGTAAATCAATAAATTGCAGTCCTGATTATAATATTGTGGTAAATCAATCTGTTCTCACTGCTCTGATATGACCTGCTTGTTTCTGACATGATGCATGATTGCAGAGAGGAAGTGTTACGGTCAAAATTGACATATGCATTGTCATTGTTAACAGTAGTGACTGATTTTATGTCATCGCCATCACAGTGTGGAACTTCTTTAATTGTTCCCATTGATTGGCAATGTGATTGCATTGGAAACAGCTTGGGCACTGGGATCTGTCCAGCAGTCTCTCTGTGCCCTGCAGAAGTAGGCAAATCTATTTCCGTTAACCTCATTGCAGTTCACCTGCTAATCAGTTTTCATCACAAGCCGAAGGCTAATCGATTGTGGAAGTTCTCTCACCTGTTGGCAAAGAGGGGAGGGGAGGGGGGGATCAAAAAAGGGAAAATGTGAGGTGTGTGCTGGTGTTTAGTGATGCAATTTTCTGTGATACCGCACCATGCATTTTGCCTCGTCGCCTGTCATCACAACAGAGCTGTAGGCGTTCTGTGAAATTGCAAGATGCCTCATCCGAGCTTTAAAAAGCTTGCACACTCCCCTGCCGTTCCAGAGTCACCTGTGGTTATTTTGGTTCGACTTCAGAGGGAGCAGAGAGCTGTACACTGTCCTCTGGAGCTTTGCAATCATCTGTGAGTCCTACCGTCGAGCAGAGAGGAGGGGAGGGAGGACACAGGTGTTTTGCCGAGCTCTAGTTTGCACAGTGGTGCAACGTGATCCCCGAGCCAACCGTGCAGCCACCCTGCCAGCTACTCAGCCAAGCAGCCGGCCTGATTTCCCCAATGCTGGCACTGGCCTGCTGGCACCTCCAACCCTTCTCTCCCACTCCCGCAGCTGGCAGGATCTCTGCGAGTTGGCCTTGGCTCCTGACGTTGACTGCGGGGTTGGCAGACCTCTCCCAGATGGCCACCTTGTAGTGAAGCTGGCTTCGTGCTTGCATCACTTTTACATCATCCCTTCAGCTACAGAGCTGTGGTGGAAGGAGAGGGCTTCTGTTGGCTGTGCTGAGGCATTTTTGTACGTGATATGTGGGAGTGTTAAACTCTGCTGCAGCTCTCACACTTTCGAACGATAATTTGTTATTTGTGCCATTCGTGTCCCTGCTTTTCAGGAAACCAGTGACAGGTCTGAGACCCGAAACAGATGCAGATATAGAGTCCACCTACACACACATCAAATATACGCCTTTTTTTCAGAGGTGAAAAGGCTATTACAGCCCTTATCTTTTACATCCAAAATGACAGGACAGTATCAGCGTGCTTCTTGGGTTCATATTTTATTTATTACCTAATTTAAATGCTACTGCAAAGCCTGTAATTTATAGCCCAGTAACTCTGTAATCCCAGTTGAGCGGAAGAACAAGGGTGAACCTTTCCAAAAACTTGTTAGCACTAGGATTGAATAATTTAATATACATTTTTTAAAACCTGAATGGATGGGAGTAAAATCATCTGATAGAATTTTCTTAATATCCTCAGATTTAATGACTGTGTCTGTCTGATGACTGCTCCTAATTATCACCTCTTCATCCTACTGGTTTTTTTTGTCTTAGTTTAAAGTTCCTTTCTGCCATAATGTACAACGTAGCGTACCTGCAATTTTGCAAAATTACAGGTTTTTGAAATGTTAGAGTGAAAAGTGGAATTTTCTCTTAGTGTCGACAGCGACAGTCGCTTTTGTTCTAAGTTCTTATCGCTTTTTTTCCCATCATTTTTATGCTAATAGCTGACATATCCTTACCAGTGATTCAAACTGTGAAAAAATGAAACGTTAAAATGATTTCATTTGCATCTGTGGAAGATGCAGGCATACAGCATATATTATTTTTGCTATTGTACTGCTATTGTGGTTCTAATACTCAAGCTTATTGAGCATTCCTCCTGTATGTAGTCAAAACTACTTTCCAGTGCTTTATTTACAAAAGGTCACAACAGCATGTTCTGCATGTTCGACAGAGTCTTTACATAGATCCTCTTCTTAACACAACTCAAAATGGCTTCTTGTCTCCTCTTGGGATTGAACCAGTGATCTTTTATTCGTTAGGCGAAAGTTGCCGATCCTTGAGTCGTTGCAGGCACACTGGACGTGTCATCCCAACTGAAGTCAGAGGACAGTAGCTTGAATGTTCTGCCCCAGAGGTAAACATGATGGGGACATTCTGGGAAACACAAAGCAAGAAGACATTTTTATTCTTATTATAATGTGTAACAACAGCTGTACAGAGGTCATATGTAGAAAACACACAGTAAATTGGAAATTATGAAAATATTCAAATCAACTTGGTTTGACATACTGTAGGAAACTGAACATGAATGGAATAATCAGTCAAACACAACATTTGTATGCCATTTTGCTGACCACATAATTAATCTTTCATTATTCCAAGATTTGCTTTTTTCCCAGACTGCATTTTACCTATTTTCCTTAAAGTAAACTATGCTGTCTAAAAATTCTGTGGCAGTAAACACTGCTATCAGCAGGGGGTCAGTCATTTTTCGTTGCGCTCTAACTGCAGCTCAGACTTTTAGGACCTTTCTGTCCTCTGCTGCAGTTATTATGGACTCCTTACTGAAGCTCTCTCTCTCTCAGCGGCCCAAGGAGGCCGCCTGGACCAAGCAACTCATTTTTAGCCATCTTCAAGATGCCTGATGAGATGTAGAGGCAGACGGTTGGATTGATTGGCCCCTCTTGAGTGCACAGGCCTTGATTACAACTGCACTCAAGTACCCGAACTCCCACCCCCCACCCCTTAGTTTCTCTCTCAGTCTTGTTCTTTTTAGTCTGCCTCTCTTCTGTCTCCTTTTTCCCCATAATTTCTTTCACCTACAAAGGGAGAGGGTGGATAAGGAGAAACTGGTTGTAGAGTAGAGAATAAAAAAAGTCAAATTACTAACAAAGATTTGGCTCTGCAGGGTTCTGTCTGCACTGGAAAGTAGAACGGGGATGGATATGCCTGTTAAGGACTGGTTAGAGATGAATTTGGAATCACAATCAGTGCTTTGAAGAGAGAGAATTGGATCAATATTTTAAGAGCTAAGCAGGGAAAGTGCTGATAGTTAGCAAAATGTGTCAGTGGTTCACTTTAGTTTGCACATCTTTTCCACGCTGTAAATTAAAATAATTTTACTTTTGTACATATCCCAATGCTCTGTTAATATAAAAACATTAGAAATATTTAATCTCTGCAGCTCTACCCTGTGAGCTGCTGGGAGAAAGTCACTGGATTTAAAAAAAAAAATAAAAAAATCTTTCAAAAGGTCAATCCACCCAAATACCGACTACAGATTGCCTTTAAATAAATAGATCTTAAGATTGTATTTTTAAATATTGAATCATTTTTAGCTATCATTTTTTTTTTCTTATTTTGTATCAAAGCCTTATTTAGCTAGACATACTTTTGCTCTGGGAGCTCTGTGGTGGTCCTTTGAACTGGAGCTTAAAATAATAGGTGCTAATGCAGAATGACATACTGTACATCATCACCTTAACGCAGTTTGTTTTAAGATAAAGACCCTACAGTATTTGACAGAAAACCTTAACAATCAGATCTCCTATGAGCAACGACTTGGTGTCAGTGGGAAGGAAAAACTCCCTTTTATCAGGAAGAATCCTCACACAGAAGCAGGCACAGGGAGGGGAAGCCATCTGCTGCATCCGGTTGGGGATAGGAATGCAGTCGTAGAACCCTGGATCCTCTGAATGGAAATTTACCTTCTCTAGTAGAGGTGAGCAAGTCAGGGCCTCTGCTGTGTCATTGGAGTTTACTTATTTTCCAATTTCAAACCTGACACAAGTTTTCAGGTTTAAAAAAGATGTTTTGGCTTTAGTGAGATTTTGGGCGACTGCTTTGGTGTAAATGGGACTGAACCAATGCTCTGAGGCTGGGTGTTCATCATGTGAAGGTATATGAAGATGACCTGAAGTCTATCCAGATAGGATTCTCGCAGGTTTTAAGATGTACATGGAAAACTTCATGAAGAGAGAAAATCAGCACCAAACAGAAACCCCGAGGGATATGTATGAGGCTGACTTGATCCCCACCTGAAACAGGAATGCGGTGTCCTTGTTTCTGATTGACTGTTGTCTACACACTTCTCTTTATTTTACTTCATCCCTCTGGGACTAAGCTCATACCGTGTAATGCTCAGTGTCCTATTTATCCCATAGAAGGAAAGTTTTCTCATGAGATGTTTTTCACTGTTTAAAGAAAAATAGACTGTCTTCATATTTTCATTTTATTAAGAATATACAATACAACAAATCCTATCGAACAGACCAACAATAACAATGCAGTGATCGTCTTCAGAAGATAGTATTGTGTGAATATGCAGCGTCTAATATTACTTTTACCATGTTTGTTGTTATCCATAAACTATGAGAAACACAACAATGTTCTTTCTTTGTCATGGATGCACTGAGTGAAATATTGATATTTTTAGGTTTTTTGGAAGGTCCAATAGGAAAATACTCACTGGAACATCAAATCTGTATTAATCCACTGCTTTACATAAACATATCCATATGCATGCTTGCAGTAATGGTCATTGATTTGTTACAGAACTGTGCAAAAGTCTTAAGCTTTTTGAGGTTGTCTTGAGCAATCGCCCTCCGGGCTTTCTGGAAACCTTTTGGAGTTTTCTTTGGACATTGGCAGCTTTTTCATATTTTCAGTCCAGTTCTCATACGTACCTGACCACTTTCAGAGGAATGGGCCTTTTTGCTGCTTCTTAGCTAAGCCATTAAATTCTAACCTGTGAATCTTTCAAACATAAAAATTTCACCTAACTTGAGTGATAAACTAGTGTTGTTGAGACACTTTCTTACAAGCTGCCTGTGACAGAAACAAATAATTTGTGCCAATTTCTTTAGCGGACACATGCCAAAGATAACACAGATTAACAGACTTTTTTTTTTTTTCATACAAGCAGGGTTAAAAATGTAGTGTTGTGCTGTTATTTGAAAATGTGGCATGTCTCGGGTTGGTCTGTCTGCTTAGAAAATCTGAGGAAACTAACAAGTGGAGGACAAAAGAAGAAGTTGTAGACTTAAAACAGTATCTTCAACAGGTGAAGGGTACCTAAAAGTGATGTCCTTAAGAAACAGCAAAGAAAATCCATCTAAGACGTGACACTGGACCTGAGAGATGCGTCTGGCCCTTCAGTTGATCTGTTTACTGAAGCCTCATCAGAAATGGTCTCAATCTCTCTATATATGAAATAAATGTAACTATTTAATTGTTCTAGATTATGTATTATCTAAATTCATGCTAGTTTTAGGCAACTTCTAAAGAACAAAGCTTGGCTTTAATATTGTCCTTAAATATAAAAAGATTTGTAATCACTCTTAGAACACAATTTTATATATTAAAAATATCAACATCCTAAGTTTTCCTTAGTACCAGCAGACTCCAATAGTTGTTCATTAAAAAATAAAACACCAGGTCAGTGTACCACACTGGCAGTCCTGAACTTGTACCAGTCCTCATGGGTTTCTGTGGCTCACTTTTAGCATTAATGGGCTCTGGGCTGGTGACAGCTATTGCTGGAGGCGTTTTGCTCTCAGGTTCTCTGCACAGGCTTCACATTTTTGTGAACACAATTTCTCTTAAACACCTTAAAGTAATTTTTTGAAATGATGTTCCCCTCGACTTGAGGTAAATTTGGTGCAGACTGGTCACTGTTACTAGGGTGTATTTATGATTATTAACATTGACTCTTTTTGTCTTAAATTCTATATTCTTCAAAGTAGCCATACTTATGTTTTCACTCAATGAGCTTCATGAGGTAGTCACCTGAAATGGTTTTCACTTCACAGATGGGCCTTGTCAGGGTTCATTTGTGGAATTTCTTGCCTTGTTAATGAGGTTGGGACCATCAGTTGTGTTGGGCAGAAGTCAGGCTCGTACACCGCTGACAGCCCCATTTGACATCTGTTAGAATTCATATTATGGCAAGAACCAATCAGCTAAGTAAAGAGAAACGACCGTCCATCATTACTTTACGAACTGAAGGTCACTCAGTCTGAAAAATTTTAAAACTCTGAATGTGTCTCCAAGTGCAGTCACAAAAACCATCAAACGCTGCAAAGAAACTAGCTCACATGAGGACCGCCCCACGAAAGAAAGACCAAGAGTCACCTCTGCTGCTGAGGATAAATTCATCCGAGTCACCACACAGAGATCCAGTAGCAGACACTCTTCTACATCAACTGTTCAGAAGAGACTGTGGAAATCAGGCCTTTATGGTCAAAGAAACCACTACTGAGGAGAAGCAACAAGCAGAAGAGATTTATTTGGGCCAAGAAACCCAAGAAATGGATTGAATATGTATTTTTTTTCTTGCCTTGACCAGTGAAAATCTCTGCTTTGGTCTGATGAGTCCAAATTTCAGATCCTTGGTTCCACCTGCCATGTCGTCACAGAAAAGGTGAACGGATGGTCTCTACTTGCATGGAGGAGGAGGTGTGAAGGTGTGGGGGTGCTTTGGTGGCGACACTGTTGGGGATCTATTCAAAATTGAAGACACACTGAACCAGCATGGCTACCACAGCATCCTTCAGTGGCATGCCATCCCATCCGGTTTGCATTTAGTTGGATCATCATTTATTTTTCAACAGGACAATGACCTCAAACACACCTCCATACTGTGTAACAGCTATTTGACCAAGAAGGAGCGTGATGGAGTGCTGCGCCAGATGGCCTGGCCATCACAGTCACCTGACCTAAACCCAACCGAAATGGTTTACGATGAGATGGACCGCAGAGTGAAGGCAAAGGGGCCAGCAAGTGCTCAGCATCTCTGGGAACTCCTTCAAGACTGTTAGGAAACCATTTCAGGTGACGACCTCACGAAGCTTATCGAGACAATGAGCAAAGCAGTAATCAAAGGAAAGTGTGGCTATTTGGAAGAGTCAAAAATAGAAAACATGTTTTATTTCATTCAGTATCTGTTCATTCACAGTGTTGATGCCCTCAGTGCGAATCTACAATGTAAAGAAAAACCATTAAATGAGAGGGTGTGTCCAAACTCTTGATGGGCAGTGCAGGTCAGCATATATTAAAATTGTGCTGATTGTTGAGATCTGTCCTTCGAGAGTAAAAACGGCATAAACATGGAAACACACTGATGTAAATTGCAACTTGCCTGGCCGGGCGAGGCATTCCACCACGAGGCAGTACGAGTTAAGCCACTGCTGCGTTTTTCTGTGTGTATCGGGGAACATGTATTGACCCACAGTGGGTCAACTCTGAAACTGCTGTGCAGTAACTCTACATACACGCTCCTCTTCTGCTATATGCATATTTTTATAGAAAGAGGAAAACAACAAAAAATAGATTTTCAGTCACCTTCATATTCACCTCACTGAAGTGAACAAAACATTTCGACAGTAACAAAAAGAGCAGATTTAATAGGATTAAAATCTTCAGTAATGTCTGTAAATATTAAAATCTCTGGACGTCCTCAGATAACATTAGTCCTCTATAAGCAGGATTTGATTTATTTGAGTTATCAATTTATTCCTGCTGCAGTTTGAGACAGATAAATTCTCGTAATTTAATAATAAATTAAAGCAAAAAATGTAAACAAATAAATTGGAATCTATTTGAATTTAGTCTGCATCTGATTGTGCAGACTTTATATGTGAATTTCAGGTCACAGATTAAAAAGAAGTTATTTCATGATAGGGGAGTATACTGTGTATTTTTATAATTTCTTATCTCTCTTATTAAAGAGTGTGCACCCCCAAGTTGAAGTGTCCCTTCCTGTTGCTGGCAGTGTCTCTCCGCGCGTCGTGTTTCATGTAGAGGAGAAATGAGAGACAAAGGCAGTTGAGAGCTTCAAAGACTGCGGGTGACATTTAGTGCTCAGTATCTTCAAAGACCAGGCCCTCTTTTGTAGTTTTTCTTTTTGTGTATAATTAATGTGGCCCTTTCTGTGGATTTTTCCTTTCTATTTTCTTTCTTTTTACCTCCTTTTCGGAGCTGGATTAGAACAGCAGATTAAGGAAGTGCACCTTAATTTTCAATTTGCATTCGAGGGGACTTCAAACTGCAGCTGCTGACAAGATTTTTCTAGCTGAGCGTGTGCCGTGGAGACGTTAGAGAGTGGTTGGGGTGTGTGGTCATATGATCAAAGACTAGTTTCTGCAGAGAACAGAGAACTTCCATCCAGAGTGACTTTAGGCATTTAATTGATAAGATCGATAAGAGTGTCAGTCTATTGAGACAAAGGGGATCTTAGGCTTTCATGTTTTTAACATCCAGGTAAAAACTACTATTTGGTATTTTATTTGTGAGAAGCTTTGCAAGGTTTTTAAATTATAACGTACAACAAATGGCTCTTTTGTGTCTGTATACTAGGAAGAGGTATTCCATTAGTTTATCTAAGATAAACTCTAGAAGGAAAGAAATATTTCTTTAAGACTTAAGTCACTAGCTGAATGTGGTGCACAGCATCTCTGCTCTTTAAATTATGATTTTTAACATTGTGAAGGCTTTGGCTGTCTGTCCCCGTAATGTGCCTACAACCTTGAATTCAATAGAAATAAAACATAATAAACAAATACTTGGTACTTACCAATTTATCTTACAATAACTGTACCTATGATTCATCGCTCCACTCCAGCCATTTACAGTGCCATGTTTCATTGGTGAGCAATATACAGTATAACAGCTGAATGAGCTGACGTGGGACTACGTCTACCTACATCTATAAACATCACTCAGTGGATTTGGCCTGTAGAGGGATAAACTTAAAACATCAAAGAAAATTAAAAAATCCCGTGCACATGATTTTGTGCGAGGTTGCACAGATCCTGTCCTGTCTGGCAGCTTTTGCAATCAGAGTTATGATCTGCACTGTGGTGCTAAACACATCTTCCTTTTCCAGTTCAGCTCTACAAATTCTCTATAGGCTCCTCTTGTTTAGGGTTTATGTGTATATTTCTTCATTTCTGTTCGCGTTATTTCAATTATTACATTATATATGGTATACAGGGTAACAATGTCTAAGACAGGACAAGCAAACAATAAAAGGGAGTTGGGGGGGGGGGGGGGGATTGGGGAAGACGTAATAAAAGGATGGAGTACAAATAGAAATCCACAATATATTATCAACTGCCACTCTTGTAAGAACAACAAACATACAACACCTGGAACACAAACATTCGAAAATGCACAGGTAAATAAATCTTGTGTGTGTGTGTGTGTGTGTGTGTGTGTGTGTGTGTGTGTGTGTGTGTGAGAGAGAGAGAGAGAAAGAGTATGTCGAATGTGAGTGTGGGTCTTTGTCACATATGTACTTGAAAATGAGGGTGGGAAGCCACAGTGACACCCCCCAGGAGCCAGACGCAGACAGAGATGGATCTGAGCCATCCACAGCCCCCAAGATTACTGAAGACCACAAAGTACCAAGGCCACGAGTCTTGGCAACATCTGCACGCCCATCCCAGCTGGAGAAGGATGGAGGCCCTAGATGGGGCAAAAGGGGTGGGAGTCCCAGAGGGCCAGTGGCGACGGGCAACCGACCCCACTAGAGACCAGCCACCCCGGTGTGAGCTGAGATCAGGGCTCCAGGCACCAAAGAACTGCCCGGTACCTGGGCCTCAGACCCAGGCCCAGCCGTGCACCCACACACACTCATTCCCTTACTTACTCACACATACCCACCCACCTACTCACTAATGACACAAAGACACACAAAGACGCACACACATTGACCCATTGTGATAATATCTTTACAGTAAGTAAAGTATTTGTAACTTAATAAATCCCACTTACACTGGACATGACATGAATTCAGGGCTTTGTGGTCAGTTCTGTCTGCTAGCAAAAAAATTAGGAAAGCGACAGAGCTGTCAACTCTGGCTAACCTTCGTTTAGCTTACTTAACTTTTGGCTGCTTAGTAGAAGAGTGAGCCACACCAGCTAGCTAGCTTTCTATCCTCTCCACTACTTTGCACTACAACTATTAATTCATCATAAAATCAACGACAATGCTCTCAATGTTTGCGTTGTAACCTTAACTGCTTTGCTGACGCCGTGTTAATGTGCATAGTATATCAGTCAAATTAAAAAGGGTTATGTTTGCTTGTCAGACTGACAAGAATTGTGTATAAACTGGAGAAAAAGAGAAGAAAATATAAAAAAGGGAACAAGCTCAGACACAACAAATCGTAAATGAATATGAAATAGTAATAATAATTTAATATCAAAGAAATGGCAACGCCATAAAATCAATGCAAAATAAGGCAGATGCTGTGCTGTCATCATTCAAACTGTTTTATGACTGTTTTAAAATCCCATAGAAGTCTCTTTTTCTTACCTTTGTAGGTTTTAATTGTGGTTATAAAAAGTTTCCCCATAAACGTTGAAGGCAAGAAAAAATACGCATTCAGCACATTCAGTTTGCTTGAAACAGTCATTCACGTGTGTCTTTACTTTTAAACTTGTAAATGCCCAAATCTGTTTCTTTATTTTAGCTTTTTCTTAAAAAAAATCAGTCTAAATGAGTTATTTAACTTATTGAAAGTGAGCTATAGTTTTACAGTGATGTAATTCTATCTACCTTTTTGTACTACACATACTGAATGCTGGTACTTCCTGCCAAATATGAGGACATGTTTTGTGAAACAACTGAATATGTTGCATCATTTAGCACTTTAAAACTGATTCATATCCAAAGTGTAAAAATTAAAAAAACAAACAAAAAAAAAACTGCTGCTAGAAAACAGCAACGCTTTACTGAGCACAACAGACTGATTTGCATCTCTTAAATTACACTTGTGACAAGCAGCTTCCTGCAGTAAAGTCAACAATGTAATAGACCGGCAAAGGTCAGGGTGCTAACTTGCCTAGAAACTCGGGTTTGAAGGGGGTTGTTTGATGTTGGCAATATTGGTGTCCAAACACTTTGTGTAATTCTACTTGTCAACACACAGGTGGGAAAATCACATTGATGGTAATAAGATTGAGGAAAGTGTTGCATTAGCACCTTGAAGTGCAAATAGCTTCTTATATTGCCTATTAGACCTAGATAACCTGGCAAGGTGGAGGGTGATGATGCTGGTTTGTTTTTTTTTTTGTTTTTTTAATGTGTGTGTGTGAAGAGAGGGGGTGGTGTTCAAGAAAAAGCATATTAGCTGTGTCAAAACAGTCAGGAAAAAACACAAACTCCAGAAAATATAATTAGGAATGTTTTTCTATCCCTTTTTCCGTCTGTGTTTTAATCTGCTATTGATGAAAGACGGGTTATTTGTTTCTTCAGCTGCACACTCTGTGCAATATCCTGTCGCCCTGGCAGCCTGCGAAAAGAAATATCTGCCATCCCTCCTATCCTCTCTTCTCTCTTCTCCCCCTGGGCTTTGCATTATAAAGAGATTTCATCTAGTCCACCTTTAGCCAGGTTTTGCCTTTGATATTATTTATTAGCGCCTGTATTGAACAGTTCACGGAGCTAGAACCTTGAATGGGCCCCCTCATCGACTTCTCCTCACAATCAATACTTTTCCACATTACATATACATCAGCTCAGAGTGCAATATCGTTCGCTCTCAACCTGCGGCCTAATTAAAAAGATAAGCAGCTTCGTTTGAAGCTCGCCTTAATAGGCTGCTGCCTTGTTTCTAAGCATGAATATTGAATAGACTCATGACTTGTTTGAGATTCAGCTCATTTTGTGTAGACTACTCTGTCACAGTGAAGGGGTTCAATCTCTAGATACTGTCAGGACAGGATCACATGACTCGACTCTTGATGGTTCATTTTTCTTATTATGTGTAATGCATTGCCATGTTTTACATGTAAAGAGACTAACAGAGGTTTATAACATTTTTTTTAATGTAAACGAGCTCAGAAGCATACAGTTTATCTGTGAAAGTACAGATTTTAGATGAGTTAATGAGTCAAGTGTGTGGAACTGAAGATTTTGTTGTTAGTCAGATCCAGAAAGCTGGATTTCCTCATTTTTACCCATGTCCATCATCTTGTTCAAACGTTGTCACTTTTGGCTCAAAGAGGGAAACACCCCCCCAAAAGATCATGTTAAGGCTCCAAAATTATGTGAGATGTACATTTTGGGAGAAACGTAATGTCACAATGATTATATAATGTAATTATATTTCAAAATATTGAGCCACTCAGGTTGAACAATGAGCCACATAGCACCTCAAACACTGCATTACCATTATCACATAGCTAGTTTCTCAGTCTGTAAAGTCTAAAAATCCTAGATTTACAGAATGAAGGTTTCTTCCTGTTAAAAGGGAGTTTTTCCTTCCCACTGTCACCAAATGCTTCCTCACACGGGCTTGTTTTATTGCATTTTCGTGGTATTTTGTAGGGTATTTATCTGAGGCAACTGCTGTAATTTTGTCCTATGAATTGAATTAAATACAGTTAAATATACTCAGAATATAATCTGATTTTTGAAGCACGGAGGATTTACCATGTACCAATATAGATGTTTAATTTTACTTTCCTTCATGGACAGTTAGTAAAGAGTTTATATCTGTTGGTTTTGAATGTGCATTATCTGTAAGCAAGAAACAAGATCTTTGGTAGGTACCAGATATTTGCTGGTTTGTGTTTGCAGTCTCCTTAAAGTCTGAGTTCTACTAGCTTATTGAGTTTGATTGGGTTTTTTTGGCTGCAGCTAAATGGTCAACCAAGAGGAACAAAAGAGGAAGACACTGGAAAAGCTGCATTCTCAAGCTTTTTAAAAATCTCTGTGTTCGTAGTCAGACTATAAACAATGACCAGGATCACAGAACAGGTCGTCTTGACACGACAGTAACGTCATTCAACTCACAACTAATGACAGTATTTGTGAGCTTATATATCTATACTTATTGATTTTAAGTCTTATTTAGGCTGCAGTGTTTGGCCATGGATGAATAGATAAAAATATTGCTTGTCCTCCGTGTACGAATAAAAATGTTCATTCTGCTCATTGTAGTTCTGTTATTCAGTCTGACGAAGGACGATTGCTATCCTTTCATCTCATAAGTAAAGCGGTGCAGCTGATGGGGAAGGTGTTGTAGGAACAGCTGTTCATAACACAATTCAGAGTCTGTGTGTTTTCAGATGCTACCATCACTTGTGCTGTTAGAGTTTGGTTTTGATTATTAGAAATGAGGATGGTTTCAGGAAGTCACAACTCACACTAAAATGTATCCAACTGGAAAGCAGGGAATGCAGAATACTTCCCATTAGACTGTATTGATGCAGTCTATTTACTGTATCTATACATATTTTTGACTTCCTTGTGTCAGCCATATTCTAGTGCTTAGAAACATACAACACATTAATAAGTTTAGCAGGTTTACGATGTACAAACTATAATACTAATATTAACACTACTGTGTTAAAGCCAAACGAAAAGTTTGAAAATGCAGACCTGAGTCTCTGATGTAGACGAACTTAACATTTTATGTCTGTCCAACAATTAGCGGTGTAATTTGAGGTGCAATGATAATTACAGTGTCACAGACCTTCAAGCATGGCTATAGATTTTTTTTTTTTGTTATGCTGAAGGAAAGTTATTATATAAAGTGGTATTACTTGTTTGATGACAAGCAATTATCAGGATTTTTATCAAACCATAACCCATTAAAACATGACAAACTGAATGATTAAATTGGTGGATATGTAGGTGGGTGAGTCAGTCTCTTTGCCAGTTAAATCACTCTTAAAAGCATTAACTGTCATGGAAACACTGGACACATCTCAATTTGTATTCCAGCTTATTTTAAATGTTAATGGCATACCCAGAGTTTTTCTTGTTTTTTTTTTCTTTTTTAATACGTTATCAAACTTGAGTCTGGACTGGCCTTCATGTGGCTTCCGCTGAAGAACACGAGCTGTTTAAATTGTAAAGCTGATAAAAGAAGCTTGATTTTGTAAAGTGAATAATTTCGAAGATGCTTCACATACCTTGGAGAAAGGTTAGCTAGGCCATTAAGGGAGTTAGGACGAAACAAAAGTTTTCATAACATCTTATTGTCAGCATAGGGTGGTATTGAACAGTGCTGGTCAACAGTTGTAAAAGAAATAGGGAATCAAAGAACAGTTAGACTGAGGGAAGCAAGTCATTCAGCAAACACTGTGGTTTCTTTGCGTCTCTGTGTGTTTGAGTATTGGTAGGAGTTAATAAACTGACAGTCTTGGCAGTTCAGCTCCTGTACTTTACATGTAATCTCTCAGTAATCTGACTGCAGTTCCACAACAGAGAGAAGAAAGGAAAGATAAAAACCTCTCCAGAAACCAATGAAATATCCAGCATCAGCCATACAGCATCAGCATCAGCTGGAGCAAGTCGGCAGGGTGTGTGTGTGTGTGTGTGTGTGTGTGTGTGTGTGTGTGTGTGTGTGTGTGTGTGTGTGACAGATACTTGGATCTGCCACCAAAGCACATTCCTCCAGACGCGTGGCCAGGCCATCGCTTCCCTGACTACCAGCTGTTGATAGAGAGAGCTATCCAACACACACTCTCACACACTTCCTGATAAGATACAGCGAGATGCATGCAAACACACAGGCACACACTTTTTTTTTTTACTGCTCAGATTGTGGCTTTCTGTCTTTTAAGCAGCCCAGTGAACACGAGTAGGAATGTGCACACACACACACACACACACACACACAGTCACGCTCAGTAACACACATTCGCATTCGTAACACACACTCGCTCTTTCGCTCCACTGCCGGCTGGCATGGGACCAAGTCCTGCATAATGGCTCTGCCAAGACAGATATGTTCACCAGTTAACTGGCTGCTGCCATCACCAGCCGCCTCCATCAGCCACACACACACAAACAGACACACACACACGCACAAAGAGAGGTGGGGATTGCCTCTACTGCAGCTTACTATTGTGCAAAAATGCAGTATTAAACTAAACTTGCCAACGTAACTATATAACTTGTTAAACTATATCATTACCATGTCACCCTTGTCAAAAAAAAAGAAAAAGCATAACCCACAATACAGATATTTTCCCTCTGCCATAACCTGAGTTTCCTTTCAGATATTGGACTTTATGATCCAGATGAGCTCTCCAATAGATCCGTCTATCCATTTCCTACCACTATTCTCAGTCACACGGTCAGTAGTCTAAACTTCTACCTAAGCCAATCAAGAAATATAGTCTCTCCAGCATGTCCTGGGTGTTCTCCAGGTTGGAAATGGCAGAGAAATCTTACCTAGAAGGTAGACATGAGGAATTCTAGTCCGATGCCCATACCACCCCAACCTCACTCTACTCCAAGCCTGAGTGATCCTAGGACAGTCAGCAGTAACATGCCCCTAGTAGGTCTCCCAAGGCAAATCAAACCCAGGTGAGAAGCCAGACTTAAGCGTGATTCAAGAGATGCCTGAGGGATGGGCTCCTCAGTAAGTGCTTGGTGACTGGGCGTTTAACCTAGCCGTGAGGAGGTACTTGGGAATGCTTATTCGTGGGCTCCCACAGATGATGCCAGAGGTGTTTTGTAAGGTTGCCAATCAAGGGTGGAGACCTTAGTGGTCCCAGTCTAATATAACTCGCTCTAAAGACACAAGCTCACAATCGGATAGAATCAAATGATTTTGCTTTTCGTGACAGCTTTGGGAGATAGTGTGTTCTTCTTCTGCGAGCATGAAGACCATTTTATTGGTGTAGACAGGGTTACAATACAGCTTGTTTTTGGATGATTGGCCATATTCCTGATGATGTTGAAGAATATTAATTAATACATTTAATTAATTTGAATTAAGTAACAAAACAAACATCACAAAGTGCTACTCAACAAAATACCAGAGCATTAAAAAAAAGAGTGAACCAAACACACGAATAAAAAGATGTTTTTAGTTCCTGAAAAAGAGTCTGCAGATCTCAAGCTCAGAGGGAGAGAGCTCCAGAGTCTGGTGGCCATTCTGGCAAAAAGCTGTCTCCTTTAGTTTTCAAGTACACCCTGATCACATGACCTCAGGGACCCGCTGGGGACATATGGATATAAATGTTCAGTGATGTAAGCTGCTGCTGCTCCATGAAGAGCTCTGAAAGTCAAAACCAGAATCTTAAAATGACATATGTTGGAAAAGGAAGAATACCTGATAATAATTTTTGCCAGAAGTCCTCCTACTTACTTCTTGTTGGTTTTAACCTGTAACGTGATCTTTGTCTAATTTTAACAAGCACAGTTTCCAAAGCTTACATGAACCTTTAGTGATCCCTGTGTTATTTTTGAAACTGTCGCAGGGGTAATTATAGAAGCACGCGATCTTTGACAGTCTGATATTTTTGAAGACTTGTTGCAGTTTCAGCTTTGTTTTTTAATACTATGGGGCTTAAGTGGGGTTTAAACATCTCAGATTTGTCCCAGATATACTAGGAGCAGAAAGAAATATCTGCAGCTATTTCTGGTTTTCTGCATTTACCATAAAGCTCTTTTTATTAACTGCACTCAAATAAGAACTCTGTGCAGTCTTGAACTTTGAGACCTAAGTGAAAAGGACAAGTTTACAGTTGCAGTTATCAAGTTGAGTTATCATCCTGGTCCCAGACAGTGTAATGCTGACACCTCTGATGACAATTCAACAGCATCCTGATACAATCATAAACTGTCTGCAAGTTGTTGCACAGGTCATGTCGATATTCTGCCCAGCAGACGTTTTAGAAGTCAGGAGGTCAGGGTGGAACTGCCTGCATGCTACATCAACTTCCCTTTCATGCCCTGAAATCAAACCTGTTAAATGAGGTCACTTTTACGTTTACTGCATCGCACTTGTCCAGCCAGAGAGACCCTCAGATTTTCTCAGACTCCTTCTGAATGTGAATGCGATATTGTCGATTTTCTCTGGGGTCACGGATCAGGAGACATCAGCTCTGTGCTCCCCTGCCACAGAGATGGGCAGGTTACTGATGGTCGCGTGGCGTTTGGCGTGTCTTGACGGACACAGTGTGTGATTTGCAGCGACAAGCGGAACAAATGTCGGTAATGAGGTCACCTTGGCCGCCAGATCTGTCCGACTTTCAAACCTGATCCCTCCCTCTGTCTAACACACACACACACACACACACACACACACACACACACACACACACACACACACACACACACACACACACAGAAACAGGATGACTGACAGTTAAACTGATGCTTACCTGTGTTTGTAGAGATTTTTTTATTTATTCCAGTGAATACAAGCAATATTTTTTTTTAAATGCAGCTGTTAAACATGAAAGGTTTGGCAATAAATGCTTTAAACGGCACAAATAATATGAAAATTGAAATAAATGTTGTTAACATTAATACTTAAGTACAGACTCAACTTTACTTTTATTTATTTTTGTAACTTTGGTTCATCGTTTTTAGAAACAGAACACTTTGCAGGGCTGTGGCTGAGGTCTGGGAATATAATCAAATCAGTAAAATAAAAAAGGCCCCATAGGTCATGAAAAATGAGCAATTTAGACTTTCAGGCAACTTGTTGTTTACAGTCTTACACAATTTGCCCAAGCCTCTGTGTGATCAGACAGGAAAAAATCCAGCACTACATATCAGTCTGAGCACTTTATATGTCAGATCTGTACATTTAAAAATAGGATCCGTGGTGCGTTTCTTCTGTTCACATCAATATGTTTTTGTGTGAAGGTTCTTTACTGCTCGACGGTGTTTCTGCTTGTCTTTTAGACTGTACACCAGTATGCGTCCGTGTTCAAAGCCTTTATGTGCGTGTGTATCTGTGTGCATTTTTGTTTCTTTATGGCTTTGACACGCTAGTATGTGTGTGAGTGCGTGTAAGACAAAGCAGATCTCGTGCACACAGCTCAGTGTCAGATCACATAAGAGGACTTGCTCGCCGAAGGGCAGATTGAAACCAGAAGCTACTCGGGAATCAAACAGCAGCTGAAAAAGCAGCAGAGGGCAGACACAGTCTGGGATAATTCCTTCCAACACATTCACACAAAACATCTGCAAGTGATGTGATTTAGACGGTACCGAATGTCACGTTGAAATCAAGGTACACATTCTTGAGCTGTCCTGACTTCTGAGAATCTGTAGGATAATTATTCCTCAGTTTATCCAAACTTCATGTACGTGCATGTCAGTTATGATAAAAGACTAAAAAGTTTATATATTTAAGAACAAATCTTGGCATCTTCAAAACAAGGTGGAATTTATGGATTTCTAATCATTTGAGCACTCAAAGCACTTTCTATTACAAGTCTCATTTACTTAGGAGTCGGGGATCAATCAACTGATCTTGTGGTTGGTGGATGACCCGCTCTGCCATCTGAGTCCCCACAAATCTCCCCCAGATATTTGGAGAAAATGTCTCACCCCTATCATGATTATACTGGAAATTAGAAAGATGCCGTAGTGATTGTGTTTTGGCTGGCTCACCCACTTGACTTCTCTCAGGCTTGAGGCAAAATGTAATCTGAAAAAATGTCAGTCACATTTCAAAAGGTCAAATCTCAGGTATTAACAAAGTTAGACAAGTTTATTTGAAAGGAAGGCTTGTGTGTGCACTGTTGACTTACTATACTTACATGTATAGAAGTATAGACGTGTATAGAATAAGTGTATAAACAGATCGATAGAGAGAAATAATGCAGACTTTCAAAGTAAACTGAGCCCCGTTTGCTTTAAATACATCAGTATACTGCAAACAGCTTCCACCTGTATATCTGTTTTTCTTCCAAATAGAAAAGGCATTAATGATAGTGAACTCTTTCACCCTGTTGTTGACACTCAGTACATTAGAAATTGCTTGGCCCTGCAGGTAAAAGGCAGGCCTTGATACACTGGAGGCCCCAGGGAGGAGCGATATCTCCTTCTTATCCTCTGAATCTGTCCCACATATGTAGCTTCTGAGTGGGCGCTAGCAGCCTAATGCCAGTTTACCCACAGGTCACATCTCCGTTTTTTTGTTTTAAAGTCTGCTAGTGTGGCAAAAAGCCCAGGCTTTTTTGTTTTTATTGTGTGTGTGTGTGTGTGTGTGTGTGTGTGTGTGTGTGTGTGTGTTTTGCTTGCTGTTTTGTTTCTTTTGTTATGTATGCCGGAGGCCGCCCTTTATTTACAATCTAAACCCTCCCGCTCAGGTTCCTGACTGGTACTGCCAGCATTCTGTCTCCTTTCCCAACACCTCCCTCCCACCTTTGCTTGTTTCTGCTCAAAGTCATCTGGTCCTTTTCCAAATGAGCTATCCTCTCTCAACAAGTGTAAAAAGTGATAATACTAATATCCTTAATAATTAAGATAATATTTGTGATATTTCTATTATTAAAGTACAGGAAAGCAGAAATAGTGTGACAGCAGACAACAGCAAACATTTAATCTCCATCAGATATCCTGATGTTACAAGTATCAGTGGTTGCTGTCATTTCTGCAAATTTTATCACTTCACCCTATTTTCGTCCCACCTGGATTGTAATTAGGAGCCACAGGACAAGATGGCTTATTGGCCAAGGATAACGTCTTGACATAGCAGCCTGTCTTATCGTACAGTTACCCGTCAGGCCGCTGTGCCCCGAGGCTAACTCAATACTGGAATGTGCCTTCCTTCTCTGTGGCTTGTCTGATGTGGACGTTTCAGTGCAGGCCCGTAGATATGTTTGTAGAAGTGAAGTCGCTCCTTTTTGTTGCCCAGTTTTTGTAAATGTCCTTTGATGTATTTGCTCATAAGGTCAAAAGAATATGTGAGGAATTTGTTGTTAGGCTGATGTGACTATTATGGTTGATAGAAAAGAGGATATTGGTCATTAAATCCTTGTACGTAGTGAAAACGCCTGCTACTGTGCATTATCATTTTCCTCTCTACTGTGTTACAGCTGCCTCACTCCGGCTGAAGAACTATGTTAAGCAAATTGAAGTGAGTGGCAATATATCGTGCAGTGGTAATAGATTGTGGGTCTAGATCTCTGCAGTCTGTGAGGTCAAGCTGTTCTCTGAGCTTCAGCTGTACTAAAGACCCCCACACACTAAAACAGGCATGTGTCACTTTAGGTGAAAGTACCTTCCAGCTGATTCATTCAGTCACATGTTTTTGGTTGAAAAGTCCGTCCTTCCATCCGTCCATCTGTCCATGAACTTACTGCACAAGCTCTGTGATGGACTTGTGTTTTTTTCTTACAAAGACAGCTGGCTTAAGTTTTTATTTTATTGTTTTACACAAATGCCATTATAACCAACTTTTGAATGTGTTGCACACTGTACCTCATTTCTTAAAACATGTTTGAATGCTAACTCCTGAAAAAAAAAACCTGAAAGGGCTTAAAGTCATGTCTTTAGTCAGTTGTAGTGTTTGGTTAGCATTGTTGTCTCTCATTATGCAAAGTTTGATGTAGATGTAGATCCATGTTTTGAAATAAAACATGAACTTTAAAAGCTTTTCTTTTACACAGCTTTGTCATTTATGTCTGAATAAATGTATTTTGTAGAGCAGCTAGTGCACGTTGAAAACTGTAAAATAAGAAACATATTTCCAAAGAAGCGAACGCATCAATATCCCCTGATGTGATTGAATACTTGGTTTGGTTCTTTGCTTTAACAGTTGTTGTTTCAGGGGTTTCAGTTACTTCAGAAATGTTAAATTCAGTGCCTTGTCCCTTTCAATAACTTTGATAGATAAACAGCGATTGCTCCCTCGTTCAGTCGTTTCAGCTGTCTGCACCAGGGTCACTTTTGCTCAATACTTTCTACACAAAAGCAACAGTTTTGTACTCTCTGTCAAGGCTTCCAGTCAACACACATCCAGCCAGAACAGCCACAGCATGAATAAGATGAGCAACCTCGAGCATTTGCGGTCCCTTGAATACATTGTTGTACAGGCGAAGTGAGGAGGCGGGAAAAGCTCAAGGTTTTCTCCTTTAGTATTTGGACTGCTTGTCCTCCCTCCAGTGATAATGGAGGATATTCCCTCTAAGTTGAGTTTCAGGACAAGAGAAGACCGTGCGACTCCCCTGCGAGAGCCCCCGCCGCCTGACTGCCCAGCAGACTGGCCTTGGCTCCGTCACAGTGCCAGCAGGCTACTTGGGGAACACACACAAGCCCGATCACTATATGCATACTGTATATATGTGGGCACTTACAATGCCACACTAAGAGATCAGTATAAGAAAGAGAAAAAGAAGAAAAAGCCTTTTAGATATCACCTGTTATCTTAAAATGTTACTGGGAAATTCGAAATCTATTTTTTGTTTATCATGGTTGTAAAAACTACATTTATTCCACTTAGTGTTTAAACTCCAAATCATGTTCTGAGTGGCTATTTGTCTTTCCAAACAAGCCTAACTGATGTACATACACATGCTTACAAACCGAACAAGAGAGAGAGAAAAACAGATCTCACAACCAAGTGAAATGCTGATTTGGAGCACATATGCAATTGTTTGATTTCACTGCAGTGACTGAAAGCTTTGCTACAAGATGCTTCACATTGAATGTATGCATGAGAAGCAAAGACAGTGCACAGCAAAGAAAGGTGAAGAGAAGACGGGTAGCCTTAACAGTGAGACATACAACAGAATTACTGCAAGAACCCTGAAAGAGAAGATGCCAGGAACTGTGTCTTGGCTCAGTTTTTAAGGTTTGCAAGGTGGCCTGTGTGCCAGTTGTCACTCCAGATTTGATGGTCGCATGAAGGCCTCTACTCTTGGCGCTGACATGCTCTGTGGTTGATGTGCATGCAGCCCAGCAGATCAGATTTTTTGCATATCCCAAGTGTGAACAAAGTGAACTGAAGATCAGACCATCCAATTCACAAGAGATGAGGGATTCTGGCGGAAGTCAACAGTCTTTGTGTTACAGCTGAAGAAAGCTGAAATAAAGTTGAAATTTTGGACTAATGAGGTCTTATGCTGAAATTTTATCATCAGACGTTGTGGGTGAATAACAGGAAAAGTTTGCCTTTATTCAATTCAGGAAAACAAATATCAATCCGAGGTTCAGAAAAGTATACAGTCACAGTTTGTATGCTTTCCCATGTCAACCTCTTCCTTTCCCACTTCGTCATATGCCATTGCACCGTCTGAGGCAGCCCGTGCTACAGCACCTGGTGATCAGACGGCAAGTGGTTTGCTTGCCAGCACCACCACCGTCTGCTCTCTCCCTCTCAATCTCTAACGTGCTCTCTCACCCAGTCTGCCCAGAAGATGACTCATATGTACTGTAAAGGTCATCCATCAGAGTGATGGAGGAGGGAGGCGTTAAGTGTTGGCTTTCCATGTCAATTTTTTTGTCCGTAAACCATTTGTCCATTTGTCAGTAAGTGGAGCCTCTCTCCCTCCTCTTCTCCTTATTTGCTCTTACCTGGTAATATCGTTTTTGCAAGAACGATGGCCACTAAGTTGACAACGCATTATAATTTTTCTCGAAAGTATTAATGTTTAAGTTTTACGTCGCAAAACTATTTTTATGTAGTGCAGTAATAAAACTTCGAGCAGGCGGCAATGTAATTACTGTGAATGAAACAGTGATGCAAAGCATTGCTGGGAAAAATAACACGATTACAGTCATTTCATTGTTCGGCTTTGGTAAACAACATAAGTGAAATGTAATTATTTATTGAAATTCTTTTTAAAAAAGTTTGTGTTTGATACAAAAATGAACAAAAATCTTCTTTTTATAAATGTGTTCTACTTTTTATTTAAACTAACAGTGGTTGTGGTTGAACCAATAACTCATTTGTTTTTCAGAGCTTCACACCAACTTTTGCAGGCTGTCCTAATAAAACCCAACAACAACAGTTTTGTGAAGCTATGCTTATTTACTCTACGTTCTTTCTAAGAGCTGTTTGAAAAGATTGTTATTGGTCTTTTTATGAGTAGTATGAGCTGAAGTCAGAATCAGCCCACCAAAGACGTTTTCCTGTAATTTTACATAGAAGTCAGTTTCATGTAAAAACTGACTCCTTTGTTCTCAGCTGCAGCTGCATAATGATTGGAACTAGTATTATTTATTAACAACGATTCACAAGCTCAGTTTTATTATCATAAATTTGCAAACTGCCTTCACCATTAGTCAGAGGTGAAAAAGGCAGGAATGAGCCAACCTCGGCAGTGTGAGCTGTTGTGCTTTCGCGAGCAGCTTTTCGGCTTCTCATTGCTTGACTGCTCCTTCCTCTTGCTACTCCTGCTAGCGCTTCTCCTCCTCCCTGCTACTAAAACAGGGAAGGTATGATTATTGATGTTTACCAGCTGTGATGTCTCACCCCCCCTGACACTACACCCTAAACCCGCTGCTCCACCCCTCCCCTGCAGCCGAGCCACTAACCACACCCTTCCACAATCTGCTGAAAGATGTACTCTTAGGCCCTTTTCTCAATTTAACAATGGTTGTTCTTTTTTCACATAAATGCCCTCCTGGACTCCCTCTCACATGAGGATGTGCACATCCTCATCACTGAAACAGTGGCCACTAGCCCGTAGGTGTAGATAGACGACAGACTCATTGCCCAGTGAGGTGGGTCTTCTGTGTTGTGCCATCCCCTCAGCCAGAGGATGTTTGCCTCTGGCTGAGCAGTCCTCGTGATGCTTAACTATGCAGAACTAAACGTCACTTGGGTGAGTGATGGAAGTTTCCTCCTGTGGCCAGATGAACAGATTTAACTTTCCAGGGTTTCCTTACCTGGATTATTGAGCATGTATTAAGACATCTAAAGCAAACAATAAGCATTATTTACTGCCACTAGCCAGCGCATGTTGGGCGGTCCTCCTGTTTCTGAAGATCGAGAGCTCTTACCTTTCAGGACCACCCTCCCTCCCTGCACAGCTGGGTAAAGCCTGGCACTCTGTGGGAGGTTTGATAGATGGCAGCCAAGGTACTGGCAGCCCTATCTCTGGCCTTGCCAAGCGATTGTCATCTGCCACTTATCAGCCCTATAAACACCCCCCAGAAAGCACTTTGCTTCAGAGGGGGGAGGGTAGGGAGAAGATAACAGGGGTGGCAGGAAGACAGAAGTGAGCACTGAGGACAGAGGGAGGAAAGTGAGAGATTGAAGGAGGAAGAAGAATGCTAAAAGAGCAGAGAGGAGGAAGCACCGCATTCTCACTAGCTATTTGTTTTATGCTAGTGTTTGTTCTAATGGTTTCCCTGTCTTCCCTGTCTTCAGGATGACTTATCTGATCAGGGTTGGCACAAAAACTACCCAAGCTAGAATAATGACATCATGCCAACCATGATGAAAATCAAAAGCCTCTCCATTAAAGACAAAACTAAAAATGAAAGTGTAAAAGAGAAAATTTGGGAATAACGGTTAACTTTTTCACATGGCCTAATTTGTAATATTGCTGTTGTTTTTACCAAGTATATTTGTCTTATTTCTAGTCAGAATTATCTCATTACACTTAAAATAAGACACAATCAGCTTCAGGGCAACATTTCAGTAAGCTAAAGGAACTTGTTTCAAGACAGTGAATCTTGAAACTAGAGGAAAAAAATGAGATTTTTCACTTGTTCCATTGGCAGATTTTTTACTTAAAACAAGATATTTTAGCTTGAAATGAAACAATGAAACAAGTGAAAATTCTCTAGTTTTTCTCTAGTTTCAAGAGTCACTGTCTTGAAACAACTTCCTTTAGCTCACTGAAATGTTGCCGTGTAGCTGATTGTCTTATTTTAAGTTTAATGAGATAATTCTGACTAGAAATAAGACAAATAAACTTGTTAAGATTTTGAGTTTGTGCAGTGTGAATAGTGCCAGTTCACAAAAAGCTCTCTGACCGTCTCACAAACAGTTCTGATGCATACAATCTGGCAACATAAGGAGCATGGGAAAACTAAAAAAACTAAACTAAAAAACTGGGATTAGAATTTGAACAAAAGTTTGAATCATGGCTCCGATGGAGAAGAGCGAAAATAGTGGTTTCAGAATAAGCAGAGAACGGTGGCACAAATTTGCACAAATTCAGTTTGTCGTCACAATTTTGAAGCCCGAACAGAGTTTTATTTCATTTTTTTCTCCCACATACTGGAGGTCAGTTCCATTTGTGCAGAATTGGGTTTTATGACTCAAGACTCAATTTCTCAAAGGTCACCTCCACTTTGGGAATATTAGTTTTTATGACAGTTCCCTCTCAGAAAGAAAAGCTCTTTTACACACTTCCCAGCTGCTCTAGTGGAAGGTGGACGTACGCTGTATGAATACCAAACAGTAACATGACAAAAAAAAGAATAGCCGGTTCATGTGGGTTTATGTTTCATAGTATGAGAATGGTGATCCACTAATGAGCTCTTGTTATTGGAATACGGCTTCCTGCCTCATTGCAGTCAGGCGTCGGCTGATGTGAGGTCATTAATTGTTGTGGGCGGTTGGGATATGTTTTCCTGCCGGGGTCCCCGGTGTCATATCGGCTTAATGAATTGTTTATGTAAAGTAACAGAGGTGTTTAATACCTGCCTTTTAAAATGTGAATGAATCAAACGGAGCAGAAGCGAGGAGCTAAATGTCATCAATTAAAGCAGAGAACGCCGTTCACAGCAACGAGCGAGACAAACACATTATGGTTAATATACTGTATATGTGCATCTATAATCCTGGAGTTCAATCAGATATCAGCAACATTGGAGACTGGACTCATGATGTTAAGTTTATATCATGGAAAACAAAAAACAGATCCGTAGCATAATGTTCAAAACAAACAAACAAAAATAATCCCAAGTTTAATCACTGAACTCAAACTTTGCTGCTTTGTGGAGAGATTTTAGCCTATTATTAGTCATTGCTTTGATTTTGTGGCACATTAGCTTTATGGTTCAGTTAAGCCACTTTCCTATTTTCCTTACCAAAAGGAATTTGATTTAACAGAGGAAAAAGAAAAAGTATAACAGCAGCTGAAGTGATTAACATACACAGGCCACTTTATTATGTATACCTAGGGCTTCCTTAATTCTCTGGGTCTTAGATTTAATAGGTGCTGGAAAGATTATAAGAGATTTTCGTCTACATCGCAAACAGTTGCTGCAGATTTGTCGACTGCACATCCATGATTGGAATCTGGCATTTGAGTTCAGTGAATTCATTGTCATGTTTAAAAAGCCAGTTTGAGCTGATTTGAGCTTCATGACACGGTTTGCTGAAGGGAGTCATCAGACGATGGGTACACTGTGGCCATAAAGGGATCGCTATGGTCACTAATAATACTCAAATATACTACGGGGTTTAATTGTGTCTTTCTGACCCCACCATCCAAAAGTCATGTGAGAAATTAAATCATCAATTTCTGAAATACTCAGCTCAAACCATCGGACACAAACAACCATGCCACATTCAAAAATCACCTTCTTTCTCCACTTGGATGCTAAATTTGAACTTCAGTAGGTTCACCTTTATTGTGACTAGATGACTTTATTTATATGACTTCATTTATTGGCATGATTCCTGCTTTCTTCTTTCTTAGTTTGTAGGACGGGGCGAATAAAGACAGAGCCTTCTTCAGTAAGCTCTTATTTCTTCTCGGCCTTCCCCTCCCTCACCCGCTCTTTATCTCTCTTTTTTCTGTCTATCACATTTCTCTCAGTCTACACATCATTCTTTCTATCCTCCCTCGATGGTCTCTCATCCCCCAGGTGGCCCGAGATGCCATTTCGGCCCCCTGCTTTTGAATTTAATTACAAATGGCATTGTTTTCACGCAGCCCTCCCTCCTCATCTGACACTCACGTTCCCACAAACACACATTCACACAGCACACCGGTCCATGCTGCATCCCAGATTACTGCAGGCAATAACACCAAGAATTAGGGGAGTTGGGGGTGGTGATCAACAAGGAACAGATTGAAGGCTGAAAAGTTGATATCAGAAATCAAATTAATGCAAGTGAGAGGGAAACAATATCTAATTAAGATGCTTTTGAAAAAACGACAGGCAAATCTGTTTTGACACAATTACTGGTGACTTGTAGGGTCGATTATGAGATGAAGCGTTCAGATCCAAAATATTTGAATTGCTCTGTGTTTATCACGTAATAAATGAAATTAGATTCTGAAGGGAGACAGGAAACAGTAACCATTTCATAACTGAAGAAATTTGCTTTAAAACACTAAACTGCAAGGAAAAAATATACACAGTGGGTCAAGTTATTTGTTGGACGAACGGGTTGTGCATGAAATTATGTATTAATAATTTGTTGCTTTTATTATGAAATTATGTTTTAATTTCAATTCATTTTATTTATACAGCGCCAAATCACAACAATAGTCGAGCTTTATATTGTAAGGTAGACTCTACTACAATAATACATACAGAGAAAAACCCAACAATCATCAATTTATTACATTTGACAAAGACATGCCAAATATGGTCTGGTAACAAAAACATGAACCCTTGACCCTCCCCAGGATGAGAGGCTGTCTGATGCCGTGGAAGGGATTTTGCTGTGCAGTCAGCCTTCCTTCGTTTTAGAAGGAAATCATTTCAAAGATCTTATGGGCAATCACCTTTATCATCCTGTGATGAAGAATTTCTATCTTTATAAGAGTGGTCTCTTCTGAGATGACAGCACCCCGATTCATGTGCCACAAGAGTGGCTCTTAATAGTTTGACAAGTAGCCTCTAAAAATGCTGCAGCCCTCACAATTGCCAGATCTCAAACCCAGGGGATAATAGCTAAAATCTTATGTTCTCTTAAAAGATCTTATTCTTTTTTGTGCTCTTAGAAAGTCTTTCTTTCTTTTATACTTGAAGAATCCCCATCTCGTGAAAATTACTTTCCCATAAACCAAGTTTGACATTTTTGATCAAAACATTTTTTTGACAAACTTTTCATTATTGTAAGTTAAAAGTTAAAATGCAGTTTAAAATAGAGAAACATTATAAGGAAGAACTCCAAGGAGTTTACACATGCAAAATAAACAATTTGTTACAGTAAAATATCTATCTGTCTGCGCTATGTCCTGTCCTATCCTCATTAACCACAGCATTCTTAATCCCGGCTGGCTTTTTTATTACCTGCACAACATTAATTGATGGTTGTGCTCCTTGGACCAGATCTTGTAGGGACACAGGGAAAAAAAGCAAACAGCCTGCAATATATTTTAATTTGCTCAGGGATTGTTGCTCTCGTGATGAACTAATGTGATTACACCAATGTAGTGTGTCACTGCAGTGATGGCGTTTCACTGGTTTCTGTGCCTTTGAAGGATGGCTGTTGTTTTCTTCTCATTATACAGCTTCTGAAATGTACCCAGGAGGGTGAGTGAGAGGTATAGAGGTTTGCTTCTTTGGGGTGGTGGTTAGTGGTTGGAATAAGGAACCCTCAGTGCTGCAAAAGCATCTATTCTGTTGGTCCAGGACTTGTGGAGCCAGCCTGGGCCTTTCTCTTTTGTCAACAGTGAAAAATGAAGCATTTCTGAATCCCCAGCACTCGCTGTGTTTCCCTTTAGGCGCCTCAGATACATTGAGTTAACATAAAGCAAAATTCAGGACGGGGGTGGCACCGGTGACAAATGAAGCGCCTCTGTGTGTTTTGGAGGGAAAATAAAGGGGCCTCAGTTGTAGAAATGAGATTTGGTCCATGTTACTTCCTTCAGGCCCAATTTTTCCCTGCAGTCCAAATGTATCTGAGAGGTACAATGGAAGATGGAATATTCTCGAAATGGAAAAAAGTGAATAATTTGAGTATAGATCATTTCCCTTCAGCTTGCTCTCAGTCTGCAGTCCATCGCTGCTTCAGTCCCATTTTGTCGCATTACATCTTATTTTCACACTGTGCTGCCTGTCTGGCTGAAAGAAAAGTTGCCAGTCGCTCTGATCACGACACCTTTCCCATTGCAGCTTCTTAAAAATGGATCCAATTTGGGTTTTGGAGAGAACGCTCGCTGGGGTACAAATGAGGCACCTCAGGTCGCTTGTTCACGAGCAGTGCTCTCATTCGACTTGGAGTCATTTGTAGTCTGCAGGAGAGAAGAGGAGTGGATGGTCCGGATAGCTGTTGGCTACATTTCGGAGAGGCCACGGTGCCGCGGTGTTGGGAGGTCCAAAGACTTGTCGACTAATTAGAAGAAGCTCGCCGCCTGTCATGTTGTCACGCTTGCTGGCCGCAAGGCAAGTCACTCTAGGGAACCAGACGGGTGGCCATGTTGGTGCAGAGATTTCTGATTCTGTCCCAACAAAATCACGTTGGGTGCTTTCATGTTTGTTTGTGTATATCAGGCCTTTTACTCTGATTCTGTATGAGGAATTAAATATGAGTGTTTGTGTGTGTGTGTCTTAGATGTGTCTGCCTTTGTGTGTGTGTGTGTGTGAGAGAACCCATCACCGACGCTTTCCTGCAGATGCAACTCAAATAGGTTGTGCCTCACCAATTACCAAAGGCACTTTAGACAACAACATCTTTAGTTATTTCACTGAGTCTGGTCCCAAAGTTGCCTGCTGTTTACCGTCTCTGCTTGTGTTTCATTTGAACTTAATTAATCCTTTAAAAGATTTTGTTCAAATCAGTGCATTGGCAGCACTACAACTTGCGTTCATAGAAAGTAGCAGCAGCCTCAGAAAGAAATGAAATCAACAGAACGATTGAAGGCATTTAATGGAATCAAATAAAACCGATTTTATCTGTGAAATGTAGTGAATAATGCATTTTTTTTACATGTTTTCCCTCCTGTTCCATGCAAAGTAACACAAATAGACATTTACTTTTCTCTGAAAATCATTTGCACAAGCAACACCAATGCCAAACTGTTTTACGGTGGTACTTTCTGCAGCAATGAGAAATACACCTTCTTTCTCAGTAAACATGCAAACAGTCCTTTTAAAGTATTTTAGACAGTTCAAGAGGTTCACTTAAAATTCAGCCTTGGAAAAGTACCATGTGGCTACAGCTTTAAAGACTGAAAAGTCATGTTTCCTGCGAGGGGAAGATCAATAATTCATGCGATTCATGTGGCTTCCAAGAGCAAACTAACAGATTATCTCGTGCAACTGCTACACTGCTCTCTGAAGGCTGAGCCATTCAAGAATTCTGCCCGTTGTGGGATGTCACAACAGGCGTCTTACCTTTTTGACAAGTGATGGAAAACACCTGAGTTGGTGTTGATGAGTTTGAAGAATCCTAACAAGTTGCAACCGACGTCTGATGGAGACATCGGTTTTTAACGCTGAACTAGAAGTCTGTTCAGATGCTCCTCAGTGAGCATAAGAGCAGGTGCCACTGACAAACCAATTCAGCCACTTCAGCTTCTATTTCTCTCAGCTGCTGCTGCTCCCTGCTGACAGCACTATTAAGACATGTCGGCCCACTTGGCTATCGCAGACAAGGTGTTCATACGTCTTTGTCTGGGGCCTGGACAAGTACCAGTCAGCCACAACATTAACCCTTCAGCGTCTTTTTATTACAGCGTGACAGAGCTAAACGAGTCCCCTCCATATACCACATGGAAACCAAGGCATTCACATTAAACAGAAGGAAGTGTCCACCTGTGATTGATTTTGGCTTTCTACATTCAAAAGAGCTGCTCGTTTGGACTGTGGTGTTTAAGGTCAGCATCTATGGTTGCATAACATCTGGCATAAATTGACCAGTGAATGACGAATTGAAAGACTAATTATTAAAGCCACTGGTGAATTTGGACTGTGGCAGAGCTGGGGCTCTATTTGCATATCCTTCATCTGCCTGGTGTGTCAACAAAGAAGACTCGCTTTCTTTCACCTCACCGGTGTATTCAGATGCAAAGCGAAGTGAATGCAATCACGTATCCTTTCTTTTTTTTCATATCGTTTCTGTTCTGGCTTTAATATGTGCTCTGCTGAATTTTAATTGTAGACCTCCATTTGTTTCCCTTTAAGCTCATGAAAAAAGAGAGCTGTGCGCAGGGTTTAATTCTATTTGTGTGGAAATTTGTTTTAATATTTGCCTGGCGGCAGGTCGGGTTAAAAATTCATATTTCATAAAGTGAAGATATGCTACAGTAATAGCTCATTTGGACCTGCAATGGTAGAATTTATTCTTGAGCCCTGCGGAAGGTTTTCTTTTTTTGTTTTTTTTGTTTTTTTGTTTTTTTTGGGGGGGTGGGGGCAGGGTTAATTTGGTAAATGAATGTGTCTGCGAAGAGCCTGCACGATAACCTCAGTGATTTCACCACCAACGCCATGACGACCTGTCTGGTAAAATCCACATTTCGTTGTAGACCATGCTCTTGCTTTAATTTATGGGATAGTTGCAATAAAGTAAATTCAGAAATATTGCAATGAGAAGAAACTGCAGAAAATTACCGTTACAGGCGAATGTGAGCGATACGATCTTCCTATTGGACTTTAACCAAATCTTTATAATAGGATATATTCCACTAAACAGCCACGACCACTCGCCAAGTGCGCGTTGTAATTTACAACACCTATGGTGGCTGCTTGCTACTGCATAAGCTTGTTATATTTGAGAATGTGAATGATGACATGGATTGTTTTTGTGATCTCATAAGAGGCCCTTCTTACACCAGTCCTGTTGTCAGATTTCATGGTGTGCAATCAGTGAACCTTAAAGAGCAGTCATGGGTATGGCTGAATAAATATTCCCTTTTTGTGTCTGATAATTAAAACACTTAAAAGACTGAAGAGGCAGTGCTTGACGACATCAATCTGAATACAAAAAACACTGGAGAACAGTTCCAGCTGTTCAGCTAGCCGTGTTTCACTGGTATGCATATAGCACTTTTTTACTTATATTTGGCATCACAAGCCACAACCACCCACTGATACATAACTTTACTCTATGCCTACTTTATTCTATTCTTTTTAAATGCTTTTTACTTGGCAAACATTAGGGGGTCAGTAGGGTTTCAGTGTCTCCACCAAGGACCCTTTGTTGTTACTGGACATAAAATCCAATTGAAACTTTTTGGCATATTGCAGTTCAAGTGGTCTGAGTGGGCACTAGACTCCTGTGCCTCCTCTGGCCTCTCTTTTTAGACTTTAGAAAATGTAGCTCGTGACAGTAGCATTAAGCCAATTACAGGCCTTGTCAGACTAGATCAGGTAAAGTAGTGTAGGTATTATATGAAGTCCAAAAGTCCAAAAAAGACTTGGTTTTGAAGAGGATAGAGCTAGTAAAGTTTCAGAGAGGGGGAGTGTGGTAGATGGAGGGCTACCTGACTTTTGTTCTTCTCTACACCAGAAGGATTGTTTGCGAACGCTGTTCTTACAAACTCTCTATATCTCTCTGATGTCTTTGTGCTTCATAATGCAACGATGCTTCCATAGTTTCTACAAAGGATCTTTATCAATCATGTGTAAATTAACCAAGCTGCATTTTCAAGGCATTTCTATAAATCATGTTCTGGTTTTGCTTATACGTCATGTGTTAAGGAGGAGGAAGGAGGAAGCATTGATTTTTTGTGAGCCAGTTGAGCACAGAGTTTAATAGCTTGTTTGGCAGAATTTGTAGCATTGATTAATAGTCATGACTGTACACACATGGATGCCTATTATGCATTATTGTGGACACTGAGGATTAATCACATGTTAAAGTTAATCTACACTACCTGTTTGGAGGAACAATATGCAATAGACATTGTTGTTAGGTTTGAAAGTTATTGCAGTTTTGTTCCGTTGCCATTGTCACAAAAATGTTTAAAAAATGAACATTGCTTTGCTGATTTAGCATTATAAACTTTTTCATATACGATGTTTTTGCCGGGGGCTAGAAAAGTATTCATTATTATTTTCTGTAAAAACATACTGTTGGACATTTTTCAGTTCATTAATCATTGTGGGGTTTTTCTCTCTGTTCTTTCCTTACCATAGTCCAGAAGAAGGTGTCTTTAGAGAAGGAAGCCAAGGTCAGCATCCTGGAGGCTGGGATTGCCGATGTGAGTACACACTTTACTTTTAGTTTTTGATTTGAGGCTAATCAAACGTCCACGTGATTAGTGAAGCAAAATGTGACAGGAGTCTCAAACCCAAATGAAATGTATGAAGGTGCACTCATTACCTACTGCTGCTAAGTTTGAACTTCAAATTTCTCAAAATGTCTTTCCAGGCTGTAGCATGCAAACACTTTTCGCCACAAAACCTTGTGCATTAGTGCAAAAAAATGCATAAAGTGTATGAAAATATGAAACTCATTTATTCTAATTGGTAACTCACATTCCTCATATTTGTGTTTGATAGTAACTGTAGACACTTCTCAGAGCAGCTGAGTCATCGCAGAAACGACTTCATGAAAAACAGAATTTCATTAATCTTCCTTTACTTTCCATCTCTTTCCTCACTGACTGTCACTAATGATGCACTGCATTCTTTATAACTCCACTTGAGTAAATCAATTAAAAACAACCCACACAAACAAACAAACAAAAAAAGCTATGCAGCACCAACAGTAAGGTCTAAGAGGGGTCTTGGCGCGTGATGGCTGCTTCATCTCTTCCACCTGTCTCCATCTCTCGCCTACATGGCTTTCATCTCCTAGCATTGCTATTCTCCACCATCTCTGTAGTAAATAGACTGCTGAGCATCTGCACTCCCCTATTGATTCAAGGCTTAGGCTGTACCGATGATGGCGCGCCATTCACCATGCTTATCAAAGTGGCAGGTCTGAGGGAGAAATGGTTGGAAAAGGGGGCTTAGTAAGTGACTGAGGGAGAGAAAGACAGAAAGAGTTGGGAGGTTGGAAGAAGGGAGGGATGGCATGGAGAGTCTTTCAAGGTGATCGATACCTAGCTGCAAACAGCAGCCAATTATGGCCAATCGAACCTCAGTTGTAAGAGAAAGAGAGGGAGAGAAGCAAAGAAAACCCCTTTAGCTCAGCCTGCCACACAGAGGCAAAGCAAAAACTGGCGAGTCGCAACCTGCAACACAGCATCCATCATCACCCCATACAGTGTTTATTATAGTTTTATCATACTCTGTAAAATAAGAATATTAGCATACTACATCACAGATGACAGGTTAAAAATAAAAAATAGAAAAGTTAGTCTCTCAAATGTGCAGAGGAGATTATTTGTTTTCTCACAGACATGAAAACTTGACTTGAACAGGCCTGCAGGTTTGAGAGATGAATTCTCATTTTCACATTGATGCCTGTGTATATTTGGAATGGAGATAACATGAAAATTTATTGTTGCAGCAGAAGAGGTAATGGGAGAAATTGCATGCAATAAAACCAATAAAGACAAAACAGTCCAGCATTAAAATAGATCATAAATTATTGTGGGGTTGTATAACTTTACGCACCTGAATTTCTAGCGTATTAAGGTGGCAAATGAGTGAGAACTACACGGGAACGGTATGTCAACTTTGACGGAAATATAAGGATTTTAAAATGCTCTCATTAAGTTACAAGATAAAAAAAAGTGTATTTTAGGCTGTGCCTGGATTTAGAAGATGGAAGATGTTGGAAGGACATCCCATAACTGGAAGAAAACTGAGTATACAACTGGTATTTGAATGAATCAGCTCCACAATATCTAAAATCCAAACTTCTGTTGTTACACACAAAAAATCCCTTTACTTTGAGATTTTCTTGGACACCTTGTTTAATCCAACTTAAACATGGTTTTGCTTGAGCTAAAACAGTGCTCCAAATATCTGTGCTTTAAAATCATCACATTGCTGTTCTGCAGCATTTATATCTAGTTCAACCGTCTCACAGTGAATCAGCACATCTCCTGCTGTTCGTTGTGGCTCGTTCATGATTTGCGACTACACTGAGCTACTACGTTTCAGAGGAACTGCAACAGTAGTTCTGAAATGTGTTGTCTTTCTAATTCATGACACCATTGAAGCTTCAGTAAGCGTCTTATGTATTTGTTTGACATATCCCCGAATGAAAGCTGTTATTATGCGCTGTAGTTACCATTTAAAACTACTAGTGGCTGTGGGGACAAGTACATAAAAAATGCATTGGTATCCTTTAGATGATGTGGAAGACAGCACATTAATAACCAAGAAAACCGACTTGCAAGCTTGAAATTTTAACCCATAAGAAACAGTTTTGAACAGCAAGTAAAAACACAGCAAAAAGTATACTCGAGTAAATAGGAAAAAAAAGCCTTAAACGAGACTCCAGTTAATTGACTGCCATGTGTGCCTGTCTCATCTGTCTTTTAAAGTGGACAGAGTCCTACAGCTCATTTTGGGATTGCTTAAACAGAGGAATTAAAAGCCCATATGAGATTCTAATTGAGGACTTCTTGAAACATCTGCTTTAGTACAATTTAGAAAGAAAACATCATAGAAAACAAAAACTATCCTGTGAGCTCAATGTGTTCTGATTTTTAGCAACTTATTTGACCCTTACTCGAGGGCACAATCTCTTGCATTTTTTTTAACAGTAAAAAATGCAGGAGATTGTCTTCATCTCTGTTTGACCTTCGTCCATCTCGCCGTTTGCTCACTTAAATTACAAATCATTCCATCAAAGCACTAATTTGCAAGCTCAATACCTTTGATTTGTGGACTGTGACCTAAGTCCTGCTCTTTCTTTGTCCGCATCATTGTGGCGAGCAGCTTTATGTTTGCCATTAAGAGCTCTAAAGCCTTGAAGCTGTTTGGATGAACTGAACGACATCTGAAGCGTCATAAAATTCTCATTTAAAACTTATCCTGCGAAACACTGTTGGAGGAATGTGAGTAAGTTCTTGAAAGTAAAATTTTGAGGATTTTTAAAAATCTGTCACTCTTCTGTATTCAAGGTCCGGATAAACTTTGGTATCTGTTTGTTAGGGTTGCAGAAATCTTGTGGCAATGGTATTCGGAGATGCAAAAATGTCTTATTTGTGGATGTCCTGTTTTAAAGTTGGACATTTTACACCTGCTTTGAACCCTGACTTGCTCTTTCAGACTTTTTGTAGCGGTGTTAAGAAAATACATGACTTCTGTGTATAAAGGTGAGATAACACTCACGACTGCAAATGGTTGATTCTTGTCAAGAGACATAACATAAGTCATCTTAATGGTTGTAGTCCCGAGTAATGCTCATCCTAAATCAGAAGGGACGAGGGTGTTGGGGCTACAAGGACGCTTTTAATTTTGAGAGATTCATTAAATAACCGCCGTGTTCTCATCCCAGGGAGTCAAATACTGCCGTTCTCTCATAGACGCTGGCGGCTCCGGAATACGCACAAGTGCCCCTTGGCATTGTTGCGGTGATTCACTGGCCACAGCAACGTTGAGCCTTGAGACATAATGGTCTTCTTTTGAAGACTGTTATGTCTTGTGAGCTAGGCCGTGGTTTGCGTCCTGTTTGAGAGCTTTGCCTTTTGCTTTGTTTTCATTCGCTAATCTGTTACCCTTTTATTTGCAGCTCGGTTTAATTTAGGCACAAAAAATGCCCACAATGCAAACCCTGCAGGTTATAATATGACACTGGGCCAGTGTGGTTTCTTAAAGTGCCCCCTTTGGCCATTTCAGAATTAAATCTTGTCCCACACCATAAATGAATGGCATTAAGATTATTTTATCTTATCCGTGTGTAAATCTTAGAGGTTCTCAGCTTTAACAAAATCTCAGGTTTTGTTATTTTTGGCACTATCAGAAAGGTGATAATTCTTCTTTATGCTGATTATTGTCGCTGGAGTGGTAGGTGTGCACGCATGAGGAAGCAAAATAATAGACTCTAACCTAATAGAGAGTGCATCTTCCAATGACATTAAATTATACTTTGCCCCTGCAGTACCCTTCATTATCTCTCACTCTGACTGCCGTTAATTTACGTAGCTTCAGGATTGGAAATCATTCAATCACCAAGGCCACGGAGAACATGGCACAGATTTCTCCACACTGAGACTTGTGTCCAATTAAGTGAATGCATGTTTGTTGGGAGGGAAGAAGGTGGAAGATAAGGTTGCTGCGGCAGCAACCATTGTCCTGTAGTGGCAATATTCGCACGCTACCCCATCCAGCTCACTGTTTCACTGCAAATAAAGGCACTTCCAATCTGTTTGAAAGAGCTTTTTCACAAATAGAGGAGGGAAATCTAATGACACAAAAAAATTAAAAAATAAGAAACAATGGGAGTGGATCGCTTTTTCCATCACAATTCAATGTAATTGCTATTTAAAATACAGGGCGGGAGCAAACACTCCCTTTTACCAGAATGCCAAAAGGCCATTTGCCACAAAACGGCTGATTTAATACAACTTTGAGGAATGAGATCTTTTGCAGTTTTTAGTTGTTTTTTGCAAGAATCAGGCATTTTATGATCCCAGTATTTAAATTTTGAGCTGCATTGATGATTAAAAGTGAAAACATGTTAGCTCATTTCTGTTTTCCCTTCCACAGTGATACATAAACTTAAACACTTGCGGTTAACACGACATATAATTGTCACATTGCATTATGTTTCTGGAAACCCTGTCTGGATCCTTATTAAGGAATGTAATCATTACCTAAGTCAGAGTTTTTGAACAGCATTGCTCTGGGAGACTCTTGAGTGAGCACTTGAATGTGCAAGACAAGGGTCATGTGACAGACACTGGTTGCCAAGGTAGCGCCAGCGCTTCTGAGCTTCTGCGGTATGGCTAATTGCTTTTTTAAAAATAGCATACTTAGCAATGCTAGAAAGAAGCAGTCTGTGGATTTCTCTCTTTGTCACTTGACCCCTACACACCCTACACAGCCTCACGAAAGTAGTTGTTTAGTTGACTGAGCTTAATCAAATTTCAACAATAGAGGTGACAGACTGGGAACAAATGCTTATTCCAGCTGTTTTTCGAAAACACATAACGACTTTTTGTCAACTGAACTGCCTATTTGATAACCTTACATGAAGTGTACTAGTATGAGGCAGGAAAGAGTTAGATAAAAATTAATTGCCTAATAGTGTTGAATGGATGCTACCTTCCTTTTTACAGACATTTGTGTATTACCTTTATTTAAACAAGGCAAGCAAAGAAGAGCAAGCTCTCGTTTTCACATATATATCAGTTAGACAAATCAGGTTTGAAATATTTTATTACAGTGGCAGAATAAAACAAAATTTGACATCTAGGCTCAAAGCTCTTCATTAAATACAAGTGTTAGTCAACCTTTTGATGTAACATTTGTAAAAAGGCTTAGTCCAGTTTGCACTATGCATTATTATAATTACATAGAGGTGGAATGTAATTTCCTTATAATCCACGTTCACAACAGAATATCTGGATTTTGGGATTCGTTCTCATCCCTGAGATGGTGATGAAAAGAATTTCTGATCCTGAAGTGTTGTTTGTTGTCTTGCTCTATACCAGTGAGTCACAACAAGCAGCTTTCATAATGATTTCAGTGAGAATACATTCCTGTCTGCGGTCTCGGTGAGCAGAGTGATAGCATCACTCGTAATGACACAGTATTGTTGTCTGCAGCCTGCCCAGGTGCCTGAATAGAGAGCTGGATTTGAATGAGAATATTCATGAAGCAAAGAGACTCACATATTGGATCAAGGTTGTCTGTTGGCCGATGCATCCCATTGCACCTGCAATTTTTATCACAAGGTAGAAAATAAATGATTAAAAATCAAACCACTGCCATGCATGTGAGCTGTGTACATATATGCACCCAGGATGGACCTGCATGTGTATGAAAATACACCGGAGTTCTTATATTTCTATCTGTGTGTGTGTGTTTTGGGCATGCACTCATGCATCCATCTGCATCGCCTGCCATAGATATTCAAATAGCTCCATGTGAAAAATTGAATCAAGAGGCTGTTGAAGTGCTGGCTCTTCTTTTTCTCTGCGGCCGTGACGCGGCGCGTCTTTGATATGGTAATGACAGCTCGCCACACGAGCCCTGAGGGCCAGATGCATGCTGAGATGTAACCCAGGTGTCTGTCAGATTGTGTGGCCTACCTGGTTACAGGAGACAGTTTGCTTACTAAAGAAAAGGGCAGATTTGTTGCTTCGACTACAGAAAAGTAATATTTTCAAGATTTTTCAAGATTTATTCTTTCTTTTTTATAAAAGAATATATTTCTGGAATATTTTGTCGTAAACTACTCCTGCTCGCATTAAATAATATAGAACACATATTTATGCTTATTCTTTAATTAATTTAATTTAGAGAATTTTTGTCACCTTGTTAACGGTGTGAGCTTTCTGAGTGTTTTCTGGTTTAAGCTGTGGCTGTAATTGCCAAGATTCTGCACCAGAAAAAGATATTGTACAAGGTCCCACTGTGATTGCAGCTACACAAAAACTTCTCTTCTTGAATATCACATCTTTCCAGTCTCTTATTAAGTATTGTGGCACTGCTGTAGTGAGCTTGAATGGACATTTACAACACGACGGAAACAGCTATTTAGACGGCTTGAAGTTGCACATTAATTTGTCTGATATGCACACAGTTGAAGCTAGCTGTTACTGGAATTACGCATATAGTCAGAAAACACTGTCTGACACGCACGGCATTTACAAGCTAAAGTTTATCAGACTGACTCCACGATGTTAAAATCATGTGTTTCCTGCTGCATGTGAAATGTGGCAAGTGTAACTGAAAAGGTCAAAAAAGCTGCTTTTTCCCTCTTTGGACAGCCTCAGCCTTTTCTTTTTGCTAATTTTGGTAATGGCTAATTGTATCATTCAAATTAGACACAACTGAAATAGAAATAAGCTGCCAAAATACAGTGATCAATGCTATATAACTATATAACTCCATCTATTATTAAACTAGTCTAGACCAATAGTCCCAGAAGATATAACCTCATAGCACTTGTAGGAAAGTGAAATCTAATTTAAAAAAAAAAAAGCATTACTTTGATAACCTGTTGCTTCATTAGTGTGCATATGATATGATATGAGTTTCTACATTATGTTTTTTGGGGGTTTTTTTTATTTTCTTCCAAATCTTAGTAGATTCCTTTGTAAACTCTCTACAGCTGTGGCCCTACTGGTTTTATTTGACATCAATATCATGTATAATTTTGATGCAGAAAAAGTTGAGCATTCTCCTTTTAAGCATTCTGTGTTTTCTTCACTGCCCGAGCGTGTCGCTGCAGCTTAGCATTTCCATGTTTAGCCAGCCCCGTCTCACACCTCGTCTGGATTCTGCTCTGCACGTACTGCGTGCGTCGTTCAGACTGCGAGCTACACTTCAGCAGACCGGCAGTCTGCTTACAGGTCGCTGGCGGACACCCGCTGGGCTTTCTGGCAAACAGCATGGCACAACAGACAGCTGGCATACAATGTTCACGCCCCCCTTCCTATTTTCCCCAGGTGCTAAATGGGCTGTTAGGTACAGCTGAGGTCATCCACAAAAAGTGGTATATGAAAATAAAAGCCCAGAATTTCAATGCACCTCGACGGTCTGGATCTTTCTCTTGGGCAAAAATGCATGCCCAAGAGGCTGCGCTCAAGCAAACAAGGCGGGTAATGACACTAGCATCAAGCATGGTATTATGCACCTGTGGGCTCAGTCTAATGTCCTTAATAGTGGGCTGTAATTTGGACTGGACACACTGCATCACTGTTGTCTATACACATCATTGAGCAAATGATCTGATACTGTGAAATGGCCCTTCTCATTAACTACGTCTCCTGCCCGATTAGCCAGCAGTATCTAGGCATGATTGTTGGTAACTGGTGTTGTTGTCGAGTCACTCGTTAACATAAACAATTCAGTGTCTGCAAATGCAGAGGAAGATCAGAATGTCTCTGTGCTTATTTTTAATGCAACTATATACAACAATCAAACTTTAACAACAATCATATAAACAGTTCATTAGCTTAAATGCAATGTTGTGTATGGTGCATCAAAAAGTATTGTGCTAGAGTACTTTTTTGTTGGAATGAGTAACATAACACATTGTTTGTGCAATTCTCACAAGCTGATAGTGGCTGATAAGTAAGCTGATGCCTGACAGCTGCTAAGAAATTCTACAATATACTTGAAAGATGAGCCTGCGTGCTAAGCACAGCTCTAAAAATGAGCCAACATGATTGTGCGTCAGTCCTTCGCAGGGCCTTTGCACAGCTTTGCAGAATGTCTACATGCTGTAGCCGTTCAATGTCACCAGTTGTCACAAACAACCAGTGCGCAGCCTACTCTTCCTTTAGTGTTGTTACTCTTTCAATCAACCAAAGAAACCAAAGATGTTCTCCCTCTACACGGGGAACTTCGCTGTCACTCCCTCCCTGTTCTGATCCTATTTTCAACCAATCAGCATTCGACCCACTCACAGCATCTTCCATGTTGAGCTCCACTCCTTCTGTACATAGATTGCATACCCATTATTTTCTTTTTACGTAGCCAAACCAAGTAGACACAATTACAGTATCGTGAATCTAGAGAGGGCCGAACAAGGAGAATGGAGCTCATGCTACAAAACACCAACATGTGGCTCTTAGTCCTGCATGCTTTACATCCCCTGGACATAACAGCAAACATGCAGAAGCTAATTTTAAAGGAGTGATAACATAAAAGTAATACAGTATTTGGAATATACAGTATAGTCAATATAACAGATTACTTCAATTACTTCAAACAGATTACTTTGGTTGCTAACAGATTGTTCTAGTTGTAGTAGTAAGAAAGTAATTTTTAACAAATGTAATCTGCAAAGCCTCAATTCAACAGAAATACTTTCAGTGTTGGCATGAAATATGTAGTCATTTACTTACTAACCACTTTATATTAACACAAGTATCTCTAATATTGAACTCCAAAGCATCTTCTCCCATGTGTAATATCAACTATGTTTTACACACAAAGGAATTGAAAATGAGATGCTCCACGTTTAACTTGAAGTCACAGAGTTCACACAGATGCTGACCAAACAAGGCAAAACCCCGTCTCTGGTTGGAAAGGATTAAAGCAAAGAAAGTTTAACTGTTCAACTTGTGTTCAGTCTCCCAGCCTGAAACTTTTCATCCCCATATACACACCCAGTGTACTTCATGCTGCAAAGCCAAATTCAGTTGAGACTAACTGTATTTTTTAATTTAAGTGCAGATCCAAAGATGCCTTATCTGAGTGATGTCACTCTAAATTCACCATCTAAATATCATAACGATGGACAGTCAGAGAGTTCAGGCCAATGAGATCCCATAAAAACGTTTTTCAGAGATAAACACATTATTATTGAAAATGTATGGTAACCTATGAGCCTGTCCTATACTTTGCATTCTACAAATGTGGTCCTGACATCAGGTTTGGTTTTGGTCAATCAGCTTTCAATCTCTCACCCTGCTTCGCAGTCATAGCACTTTTAATTAGATCCAGCATGGCAGAAATTCACATGACGTGGAACTGGATGACATTAGGGGCTCTCTAACCCAACTTGATTTAGAAGAATATGATTTTCTCAAAACTAATGATATGGATTCAAATGTTAAAGGTGCACTGGTGATTCTGCAGTGGTGGAAGATCAAACTTATTTTATCCATGCTCCACCTCTCCACCAGCCTCTTTTTAGTGCGGTTCTAATGACAAACAACGCAGACAACATAACGTTGTTGGATGTAAGGCAGTTTACAACATGCAAACCTTGGAATGCATAAAAAAGACGAGAACTATGGTTGTTCTTTTAGACACTGAGTCTTGACTTCAAATGAAATAGTTTAGCAGCAGAGAGTTGTTAAGTCTAGCTGCAGCTGTTTGCCGAAGCTCTTGTAAGCTCATGGAGACATGGGCAAACATCATATACCTTCACTTATCCAACCCCGGAGCTACTGGTGGGGAAATTAAAGGAGGGAATTGGATTTGGATTGAAGTAAAAAAAAACAACAAAATAAACAATTACTACTAACAAAATAATAACATGCATGTGTTTACTAGCAAAGAAAGAACTGCAGAAGAAGATAGAAAATGCACATATGCAATGCTACAGAAGTGTCTCTGTAATCTTGTTGGTTGTTTATGTGTTGACGTGGTGCTCTTCTTCCTCTGAACATCTGCCTTCCCCAAATCCCTTGTTCTGCCGGTAGCAACAGCGGCACCACACACTGCGTAGCATCTGCTGCTAAAGGTTTCTGTTAGCTGGGAGGGTGGTTGCTCGTCTGCAGAGTGTACCGGACACTGACAGGCAGGCTCACAGACAGCAGGCACAGTGCTCCCCAGGTGGGCACAGAGAGGTCTGTCAGGACCCGGAGGCTCAACCGTAATTACCCCCACCCACCACAACAACCATTACAAGCTCCCTTGAATATCTTCCTCCCTCCATGGGGTTAGCAGAATGCATCAGAGGCCTGTCTGATGTATGCTGCAGTCCTACAGCTGACAGAGCTAATGTGTGATGGTGGACTGATCTGTTTATACAGCTGTGGAGTGGGTGTGTGTGCAGGCGGTGTGCACAGTGCTGGCTCTGGGAATGCAGAGTGAATCTATATGTACATAATTGCATGCAAATCACAATGCAAACCTGCAGAAGAATATACAATCTCTGTTTGCAAAGAGAGCTCAGTGTCATTAGGTGTTTCCAGACACTAAAATGTGAAGACTTGCTCCCTTTCCGTATTCATGATTCTGTATTTCAGACACTCGACTGTTTAAAAACAATCATGCAATTTAAGGAGCATCAATCAGTGCTTGTTAAGCTTGTGATAGCCATTTCTTAAACATTTTGTTCCACATTAATTACCAAAACAAAAGGATATTAAAATCATACATTCTAAAATCAGTAAATAACATGATTATATATTTTTAAGTCTTTGATTATTTGGCATTAAGGACAGGAGAGTATCCTCTTTGGTTTGTGGATGTGTTTGTGACATAGCATCTGCAGCATCATCCAGTAATCCACTAGTCCACAGGAAATAATGTGAACAAAGTGTCATTGTAGCATCACAAGCTGCCACACCGTTACCAGAAATGTGATGTCAAAAAACAAAAACAGAAAATTTAAAATGTTTTTAAATTAATTAAAATAATTATGTTTCTGCATCATAGTCAGTTGTGGAAGCCAAATATCTGTGTGAGGCTAAACTAACCTGAACAATTTTATTTGCTCATTCAGCTTAGTTTATTGTCACTGGAATAATGTTTGTTAAGTTAATTGTATTTCTCACCTCTCCAGTTTATAATATAATTAACCAGGATGCCATCAGTCAGCTATGTCATACTTAAAACTGGCAGCTAAATGCTTGGAAAGAGCCAATCACTGTTTAATCTCTATGTTCTAACTTTTTTGTGTTGCAGTCTTTTTCAATTTAGTAAACACAAATTAAGCGATTACAAAATTACATTAAAATATCAGCTCATTCTTCCTACCCATGAGACACAATTTGACATCAATTCCTTGATTAGTGATTGAAGGGAAAAATGAACTTATTTTAGCTCCTTACGTTATCAAGCCTGTGCAAAAGTTCAACTAAAGGGATGAACTATTGTGTACATATATAATGTATTTCAGTTGTAAGGCTTTGTCCTTCGAGGCTGACCATCTGTGCCTATAGATGCTACTCATATGTGCGTACATGCTTGTCAGGCAAGTTTACTGAACACTCACAAAGGTGCATATTCTCATTGAGAGGCACCGTCTTTGTTGAGGTGGAACAGGTGAAGGTGAACGTCAGACAGTGGGAGACATTCCTTCACCTTTTACAATGGTTCATTCAAACTGTGCCGGCTGCTAAATTGAAAATCCAATTTTTTCATGGAAAATAATATATCATTGACATTCTATTCAAGTCTTTGTGGCACCTTATAAATACACACATTTTATTTTTCCTTACTGTCATCCTTCAATCAAACTTCATGGACCTTGCTACTCCTCCAAAAGTTTTCACAAATCCCTTATTTAGACAGACGTGCTGGATGAGTTAATATTTAATACAATTTTACACGTAGATTTTAGGTATTTAGCAGCTGGCACACGTGGCATGGGCTGAAATCAAACAAAATGCAGCCAAGTGAGATGTGACTGTTTTTTTTATTTTTTTATTACATTTATGTTTTAACAGTTAAGCTGATGCTCCAATCAAATTGAAAGCAGCAGTAGAAAAGAAATCTATATGTCATCATGGGTCACATGCCTGCAGTACTGGAAGTGATTTAAACTTAAGCAAAGCCTGCTGGGATCCACCTGGATGCAAAGGTCACTGACAATATCATACTGTTTGCCTTGTCTGCTTTGCCATTCGTCAGTGAATGATGGTGAAGCTTTTGTTGTCAGCAGCAGGTATACAAGCAGTTTAGTGTTTCACAGAAACATAAAACTAGTCGTACTGTATCTATGGAAACATTTTGAGGAGCAGTTGAAATTGAAGTGTGGCTGTAAAATTGGTAATTTCTGTTTTCTTAGCATTGTAATATAATTGTCATAGTGCAGTCCATTAAAATCTACAATAAAATTTAAAAAACATGTATTAAGGTGGAAAATGAAAAATATCAATGACAAGAATCGACAACATTATCCAAACTCAAGCTACTGTTCTCACTGTTCCTTTGAATAGTATCAAAAGGATTTAGGTCTTTTTTTTTTTATCGATCAGTTGATTCATAAACTCTCCATGGCTTTTTCTAATGTCATCAATACATAGAAGTAATAAGTTACGTCTTCCCAATTCAAGGTTAACTTTTTTTTAAAACCAAAGCTTACTACTGGAGAAACTGTATTTAAGTTCATAATATAATTTGTAAGTTCAAAAATAAGCTTAAATGTACTTGTAATTTCCTGCCCCAAGTGGAGGAGTTTAAGTATCTCTGGGTCTTGTTCGTGAGTGATGGGAGAAGGGAGCCGGAGATCGACAGACGGATTGGTGCTGTGGCCGCAGTGATGCGCACCCTGCAACGGTCCGTCTTGTTGAAGAGAGAGCTGAGCATAAAAGCGAAGCTGTCAATTTACCGGTCGATCTACGTCCCTACCCAGCCACCCTTCCTCCGAAAGGTGGCTGGCCTCTCCCTTCAGCCATCCGGGAGGGGCTCAGGGTAGAGCCGCTGCTCCTCCACATCGAAAGGAGCCAGCTGAGGTGGTTCGGGCATACACCTCCTGGGTGCTTCCTAGGTGAGGTGTTCTGGGCATGTTCCACCTGGAGGAGGCCCCGGGGAAGACCCAGGACGCACTGGAGAGATTATATCTTTTGGCTGGCCTGGGAACGCCTTGGTGTTCCCCCGAATAAGCTAGAGGAGGTGGCTGGGGGGAGGGAGGTCTGGGCTTCTCTGCTTAGGCTGCTGCCCTCGCGACCCGGCCCCGGATAAAGCGGAAGAAGATGGATGGATGGATGGTGTTTGTAATTTGAAAGTTGAATGTGAACTCTTTGATGCATGGCACATTTAAACTGCTACTGAAACGAACATGCTCCTCATCCTGCTTTCCTGTATGAAAAGTGCTTCTGATATGCTTGTGTGTGTATTTTAGTTTTGATTAGTGATCAGCAATGCCACATTGATTGATAGGATAACTGTGCAGATTTCTAATCAATTTCCCCTCATGTTTTTGTTGGCTCACATTCACAGTCGCAGCAGCAAACCTGACTTCTCACCAGTTGGTTGTTCTGTCTGCATATAATGGGCTACTTAATTCATATTACTGTTGTTTGTCGTATTCCAGTTGGCTAATGTAGCTGTTCTCAGTCACAGCATGAGCAGTGTGGTGAGCAATTAGCACAAATTAATTCTCAGTTTATCATATCACTGTTGGCTCTTGTTTGTCTGTGCTGATCACAAACAGTAGGAAATGAATTTCTATGCTGATGATGACTGAGTATAATGCATCCTGCTGCGTCTAATTTCAGCCACTATTAAAAGTATTATAAAGTAAAACAGGTTAAGCCATAATAGAAGGACAAAGCTACACAGCCAACAACAATGCATGCAAACTGTGTATTGGCATCGGTGATATTTGTCTTCCTTATGTTTTTGTGCATGTAAGGAATGCATGAAATGACTCCAAAGGTCCTACAGAAAAAAGAGCAAGTTAACTAAAGATTGAGTGGGACAGTGATAGTTGAAAAGTAGGAAAAGATGTACTTTCTAATTCTCACAGTTAGCAAACTTAGCAGCCACACAGTTAACTTCAGTATATACTTTGAATCCAATATACAGTACAGTCACAGACCACTTTATTAGGTACAACTTGTTAGGACTGGGTGGAAATTTAACAGAGCACTAGAATCATTCCTTAGTTTTTGGTCATTTGACATCATGTACTTGCTGCAGATTTGCTGCAAACTCAATGTCCTTTTCAAGGAACTAGACTGAGACAATCTTTATCCTGCTGTAAGCACCCATCAAAGATGCACTGTGGAGGTGTGAAGGTACACTGTGTAATAAAGGGATGAAAATTGGTCAGCAACAATAGTCAGGTAAGCTGTGGCATTTAAACTTTTCAGTAATGTGCATTAACTAACAGATGAAATTATATGCTCCTCCAAAATGACTAACATGGAATAAGGTCAGTCATATTATAATTATTATACATACATGTGATACATACAATGATGTTTTCATAACATGCAAAAATTATTTGAGAGGTAATTGCATCCAAATCAGTGCTGTGACCGTTATCACTTCACTTCAGTTTTAGAAAACATTGTCAAATACGTTTCTGTGGGTTGGAAATGTTTCATTTTAATGGCACTTTACCCCTGACTGTCTTCTGTGTCTTAAATCTTACATCTTACACATCTTACAATGTTTTAAAGAGTACTATAAGATGTGTCATAAATTTAAGCCAGCATCCTTCGTTCACATAAAGTGAACACTCTGCTAACATCTGTGTAGTCAGTACAGTCCAAACTTGAAGCCTGTGGCAGTTCCTCAGATGCCACCTTATGGTTTCTCCAAAGGTGAGTTTATCTAAAAGCAGAAGCAACCAAGTTTAAAGGAAAAACATTTATTATCTGACAACACCTTGGTACAGACCGTTCTTCTCATCGAAATATGTTCACTCCTGCTTAAAAAAATGTTGATGACAGTGATAACACTAAAGCTGATTTTCATAGCCGCTCTGCCCATTATACAGTCTATATACAGTCTATATTTTGGACACACCTGTGTTCTTTGGCCCAACTACATAGTTCAGTTTGTGGTGGTTGTAAACAGTTGCTCCTAGTCAGCCTACAAGTGAAGACATCAAAGCATGCAAAGCATTAAAACCGCAGTTTTAAAGTCCATGTCTTTATGCTTTCGTTTTCAGAGAGCCCAGTGTGAGTCATAACCTGAGCTAAAGTGGGTGAAAATTTCAGCTGAAAAAAAAGAAAAGAAAGGTATTCTTTATCATCTGTGTAATATTACTTTTCTTTATTAGAGAGTTCAAAGCGCAGAAGCAGAAAAGCATCAAAGATTTTGTTTACATAGTATTTTTGACCCACTCAGCCATCATGCAAGCTCATAATGGTGGAGTTTTTAAAAAGAAAGTTTGATGTACCTGCACTAGTTGCACTTCAACTACCTCGGCTGCTGTTCCCAAGCAGTTTTGCTCCTTTAAAAGTGCTCTCCAGGCAAACAACCTAGTGCACAAATAATGTTTTCGATCGCGCAATCTCCCATAGGTCTGACCTTGGCAGCTTTTATCAGGTGATGAATACTTTCAAAAGATTGCATTGTTTTTCAGACCAATACCACTGCTTTTTAGCCAGCCCCCGAACACTGCAATCGCCTCTACCTCAAAGCAAAACGAAATAAAAAATAATGATATTTCATGATTGCAGATTTCAGCAAATTGATAATTTCTTCCAGGTTTAGGGGGGAAAAGATATGAATGTTGATGGAATTTTATCTGTTATCTTACAAAGGACATCTGAGGGACTTCCCCCTTTGAAATCGCGGGCCCTGACTGAGTTTGCTGTCCCTTTGTAGATGCACGGATATTTCTGAGGAAAGAATTAGATTGTCTGTGTTTTGATGAAACTTAAATAGCCTAAAGTCTAACACTCACCCACCATGAAATGAGAACAATACTCTGTGTAATAGATACCTGTCTTCAAGGTGTCTGTGATGGGTTGCTGATTGTTGTTCAACTGAAAATTCTCAGGTTGAAGATGTTTGCTTTTTATTTCAGATAATAGCACAATAAAATTCTAATAAATAACATTTAACATTTGTATATGTAGCTTGTTTACTGCAATTGCAGTGTTTACAGTATTCCGTGATGCCATGTGGTGTTAAGAAGCACTGTTTTTGCTTAGTATAATTCTGCAGCCAACCATCTTTTCAGCTAGTTAACTGCTTATACAGTTCAGGCTCCAGCGTTGGAGCCTTTCCCAGCTGTCACTGGGCAGGATTTACCCTGGTCACGTCGCCAGTCCCTCATAAGGCCAACATAGAGACAGACAACTATTCACATTCACACTTACAGCCAATTTAGAATCACACCTAACATGTATTTTTTTGGACTGCGAGTGGGTGGCAGAGTACCCAGTGAGAACCCACACATGCATAGGAAAAAACTACAAACTCCACACAGAAAGATCCCAGCTGGTCTATACATCAACAATGAATGAATAAATGATGTGATAGCACCAAACAAACAACTGAGTATTATAGTGTTTGCTCTACTGTACAGTTTGTACAGAAGGAGACTGTTCTTCTAGTTCACTATAGGCAGAATGTAAAGTCACAACTGGTAAATCTAGCTGCTAGTACGCTGATAGAGAAATTCCTTGCAGTGCAGTGTATCTATGTTTTAAAGTATAGTTTGGACTTAATGCACAATTAATTGGAGAGGTTCAGTCGCTGCATACAAAGTCAAGGCAAAGATGCAAGTGGATGCACATATGGAGAAGATGGAGGGAGGGACTTGTGTGCACGGGCTGCAAGAGATGGAAAATGTGTTGATTTCCTGAAACTTTGATTCATAAAAAACAGAAGCAATCTTTTCCTATTTCCTAATACATTGGTAAATCTATGCAAATATAGTGAAATGTGTCATCCACTCAGCAACTTACTGAAAACAGTCAAGGTCATTGCATTGCTTTCAGCACTTACTAGAGACAGTGTTTCTTAGTGGAGACGGTAAAAAAGTAGTTTTAAAGAAAATAACAGAAAAGGTTATTTATTTTTGTAAAGCTTTGCCATTAAACTCTGAAGTCTTTTATATATGAAACATACACAGGCTGCAAAAAACCTGCAAAGAAGTCGCCCAAGGTCATATTCCACATTAAGGCCATAAGTTATGTTAAATATACATAAAATAAAACATGAATGTCTGTTATTTGAAGCACCAATAACATGTTTAAATTCCTGTTTTGTCATTTTTGGCTCTAACTTAATATCAATAATATTAATATTAAAACTAGTAAAGTCTGTCGTCACAATGTGACTGTGAGTGCAGGGTCAAGGGACCAGTTACGTTGACTATTAATAATATAGCAAAAAGTAATGAGTTGATGTACTTCTCAGAATCCATTCATAAGGTGACTGAAGGTCAGAGAAAAAACTTAAATTTGCTACAGATTCCCTTCAACCTGCAACCTATTGAACTTTAACCTGAATTTAACCCTAAACTCATAACGTGTCTTCAATTTAACATTCAGTGGTTTAACATATATGTACAGGGTGGCTGTAGTTCAGGAGGCAGAAGCAGGATATCTACTGATCGGAAGGTTGGTGGTTCGATACCTGTTTCCCCCTAGTCTGCATGCCAAATATCCTTGGGCAAGATATTAAGTTCCTCGCCGATGCATCCATCAGAGTATGAATGGTAGTTAGTATGTTATATAGAGCATTTTGAGTACTCAGGGAGAGTAGAAGAAGAATCAGTCCATTTACTTGCTTTTTGTCCCTGCAAGGAAGCTACGTCACTACAGTGTGACAATGTAAACAGATTCAGTTTCCACAGTATAAGTTTTATGATGAGTAATAGCTGGACAACACACACACGCATAAAAATAATCATTTTTATTTTAATTTAATCTCACTCTGTATTTTTGTTCTCTGTTTAGTAACTATGGGAGCAAACTGTTTTTGTGCCTTTCTGAGAGCCATCATTGGTGCTGGTGAATTTACCACATTGATAAATCCTTAATAGTTCATAATTTATCTGTTATAATTTAGGCCAGCGGTCCCCAACCCCCGGCCCACGGACCGGTACTGATCCGTGAGTCGTTTGGTACCGGGCCGCTAGAGTTCAGGCTCGGGTGTGAAATTTGTGGTTTTCAGGGTTTTTATCGTTAACTCGGTTTCCCTGGGTCTTTTTCCCGTGTTGTGTGTCTTATTTTGAAAGAAATATTTACATGTTACCATAGCGATCAGAGAGCATTAAGGGGCAGATAGGAGGATGTTACTCTCTCTAATAAAGTAGCACAATTACACAGTGAATTTGCATTTATTATTATATTTTCAAAATACCACAGTTTTTGTCTTGGTCGTATCATTTTATTTTGTTGTATTTATCTGCGACACTTTAAAGGCTGGTCCCTGAAAATATTGTCTGACATTAAACCGGTCTGTGGTGCAAAAAAGGTTGGGGACCGCAGGTTTAGGCTACGAAATCAGCAGTCTAATTCCTGTGCACCACTGCTGTCTGTCAACATGAGTCATCCAAAACTTGATGTAGACGTGTCTGAGAGTGTGATGTTTTTTTTCTTCTTTGAGTGTGAGGGTAATGAATGATTGAACAAAAATGTTTGCCATAGGAAAGGAGATTTCACTTGAGAGACAAGGCAGTTCATTGGATGAAATTGCAATAATGTATTCTTATATAACAAATGTGCTTTCAATCTTGGCCTCTCCTCAAATTGCTGCACCTGCCAAAAACAAGTTATATCAAAGTGAAGGGTGCTCATAGTTTTATACCAATCATTAGGACACTAAATTGAAGGGACAAGTTAATATTAACACTAAGGGAACTCGATTTTTATGCTAAAATGTGGGTTTATGAGCATTAAAATCCAAATAGTGCACTCTCTGTTGTTTTAATTTTTTTCTACAACAGATTTACACTTCCTTTCCCAAACCTCACCCTTTTCTGGCTGGGATCACACCACAGAGTCGGGCTGTAAATCCGCAGCACCTTGTCCAGACACTTTTCTCCCAGCGAGTGCTGGCCTCCAGCACGTGCTGTCTCATTAGCGTTGGCTCGGTTTCCTCAGATTAGCCATAATTAAACTGTGAAATTGGAGCCGTTACCTTAAGTCAGGACACAGCGAGGACACCATGAGCTTGGTGACAGTGCTGGGCAGGACGCTGGGGCGGGGGGGAGGAGAAGGGCAAGCCTGGCAGTCTGGCTCTCTGCCACAGCTCCTTCCCTCTGCTTTCAAAGGAACAGAAGGCCAGTTCATGAAAAAGGGATTCCCAGTGCATAGCCAGGTCAAAGATGAGGTTTCAGCATTGTTGTTGCAAGTCTGTCAATTTTTAACATTTTAACTGCAGATTTATTTGCCATCCATACAGCTATACACATCCAAACTGTGCGGTACTTTTGGCCACGGGGCCTTTTCTGGGCCCGACTGACCTTAGAAGATCTCAGAGGACCACATATGTAGTCTTTGTTTAAAAATCCTGAATCTTTCATACATTAAGTAGTTCAACTGAAGTGCAGCCAATTTTTCACTGGCTTCTCTGAATCGATGGTCCTCACTGTTGTTATCAGAGAAACAAATTGTTGGTTTAATTAAGGGGAGGATTCAGGGGCATTAGTATTGCAATTAGTGGATTGATTCATTTCATTTCGTTGCCACGCTTCTCATTCATCCGGCACATTTGGGGTTACAGGTGACATCATTGCTTCATGATGTAATTTCTGTGTAACAAACATGTTTCAACATCTAGAATATTTCTGTGTTGCAGAAACTACCTTTTTCTCCCACATGAGGTTTTTTTAATAGTATTCTCAGGTGTATTCTCTTTGAACACACAAATACTTTTGCCTATTTTCAACTTCCATACTTGGTTTTTGATGTGTTTTGTTGCTTCTGCACTGGCCTCCTCCTGCTCAAGTTTTGATCTCACCTACAGCTTTGCTTATTCTCTTACTTCTTAGTGTAGGTTATTTTTTGGGAAAATGTGTACAGGATGTATGTAAAAGTAAAGCTATTTAAGGATATAGTGTAGAGAACAGAGTTTTGAATAGTCTAATCTTAACAAATGACAGTTTATTGATAGTTAGCTCACATATACAGTAAACTAGATGATTTGGAATCTTCTTCCTGCTTCGCTTTCACATCCAAACGAAACCATTTTTCTCTGTTGATAACCATGAAGGAGCTTTACTGAACCATGTGGGACACAAAGATTATAACTTCTGTTATGATCTATTACTTTTAAGCAGACATCTAAGCTGGATGTAATATTCATGTCAGATACACTGGATCGCACACTAAAGCCTTACATACCATAATTAATATAGGAATATATTTTTATAATTACTGTCTTCAGTTGTAATTATCTCATGACATTTATCATAACACTCTATGATAACCACTGGAAATAAACTGAAAATTTACACATAACTGAAATTTGGTAAATAGAAAATAACAATTACATTCTGATGACATGTTGTATACAGTGGTCCCTCGCTATAACGTGGTTCATCTTTCGTGGCCTCGCTGTTTCGTGGATTTTTTTTGTGCAATTTTGCATGTTTTTTTTTTCTTTTTTACAGCGCGTTGTGTTCTGCGTCCTGATTGGCTGTAGAACATTGTCAATCAATCTCCCCTGTGCCGTGTCTCCTGTACAGTACGGAATGCGTTCAGCTTGTCAAGTCTACATAAATCTTCGATCGCTAGCAGACTGACTCTTAAGAGCTGTACTGTATCTTTGTAAGTTTTCTCCAACAAACACAACAATGTCGACGAAACGTTTTGCACCGTCAAAGGGACCTGCGGGTGCCTTTGGTTTCATTCTATACTGGACTTATTTTTCTACGAAGGTTTGAACTTGAGTGTTTAAACAAGAGAGAAAAGTGTGAAAATGTCGATGCCTGTCTGAGAAAAGTGTATAAAGTGTGTAGTGAGGGGTTTTAGCCTTAAAACATCTATAATAATTGTAAAAAATAAAGCTGGCTACTTTGCCGAGTTCACCTATCGCGGGTTATTTTTAGAACGTAACTCCCGCGATAAACAAGGGACCACTGTATTACAAATATATAATTATTAATCAATATATGACCTATTACTGCATGCATGTATTCGCAGATCCTGCCCTCTTTCATGGTCGAGTACATGTCAACCAACAGCGGTCCACACATCAGCTACAGATTTTTTTGTCATGCATGCGACACTCACAATAAACATGCTATTTTAAAACCAATATTTAAGAAGGAAGTGACGCTCTTGAGATTAAGAGTATCTTTTAAAAGTCTGCCTTGCACTGAGATAAGCATGGAGACTTTACATGGAAGGGCTTCATTCACTTCCATTCTAGCTATTTTTTATCCACCGGCCTCGTGGACACGATTGCTGCTGGCTCAGATGCACTGTAGCTTCTAGCTGGTATTGTTTATTTAAAGAATGGAGAAAAGTTGATGGATGCCCTTTGGTCTGAATTCACATTACTTTCATAGTGGCATGCTGGGTCACAGTGTAAGAATGTAAGGAACATGGCCTTCAGCGATGAGCAGGACGTGTGAGTTTCGAGCAGCTCTCCTGCATGCCAGAGAAATGCCTGATGGCGATGTTTAGTCAGAAGGCTGTCCCACTGATGTTTCACAGTTGAGGGCGAGTGGGATGCAGTGGGAGGTGCAAGGGAGGATTCAGGCACAGGAGATTGTTGTCATGACAATGACAAGGGCTAGACTGATGGGGGGCAGCTAATGATGAATAATTATGCAAGGTTGTTTTGTTAAATATATTGTTCTTATTTTCCCTACTCCTGTTGTGAAAATTGTGACCTTGCCCCTGTTTTTTGGTTGCTTGGGAAAACAAGAAATGACTTGATGAATGGAGACTAAGTGCTGTTGCCGAGAATCCAGTTCACCGTAGAAACAACGATCCCCTCAGGCTTGGCCACTGCTATTCTGTAATATGTGCTCTCTGGGTCACATGTATTTAATATTCCAAGTGCAGCTAATGGCACCATGCTAGCTTTTGCATGGTGCATTATTGCCTGTGCTGGGCTCAGCTGAGGAATATAAGTATGCATTACAGGAAAGCTTGTAGTAAATAAATATTAGGCCAGACAGAAAGCCCATTTTCAGATGTTTGGTAGGTAGCAAATGAAGGTGATCATAACCCCGAAGGCCAAGCTGTTTGTTTTTAAAATTACATAAGAGAACATCAAGACAAGAGCAGAAGTGTCACATAAAACGAGCACTGCGCCTGTTTTATTTGAACTACCAGCCAGAACATTAACACAGGGAGGGAACAGAACACAGCTGATCATCTCATTGCCTTGCAGTGTAGTACTGGGAAACACTGGTGCTCATATTCATGAAGCTTAGACTTTGACATGTGACACTCACCTAAAATTGCTGGAAGGCAAAAAAGAACCCAAAACAATAAACCGACCTCAAAGCCCCCAAATTCCCCTCTGACCAAAACAAGCTCATTCCAGAGATAGGCAGAGCCTGTCCCAGCTGTCGTGAGGCAAAAGGTGGGTTACGCCCTGGACAGATCACCAGTGTGTCACAGAGCTAGCACAGAGACAGACGACCATTCACACCTGGTAACCAATCTCTATGGGAGGAAGCTGGAGTACACTACCTGGAGAGAACCCATCCAAGCACAGGGAGAACTCCACTCCAAAAACTCCACCCAGAAATGCCCCAGCCGGTCTGGATTCTGCCTGGGAAGCAACAGTGCTAAGCCTTGCCCAACATGCTGTCCATTGCAACTGCAGTGAAACAAAAATACATGCATGGCTTTATTGTTTGGTCTTTGTGTGTGTGTGTGTGTGTGTGTGTGTGTGTGTGTGTGTGTGTGTGTGTGTGTGTGTGTGTGTGTGTGTGTGGTCCAACATGAGTTTTAAATGGATTAACACACTGTTTTGCTCCATCTCTCTATCCCACCAATGGTGTGAAGTTATAATCAGTCGTCCTTTTTGGTTGCTGCTCATTTAGCTTCAAGGTTTTGCTTCCTTTCATCTTATTTGCTGACAAATCCCTCAAACAGTCTCTGAAAGAACTTCAGAATCAGCCCCTTTTCACTATAAGTCTTGTGGTTTTTGCGAGGATATTTCAGGGCCACTGAGCTGACTGTTGAAAAGGGAAATAAGTGCTGGAAAAATGCACATAGACACACATGCAGTCATAATATCTCTATGAACACAAAAGTCACACACTCCAGCACACAGCATTGGAAATACAAATTCACCCCTACCACACACTTCCTAATCAACTCCTCACCCTTCCTCACATGGATACACAAACTGGCAAACTTGTTCAAGACATACTGGTTACACATGCTATCAGGTCCTCGCACACGCAGCAGCACGCACACACACACAGGCAGGCAGCAGGAGGTCGTGTGGGTGATTGAATGTGAGGGAGAGGCAAGGCGACAAGCGTAGCATTCACCTTGATCAACAGCCTTTTCTCGGCTTTGAAGCGACGTGCACGCTAACGGTGCTGCTCTATTTTAACAAGCTAATCTGGGCCCAACGGCAGCACACAGGTATTACACACATACACATGCACACAATGGTGCAATAGTATGAAGCTTTATGTGTATGTGGGTGTTTGCAGCCTTGTGTGTTTATATATTCAATTCAGTGATTTAGATTTACAGATGTGTTAGACCCAAAGTGAGTGCTAATAAAGTAACCAGCCGACAGATGTGTTTATATCAGTTTTATTTGAATTATTACTCAGAGGCAGCCACAATAACTGGGGCTATTCTTCATAAAGGTAATGTATTAGACATTACTTGTTAGTCTTGTTAGTGTTAGACCTTAGAATTAGGTCTGTTGGGGGGGAGAGTGGTATACAAATGCATAAATATATATATATATAAAAAAAAAAAAAACACCCAGCACGCCCCTGCGGGCGGTTTATCCTTCAAGCTCGGGTCCTCTACCAGAGGCCTGGGAGCTTGAGGGTCCTGCGCAGTATCTTAGCTGTTCCCAGGACTGCGCTCTTCTGGACAGAGATTTCCGATGTTGTTCCCGGGATCTGCTGGAGCCACTCGCCTAGCTTGGGAGTCACCGCACCTAGTGCTCCGATTACCACGGGGACCACCGTTACCTTCACCCTCCACATCCTCTCGAGCTCTTCTCTGAGCCCTTGGTATTTCTCCAGCTTCTCGTGTTCCTTCTTCCTGATATTGCTGTCATTCGGAACCGCTACATCGATCACTACAGCCGCCTTCTTCTGTTTGTCTACCACCACTATGTCCGGTTGGTTAGCCACCACCATTTTGTCCGTCTGTATCTGGAAGTCCCACAGGATCTTAGCTCAGTCATTCTCCACCACCCTTGGGGGCATCTCCCATTTTGACCTCGGGACTTCCAGGTTATACTCGGCACAGATGTTCCTGTACACTATGCCGGCCACTTGGTTATGGCGTTCCATGTATGCCTTGCCTGCTAGCATCTTGCACCCTGCTGTTATGTGCTGGATTGTCTCTGGGGCATCTTTACACAGCCTGCACCTGGGGTCTTGCCTGGTGTGATAGACCCCAGCCTCTATGGATCTTGTGCTCAGAGCTTGTTCTTGTGCTGCCATGATTAGTGCCTCTGTGCTGTCTTTCAGTCCAGCTTTGTCCAGCCACTGGTAGGATTTCTGGATATCAGCCACCTCCTCTATCTGCCGGTGGTACATACCGTGCAGGGGCCTGTCCTTCCATGATGGTTCCTCGTCTCCCTCCTCTTTCTTGGGTTTCTGCTGCCTGAGGTATTCACTGAGCACTCGGTCAGTTGGGGCCATCTTCCCAATGTATTCTTGGATGTTCCTTGTCTCATCCTGGACTGTGGTGCTGACACTCACCAGTCCCCGGCCCCCTTCCTTCCGCTTATCGTACAGCCTCAGGGTGCTGGACTTGGGGTGAAACCCTCCATGCATGGTAAGGAGCTTTCTTGTCTTTATGTCAGTGGTTTCTATCTCCTCCTTTGGCCAGCTTATTACCCCAGCAGGGTATCTGATCACGGGCAGGGCGTACGTGTTGATGGCCCGGATCTTGTTCTTACCATTCAGCTGACTCCTCAGGACTTGCCTGACCCTCTGCAGGTACTTGGTGGTTGCAGCCTTTCTAGCGGCCTCTTCATGGTTCCCATTTGCCTGCGGGATCCCCAGGTACTTGTAACTGTCCTCTATGTCTGCAATGTTGCCTTCTGGTAGTTCAATCCCCTCAGTTCTGACTACCTTCCCTCTCTTTGTTACCATCCGACTACACTTCTCCAGTCCGAACGACATTCCAATGTCATTGCTGTATAGCCTGGTAGTGTGGATCAGTGAATCGATGTCTCGTTCACTCTTGGCATACAGCTTGATGTCATCCATGTACAGGAGGTGGCTGACAACTGCTCCGTTCCGTAGTCGGTATCCGTAGCCAGTCTTGTTAATGATCTCACTGAGGGGGTTCAGGCCTATGCAGAACAGCAGTGGGGACAGAGCATCTCCTTGGTAGATCCCGCACTTGATGGTAACTTGTGCTATGGGCTTGGAGTTGGCCTCTAGTGTTGTACGCCACATCCCCATTGAGTTCCTGATGAAGGCTCTTAGGGTCCCATTGATCTTGTACAATTCTAGGCATTCCAGTATCCAGCTGTGGGGCATTGAGTCATAGGCCTTCTTGTAATCAATCCAGGCAGTGCACAGGTTGGTCAGTCTGGTCTTGCAGTCTCGGCTGACTGTTCTGTCTACCAGTAGCTGGTGTTTTGCACCTCTGGTATTCTTGCCAATTCCTTTCTGTGTCCCGCTCATGTATTGACCCATGTGCCTGTTCATCTTAGCCGATATGATACCTGACAGGAGCTTCCATGTAGTACTGAGGCAGGTTATTGGTCGGTAGTTGGAGGGGACCGGTCCCTTCTTGGGGTCCTTGGGGATCAGGACCGTCCGGCCTTCGGTTAGCCATTCCGGGTGTCTTTCGTTAACTAGCAGCTGGTTCATTTGTGCTGCCAGACGCTCGTGGAGTGCAGTCAGCTTCTTCAGCCAGTAGGTGTGAACCATGTCGGGCCCTGGTGCTGTCCAACTCTTCATACTGGAGACCCTTTCTTGGATATCTGCCACTGTGATGGTTACTGGACCCTGTTCAGGGAGGTCGCTGTGGTCTGCCCTCAGATCCTCTAGCCACTGAGCATTGCCGTTATGGGTTGCATCCTTCTCCCATATGCTCTTCCAGTATTGTTCTGTCTCCAGCCTTGGTGGTGCTGTTCTCTTATTGTTCCCTTGCCACTGAGAGTACACCTTTGCTGGTTCTGTGGAGAACAGCTGGTTTATTCTCCTGCCTTCTATCTCTCTGGTGTACCTCCTCAAGCGGCTGGCCAAGGCTGTGAGTCTTTGCTTGGCAGTTTCCAAGGCCTCAGGTATGGACAGCTTGCTGTATTTCTTAGGCACCTTATTTGTCGCACCTTTCTGCAACTCCGATAGTTGGCTAACCTCCCTCCGTGCTACTTTGATCTTGCCCTCTAGCCTCCTTCTCCATGGAGGGTACTGCCCCTTGTGGCTGTTCAACTTGTAGCCAAGCATCTCACTGATCACTGCTGCCGTATTGTAGATCAGCTTGTTAGTGTCGGTAACTGTGGTTGTAGGTATTGTCCGTAGTGCTGCATTAACATCATCTAGCAGACCTTCTGAGGGTACTTCACGTAATCTTGGTAACCGGCTACGGGGGATCCAGGTTTCAAGCTTGGCCATGATCCTATTTTTCAGGTCAGTTCCTCTCGCACTCAACGATCCTTCTCCTATCGCACTTGGGGCTATGTACCCAATCTCGGGTGGGGGTGATGATATCTCCCCCCTGACCTGGCGTCCTGACTCCTCCTTGCCGTAGCATTTGTGTTGTACCTCGTCAATCTCTAGCCGTGAGAGCAGTCCCTTCTTTCGAATGTTGGAACACTGAGCTACTAGTTGTTTCGTCGTCATTGTGGATGTTGGGTATCGAAGAATCCATAGGTCCCTCATCCTATTCATGTAGCCCCTTCCGCCGGGGTTACTTGCGTAGTAGCATTCCAACAACGCCCTGTTTTCGTCCCTTGCCCATCATTAGCGTAGTGGTTAAACTACACGCCTTTGGAACAGAGGATCGCAAGTTCGATTCCTGCCTGGGGCGTCTGTATCCAGTAAGGGTCCTAAGGCTAGACCCCCTATGCTAAGCAAGCCTACCGCAGACATGAGCGAGACAGATAAATATGAAGGCATGCCGGCTCGGACGTCGCCCGGATCAACAAGGTCCGCGTCAGGTGTTGAGGAACCAGGGCACCCTGACGAAAAGTGGGCTACTGGAACAAGAAGGCATATATATATATATATATATATATATATATATAAACACCCAGCACGCCCCTGCGGGCGGTTTATCCTTCAAGCTCGGGTCCTCTACCAGAGGCCTGGGAGCTTGAGGGTCCTGCGCAGTATCTTAGCTGTTCCCAGGACTGCGCTCTTCTGGACAGAGATCTCCGATGTTGTTCCTGGGATCTGCTGGAGCCACTCGCCTAGCTTGGGAGTCACCGCACCTAGTGCTCCGATTACCACGGGGACCACTGTTACCTTCACCCTCCACATCCTCTCGAGCTCTTCTCTGAGCCCTTGGTATTTCTCCAGCTTCTCGTGTTCCTTCTTCCTGATATTGCTGTCATTCGGAACCGCTACATCGATCACTACGGCCATCTTCTTCTGTTTGTCTACCACCACTATGTCCGGTTGGTTAGCCACCACCATTTTATATATATATATATATATATATATATATATATATATATATATATATATATATATATACACACACACACATACACACAAAAAACTTGAATTTTACTATGTTTATTTATCGGATAAAATAAGTTGAATGTCACAGTTATTATTGTCTGGCCAGAAACAGCGGAGGTGTCCAAATTCAGAGGCTGCATCTACCTGCATCAACCTGAGGACTCGGCCTTTGCGGTCTAAGTGGGCCGGGTCCTCCGAAAGCCGAGTAGACCGGAAATGAGAGACTGTGAAATTGGACGGTCTAACCTTCAGAATTATGTCACAATCTCTCTCGGTGGAGTGAAACTCAGCCGTCTGCTCCTTGCTGTTTAAAAATATAACTGGGCGCTGGCGTAAATTCTCGACTATCCCACACTTCTGTTTAATCAGTTTTCTGTTTGACGTTTATTCAGCTGTGTGAAAACCAAGGAGGAACCCTCCTGAGGGATTAATAAAGTTTTATTTAAAGCAATACAGTTAAAAATCATACACAGAATGCATATATCCATATTTCGCAGACATCAATATAATCCTACCCTTTCACCCATGTGCCTCAAATGTAAGACAGAAATTGTTACCCTAACTCACAGCTTCTGGTCATGTTTGAAATTGCAAGAATATTGGTCTAATGTGTTATCTGAAATGGAGAAGATTTTCGGTTGTGAATTGGAGATGGTCTCTCATACTGGGTCTCCCCAGCCGGCGATTAATATCCAAGAATAATAGGAGATTGTACTGTGTTCTCACCTATGCAGCAAGGAAGAATATACTACTCCAATGGATTTATGAAAAAGCACCAACTGTTAAAGGTTGGCAAAGAGTAGTGTTGGATCAAGTGCCATTGGAATATCTTACATGTATACTGCACTCAAAAACAGATCAATTCTTTAAGGTGTGAGAACCATACTTGAACTATGTGGAACCTGATGTTTCTAATATTATGTTACAAATGGTAAATGGTCTGTATTTATATAGCGCTTTACTAGTCCCTAAGGACCCCAAAGCGCTTTACATATCCAGTCATCCACCCATTCACACACACTGGTGATGGCAGCTACATTGTAGCCACAGCCACCCTGGGGCGCACTGACAGAGGCGAGGCTGCCGGACACTGGCGCCACCGGGCCCTCTGACCACCACCAGTAGGCAACGGGTAAAGTGTCTTGCCCAAGGACACAACGACCGAGACTGTCCAAGCCGGGGCTCGAACCGGCAACCTTCCGATTACAAGGCGAACTCCTAACTCTTGAGCCACGATCGCCCCAAGGATTCTCTTGAGTGTTCAAACTGCAGCGTAATACTGGGACCACAGGTATTGTACTGTATTGTATTCTCTCTTTATTTATTTATTTATTTTTTAGATGGAACTGAGCTGGTGTTCTGTGCCTAGTTATCAGTCTGTTTGTTTTGGTTTTGTTTATTATTTATTTATTTATTTTTGGTTCTGAATTGTACACTTTATTATGTTATCTAATTATGTACTATTTGTGAAAACAGAAAAAACTAATAAAAAAAAAGTTTTATTTAATCTAATCTAATCTAATAATCTCAGCCAAACTGATTTACTCACAATAAATAAAACACTGAAAAAGGCCAAACAATAACATGTTTAAGTTATTTAAGTGACTTATATATCATGTTTAGCCTGAGTAGCGAAAGGCCGCGGGGGTTTGAAAACGATGTGCCGGGAGTTTGCTGTTCTCCACGGCTCAGATATTTGAAGTTTACACAGCTACATTCTCGCCTGAAAATATGTTAAAAGTTTATTTTGTGACCCAGAAAGAGTAATAAGAGTAATATTAAAACTAAGTAGCTGCAGTAGTAGTAGCCATTGTTGGAAGCTGGAATTGGCTGGGCCAATCTGGGATATGGTTTTTCAATTTTGTTGTCTGGGTGGAAAATTGGGAGAAATTGGGGAGAATGGTGGCTCCGGGAGATTTTTGGGAGGGGCACTGAAATTTGGGATTCTCCAGGAAAAATCGGGAGGTTTGGCATGTATGTACATTACTTTCTTGCTCTGTAAATTGACCTGGAATTCATTGTCTCATAATTACCAGTTAACAATGCACACAGCAGCACAAGTCCCTATCCTAATGAGGACACACTTATGATCTTTGTCTTCATATTTAGATATGAAAACAAAGCCGACAGCACAAAGCAAAAATGAAAACCAGCACAAAGTGACTTCGAAGCGATCGCCACAGCGATTCTTCTTTAGAAACATGAGTAGGTAGAAACGAAGTCTGCAGCCTGACTGCTCTTCACTCCTTCTGTTACCTGTTGAAGTTCAGGGTCTGGCTGCTGGGCTGGGGTCGGCATTCTCTCAGCTATAAAGTCACGCTGGATTCTTGGCTAGCTTAGCATTAGCATGCTGTCTGTCAGATTCTTGTAAAGAGCTGATGTTTTGTTAGCAACATGGTGGTTTCTGTCCTGGATGCAATTTCCACTTTCCCATTTATGCCCTTGTCCTTTTTTGCAATACAGTAAAAAATAATGTCCTGTCTCCACTCCCCACAAGCTGCATCTCTGTACCGCTCCACTATTGCCTCCTACTGCACATAAACTGAAGCTGATTGTACCATAAGTCTGCAGGAAGAGAAGAAAAAAACATTTGTTTGATGTTTTTTTTCTTTCTGTGAGCCCAGCGTGCAGATAATTTAAGAACTATTGTAACACAAGTAACAACAATTACAACAATTGTAACTATAATGTAATTACTCATCTGAGAACACTTATTCACGCGAGATTTATTTATATTAGGAAGAAATCTGGTGGAGAAAATTACTATCAGGGTCTCACTGATGAACTCAGGTGAAATATGTCTAAAACTGTCACAAAGAAAGTCACATGTTGTTTAAGCTATTTAACATTAGTCATCCCAGGCAGTGTGTTGGGGGGAAAGCACAATCGTCTTAGTTGTTGTCTTTCCCTTTGTGTCATCTATTTATATAGTTGTTAGCTGTCCAAAGTTTCATTAATTAATTTACACTTTTCGTTTTAGTTGCATTAGCACCATCCACTGAACTGAGAAAGGGCACTGAGATCAGAAACGTTCTGAATTGCAGTCAAATATTTCATCATACTGAGGGAGGAGTCAAAAAAACACTGACCGCTGGCAGGAGAAGTCCTATAAAATGCAGCTGGATGCAAATCAAGACAATGCTGAGAAAGTGCAGATCAGAGGCCTTTGAAGAACGTCCTAAATGTAGGGGAGAGCGGGGTAAGTTGTCACACTTTTCACACTGACTAACTTTTACTGAGCACCATACATCACAACGTAATAAATGTTTCACCAAATGAAAGAAGGAAGTCTCGGGCACATATGATGTATTCATTACATTTTCATATCTTATCTCGTTACGGAGTTGTAGACTGTTGAATGGAGAATGTGCACTTGTGACAATTTGCCCCATCGGCAGGTAAGTTGTCACACTAGATTATCTTAAAATAAGAACACAAATACTTAATTGTGATTATTGATTTTAATTGTTAAATTCAAACCAAAACTGGAAATTTGAACAATTATGCCAAGAGAATTTGGAAAAAAACAATTATTTCAATTCAATACACATTTTAATCAAAACATTAAGTAGAAAGAAAACTTTAGTTTGAACTTTAAACTCAAATGTTCTCTGGCTTGCACATAAATCCATCATCCATGAATGGAATGCTGCAAATAACTTGCTTTACTTAACATGTTTATCCTCTGAACAAAACAGATGCCCTATTTCTGATTAATCAGACTCAACTTCAGAGTCACAATTCTGGCACACATAAATTGCCTGGCCTGAGGTGCAAGCATCATGGGCCCATTTGTTGCATTTTACGCATTTTACCCAGGTCTCTTTTGGACGACTGTTTGAAAATGGCTCCACACAGACAAGGCAGAAGCACTCTTCATCATCTGATGATGACTCTTGAATTATTTTTCTTCTTTTAGCTGCGTTGTTCTTCATAGGTCCAGATGTTTTCCCCCCTTGCGTCCCTCTCTTTTGAAACAGCTTTTTGCTAGATTCAGCCTTATTCTTTTCTTTTTCTAGTTGCTGCTTCACTGGTGTGTCGGTTAGAATTGCTGATTCGCGTCGTTTTCTTCCTTTGCCGGATGGTTTTCGGCGGCCAGCTTTTGGATATGGCTGGATGTCCTCTGGAGTTGGTAGTCCACTGTCAGTAATTGCCAGCACTGCAATTACTGACAGTGGACTACCAAGTTATTACAAATACAAATGAATTACAATATCACAATTTTTTGGAGCATTTATTTGTACTGGGGCAAGTTGTCACATGTGACGACTTGCCCCAAAGTTAATGAGACAACTTGCCCCAAACTGACATTTATGCTAATTTTGGCTAAATGTCAGGGTTAGCTCAACATAGCACATCAGCTGAAGTATCAAAAGACACGTTAATGTCTCCTCTATTTTGTGTAAAATAATAATTTGTAACATCTATACCTAACAAAGTTGTACTGAAGAAAATTTAAAGTGATTTATTTTTCCTTTTAGGTCAAAAAAATAAAAAAAGATTTGCTCACCTCAGATTAGAGCAGTCTTGACCACATGTGAACAGGAGGTTGACTATAGAAGAAGAAGTCACACAAAGTGGCTATTTCATTTTTGAGATAGAGCCTCTAGTGTTGGAGTTATGAACAGTGTGACAACTTACCCGTGTGACAACTTACCCCGCTCTCCCCTACTTTTGTGAAAGCACCTTTAATTTTACAACAGTGACAGTAACCTTCCATGTTGGCTGCAGGCCTAGTGCTGTACAGCACATCAGGCAGTGCTGAACATCTATCAGATATTTATTTGTCACACTGAGGGAAGAAAACAATCCGCTGGGACCCACAAGCAGATGTAAAAACGACTTTAATGACGTGCGAAAAGTCATTGTTATCACCTTCCCCTCAGTCTGCATCTCATAAGAAAATAACCCTCAATTTATTTTGCAGAGCTCTGAGGCATCCTCCTTCACAGAGGAGAAGATGGCTGATAAAGGTGATGGTTGAAAGGAATCCATCCATCCTTTTCCCTCTTTTCCCCCCCTTCCTTCATTCCTCGCTCCCTCCCTTCATTCCTCTGCTGCAAAAAGAAAATCCATTTGATTTTTGAGGAGGCAGGGAAACAGAAAACATTTCTCTGGGCTTTCAGACAAAAGCAGGCTTTTTTCAAAATGCCACTGCTTCTTCAGCCAGGTGGCAGACGCACTCAGCACTAAACTGGTCAGATCGAGTTGGTGAAAGTAGTCTGGAGCTCTGCTGCGGTCACAACCTCTGAAGATAAAAGATATCTGTGAGAGGGCATGGTGTGTCAGTGATTTTATTTGCCATCTCTGCAACAAAATCTGGTGGAATACATTACAACCACAAAACTGAATTGTTTTCTTTATGCAGAACCGCAGTATAGATAGTGGACTGTGCCGGTGGGATGCCTCACTGCTTTTTGTGCAGCTCATTTGCACCAGAAGTGACAAACAGCAAACAGACAACCAGTGGTTTAAAAATTATTCAGTGCTGAGCTGCATTTTACTGTAGATGAAGACTTGTACATCGCCCTTTTTAATGTTTGAAACAAAGACATAGATCTTGTAGTTTTGCCTCTGTGCTACATCACCAGTATGACTGGAAATCAATCAATATGTGGTTGCAGTGCAAACAGACAATTTTAATTGATGGGGTTTTACAAAAAACTGTTCAAGTTTTACAGGCATTTTTATACATTCCTCTGTCTTCAAAGTTAAAAATGAATGTGGCGATCGACTATCAAGCAGTTTTATGGCCAGGTGAGGCTTGTTCTCTTACTGCTTCATCACAAAGGAAGTAGACGTAATATCTGAAGTTTTTTTTAAGTGTTGAGTTAGTATTTTGTAACTGTCCACTGTAGTTTCAGTATAATTTTAATATGAGACCCAAAGATGTTAGCGCAAGTGAAGGAGGCTATTATTAGGCTCAAAAACCCCAATAAACCTATCAGACAGACACAAAGTTTTCAAGTTTAGAATAAACAATACTGTGCATTAAAAAACAACAACACTCAGCTACACCAAGAAGCCTGGAAGACCCCAGAGGATGGCTAAAGAGGATGATGACAGAATTATTTCCATAGTTAAGAAAAACTACTTCACAGCATCTAACCTAGTCAAGAAAAGTCTACAATCAAAAGACGCCTTCATGAATGGAAGTACAGAGCATCTACAAGAATTATGCTCAACACCAAGACGTTCAGATTAGACTTTGCCTAAAAACATCTAAAATAATCCACAAAAAATATCACAGATGAAATGAGAGGATGAGAGAAAAACAGATGAGAAGAGGAAGGTATGGAGAAGGAGAGAAACGGCTCATGATCCAAAGAATACCACATTATCTGTCTAACATGGTGGAGGCAGTGCTATGGGCATGTATGGCTGCCAGTGGAACAGGGCCACGGTTTGTCGATGATCTGACTGCTGATAGAAGTGTGCAGGGCTACATGCTCTGCTGAGATTTAGCCAAATGCTGCAAAAGCAGCCTAAGAGTTTCTTAAGATTTTCCTCAGTTGCAAAGTTATTCAACTGACCTCAGTAATAATAGAGCATGCTTTTTATTTCGGAAAACTCACCAACTGAAGGCAAAGCAACTCAAGGGAGGAGCACAACATTTGGTGATGTCCATGGGTTCTAGACTTCAGGCAGATCGGCTGCAAGTTATGTTTTTGTTTTAGGTAAAAAAAACAAAAACAGTTAAAATTAAAAAGAGTCTTTATATTTGAATTTAGGTTAGTTAGGGAGAACGGTGGTCGTTTCTCCGGTCCATCGAGTGCACCCAGACATCATTTAGCATTATTGTCATCAGTCAGTGCGTTCTTATACTGCAGGAACTCATCATTCATTTGGTGGGCAAACCTTAAAGCAGGTGTTCTCAAAGTTTTGATGTGTCAGTTTAGGAATCTAGCATCGAATTTAGGGCCAGACAAGAAAAATGGAAACATCAAACATGTTTGTGATGTGTCCAGTCAGAGAGTATACACGGATGCATAATGGCGGAAAAACTGAACCTAAAGAGAAATGTTTCTTTGGTCTCATTCTGTGATATGTTTGCACATATCTTTTAAATAGGACCATCGTTTCCAAAATAAACTGTATTAAATAAGAGTAAAATAGTTGAAAGAAAGAGATGTCTCACAGACATCCATACAGTCTGACTTCTTTTTAAAATCAGCAGCGTTTCCACCTCCTCAGAATTAGAAAGAATGCAGGTTTAATGTACCATAGCTTCTCTTCTCTTTTCAACCCAGGAGCAAAAATTATTTTTCACATATAGTCTTTGTGTTGTTTAAATGTTAAGTTTCCAAAGAAAAACATTGACTGTAATCAGTAGAAACAAATTCTAGTCTGGTGTGTGAGTCATGAAGTTAATTTACAACCTTTACAGCCTTTTATTTTGGACACATAAAACAAGCAAACCAATGTATACACAAACCTGTGTGACATTCACATTTAATGTCCCTTCAGTAAGCACTTTGCACTATGTCATATCTTCAGTGGACTGGACTTGCTTTCGGATGCAGTGTTATTCAGGGACAGCAGTCGAAGGGCTCTGCCAGGGAGTTAGTTTAAGTCAATTACAACAATAACTGAGTGGGTATCATTGGCCTGTTGGTGAAAGTTTAACCTCCTAGGACCTGGCGTCCGCATATGTGGACATCACATTTTGGGTTATCTAGAGCAAAATACTCAATTTTGCTCTACAAGGTCCTGATATCCACTTACGAGGACATTATACTGCTACTGGTCTATCGAAATTTTAAACGAATATCATATATGTGGCACTCATTTTTCTTAGAAACAAAAATCAGGTAAAAAAAATATCTGGTATATCTTTGTTTTTACATTCATCGGATCCCAATTTGCCCAAATATCATAGAGAAATTAAAAATGTTGCTGTGGAAGAGTTCAGGTCTTAGGAGGTTAACATATGTTTCAATAAAATGCCAGTGCTACTGTTTTCAAAGGAAGAAGATATATTTGTGCTTTAGCCACAGGTGTCCCAGCATGTTCAAGTTACCAGGAAAACATATTTTAACAAATGAGCAGACGGTTTTATGGCCAAGGACAGTCTCCGCTTGTTTAACGGCGGGGAACAGCATACAGGACATGGCGCCTTTAAACTCTCGTGGTGTGATTGGACTGGTGAAGCGGAGCTCGCAGACTTAGACCGCCTGATGGTGATGCTGCTCCAGTCAAGACTGTCAGGAGAATTGTTTCATGCTCGCCCCTCTGACTGCAGAAGGAAGACAGTTACATCGGCCTCCGCTGTCAAGCCATTTTCCAGCATGTGAAGTGAGCTTAGCCAAAGGTACAAGACAGAGCAGTGTGTGTGTGTGTGTGTGTGTGAAAACCTGAGGAAGGGGATAAATAAATAAAAAATGAAGGGGACAGAAAGCCCAGTCAAGTCTGGGTTCATGCACTCTTTGGAAAAAAAAATTGTGGCCACTGTTGTTTGCTGTTAACTCATTCACTGCCAGCCATTGGCAGTGAATGAGTTAAACCCATTGACTCATTCACTGCAATTGACGGCTATAGACGTCAATGGCAGTGAATGAGTTAAGCATGAAGCACTTCATCATATGAAGCCTATAGGGTCACTATTTTTTAATGGTTTTGCTACAAAGCGCTACATCCGTTACTTTTTGCTCTGCATTTACCTTAAATTTTAACAGAGCTTCTTGCACTCTTGTTTTGTTTTGTGCTCATTGTAAAGATGGAAAGTCCTCAGAGTATTGAGTGTGTTTGGGTCTCCTTTCTGCCCAGAACTGGAAAGGTACATCCTCATTTTCTTTGGTGCAACTAGCAGGTTTTCAATCGCTGCTTTAACACAAACTGTATGAAATACTTTGTCACTGTCTATTTGTCAGTCAGACCAGATGTTATGCTTGCTTACTGTATGCTGAAGATTTATGTCCCAGGGGGCATCGGGGCTGAGGGGCTACCATATCATGCAGATGATGGCTCTTTTGTCTTGGGTGCCATCCTTGAAGACAAGGCATGTGGGGGCAGAATGGTGGGTCACAGGAATCCAAAATACTTGCACCACACAAAGGACAATGGTTTGGTGGTCCTGGGCTGAATGAGCTGTCATTTTGTTGAACAACATGAGAGACAGCCTTTCATTTCGTATCCATCGGTGACCGTTTGAATATCACACAAGCTGTTTGTGAGTATCCAGGCGATGATGGCCTCTGATGTCGTTACCATCTGACAGAGCTGACGGCGGAGTTGATGGCCGTGTCGTTCTGAAGCCGTCACACAAAGAGGGAGACATGACTGTTTTTTAAGGTTGCAAGTTGAGTGATGTTTTCCGAGCTCATTATGTGGAGATTGTTGGTCTAAAATCCTCTGTTCATCCATAGTTAATGACAGTGGGGACTTCTCACTCTGGGTTCTGTGAGGCTTCAAGTGATAGCAGAGAGAATAAAGTCAAGTAGTCTCATGCGGAGAAGAGATCTTAATGGTCGCCATCAATCTTCTCATTTTACATGTCAACAAAAAGAAACAAAAAAAACTTAAAACCTCAGCAAAGCACCGTGGAAGTGTCGTGCAAACAAATTCGCAATCTCGAATTACGATTTATAGCCAACAAAAGGAGCAGTGGAGAAAACGAAATAGTTAGTTCTGACTAAAAACTACCAGGGCAAGGTCAGGTGTGAAGTTCACAGTGAAGGATCCTGGGAGAAGTTTTAAAAATAACAGTTGGACTACAAACACAGGGTAAGTATTTGGTCTCAGACATATCTGCAGTTAGCTACCAGTATTAACATTGCAAGGCCTCATTCAGCTGAGTAGATGCAGGTTGAACTCAAACCCGGCTATATAGCATGTGGTCGGCCGCTCAATGCACTTAGCTAAGCCAGCGCCCAACAGGCACTTTAAATCTAAAATGCTTGCGAGGATCACTTGTTTTAACAGGTAACGTGATGTAGGGCTGTGCAATATGACCAAAATCTCATATCCCGACATTTATCGTCCCGACAACGATATATATTATTATTATTATTATTATTATTATTATTATTATTATTATTATATCACACAATTTTTACATTTTCTGTAAATTCTGTGAATCTTGGGCAACTCGACTTGTGTGAAGTGTTTTCAGCTGGATGTTGTGTACCTGGAGTCGAGTCATATGACCGATGCATGAAACTATACATTTTTAGACATACGGTAAGTGTAAACGGCTGCAATTTCTTTGTATTTATTACATGATGTGCTGCGGGGAAAAGCCTGTTCTAAGGTTTACTTTTTTTTGCACCTCACCTCTCATCCGTAAACACTCTGCATACTATTTCACGTGATTCCGTTTATTTTGAAAAATTCATTTAATACCTTCCTGACTGGTATTAAATAGATAATTTATAATGGCTTTAATTGGGTTGAAAGTTTAATTCCTTTATCTTAATATATACAACATATCTGATGTGCTGTTTTATCATTATATTTTACCTGGGGTGCAGAGAATATGAACCAGCTTCAAAGGATGCAGAAGTGGCCAAAAAGCGTCTGCAACCATCAGGTTTGACACTACAGGATTGCCAAGTGTTATGTTAAGAAGACATTTCCTCCTTGTTGAATTTGGAAAAATTCCCACTTGTGAGAATTTCTGTGCTTGAATCTGGGACACAAAATTGCTAATTTTACCAAATGGTTTGAATTTTTCTACCCAGCTAGCACCATTTCCCCCTTTTAACAGCATGTTTCCTCTACTTATGTCATCCACGGAAATCTAGGATAGCATGTTCCGTCAGCAAAGAACAGCATGGCAACTAGGATCCAGGAAGTCCATTCAGTATGAGTACAGTGCTCCTTTCAGATAAATCTGATCCTTGTAAAGAAGAGCACCCACAGCACCTCCCTTTACACTAATGTGCATGCAACTTGTGGCATGTAACTGTGGCCTCGCCGTTTACAGCGATTTTATTTAGTTAGAATAACTGCTAACTAAATAAAATCCAGCTGAGTGAGTGTTCATAACCTCATTTACAAGTCTTCATGATAATCACAGCTACCTGTTTTCAGGCTGCTTTATAAAATGTACACACAGACTTCAGGTTTAATAAAAAATCACCTTCATTCAGTTTGTGAAAATGTTAACAGTGAACAAATGTTAGAGTAACATAGTCCTTGAAATAGAAAGATTCAATCTTCAAAAAGCAATTAAACACAGGGAGTTGTCCAAGTCTGAAAAAAAGAAAGCGATATTGCAAAGAACTCTGAGGTAAAATTACGCCTCTGCTAAACAGTTAACTTGGTAGCAGATGTAAATTCTGCTGCTCCTGCTAACTGTCTTCACCATTAGTACTGGAAGCTAAATTTTCCAGAGAACAGTCCTAAAATGGGAAGAGAAAAAATATCCAGTGAGTGGCAGCTCTCTGGGCGAAAGTGCTTTGTGGATGTCAGAGGTCGGAGGAGATGTGCCAGACAGCTTTGAGTTGATAGGAATGCAACAGTAACTCAAACCACCGCTCATTACAACCAAGGTATGCAAAAGAGGATCTCTAAAAGAAGAACTCATTAAATCTTGGTCGAAAGATGGGCTACAGCAGCAGAGGTACTCCTCCTGTCGGCTAAGAACAGGAAGCTGAGGCTATAATTTTCTGACTTGGACAACAGAGGGCTGGAAAAACGTTGCCTGGTCTGAAGAGATTCTGCTGTGACATTCAAATGGTAGGCTCCGAATTCGGGATAAATGAAATGAAAGCGCAGATCGCTGCTTTGTTCAACTAGTGGCGCTGTAATGGTGTGGGGGATATTTTCTTGGTGCACTTTGAATCCTTTAGCAGGGCCGGCCTGTGGCATAGGCCGTGGCTCAAGAGTTAGGAGTTCGCCTTGTAATCGGAAGGTTGCCGGTTCGAGCCCCGGCTCGGACAGTCTCGGTTGTTGTGTCCTTGGGCAAGACACTTCACCTGTTGCCTACTGGTGGTGGTCAGAGGGCCCGGTGGCGCCAGTGTCCGGCAGCCTCGCCTCTGTCAGTGCGCCCCAGGGTGGCTGTGGTTACAATGTAGCTTGCCATCACCAGTGTGTGAATGGGTGGATGACTGGATATGTAAAGCGCTTTGGGGTCCTTAGGGACTAGTAAAGCGCTATATAAATACAGGCCATATATAAATACAGGCCATAGGCAAATGCTAAGGGCACCGTCCATCAGGGGGCGCCACGCCAGTGCCATAAATGTTGAAAAAAAAAAAAAAAGTTGGTACTATTAATTCTAAATACAAAAAATAATCCCACGTTAATTAAAATGCAAAGTAAAGCTTATTTAATAGAAACATTATTTGTTACAACATTACGCCCCCCCCCTCCCCGCACGGTGCGCCCCCTCCCTCCCGGTATCATGGTTCCTTTTGGACGTCACCACATCAAAAAATCAACACAAGATGTCAAAACGGCCAAAACTGTCAGGTGGCCAGGGAAGAAAAAAGAGAAAAGAAGAGGAGGAGAAACGAGAAAAAGACAGAGGTAGGTAACGTTAGCCTACATGAAATTATTTGTCTGAATGTGATAGTAACCTAAATTTTTAGCATTAAGCTAATGTTACATGATTCGCTAATTGTCAATAGCCGAAATACCTTCACACTACGGAACTTCTATGGCTCTTCCGTTCGACAATCTCTCCGGCATTGGAACCATCATCTGTTTTCTCTTCGGTCACGCTCGGTTGACTTTTCTAGTCGGCACACTCATTTCCTCCATTACGCGCTGGCTCCATTACCCGCTGGCTGTTTCCCAAACAAACACACGTGCGGCTTGGCACTTGTGCTGTACGTAACAAGTCACGCGACGTGACGCTGCGGCTGTGATTGGTTCGGCTCTGCGCTGCTTAATTTGGATTGGCTGACCTTTTTTTTTTTTTTTTTTTTTTTAAGAGGACAAGAGCGGCGAGGTCTATCGCGATAGCTTAATTTCTCTATCGAGTAAAAGTTATATCGCGATACATATCGTTATCGTTCTATCGCCCAGCTCTACTATGTACATATCCAGCAAGTACGTTGCCACATGAATAATCTGAGTGGATGCATTTATCTTCCTTTGAGCAAATGTTTGGCCTCCACGCGCTCCTGAGTAAAAGCGTCTGTCTCTCCCACTGTTAGTGTATCAGCTGTTTGGTGCTATGGGAAAGTATTTCCCATAATAGGTGGACCAAACTAACCAAAGTTCTCTAGGTTGGAACTGCTTGATTGAGAGTTCAGAGTTAACACATTAACACTTCTGCTTATGGCCTGATGTTAAAACTGTGATGCAGACACATAAAATGCAGGAACAGGTAGTATTGCATTGTGTGTGTGTGTGTGTGTGTGTGTGTGTGTGTGTGTGTGTGTGTGTGTGTGTGTGTGTGTGTGTGTAACAAAAACAGAAAAACAGCAAGCGATTTTCATGTTGCTAAAAAGGAAGAGGAAATCAAATACAGGCCACCAAAGCTCCCCAACTTTGTCACTTCCAGTTCTTTTTGCTTGCGTTCAAAGCATCGAGAGTTGGACCGATGGGAGGTGGGAGGTACCGGTCAGCCCCCCCTAAACTCCACCAAGCAACTCCCTGCCCCCACCCTCCTAGCCCTCTCGGCACACAGAGGAGAGCAGGGTCTCCGCTGCCTGCCACCTCCAGCTGCCACCAAGGAGGACAAAAGATTGTGTGGGGGTGTATGTGAAGGAGATGCGGGGGACTGAAAAGAAAGATGAACTGAAGAGCCCCACACACACACTCAAACACACACACACACACACACACACACACACACACACACACACACACACACACACACACACACACACACGCTCCCCAGGAAGGACCTTGTCAACTGCATTAGGCAGCATCTCCTCTCTTTGCCCTCTCTTTTTAATTTTTTTTTCAAGCTGCAAACACTGTTAAGTTTGTTGTTTTTCCATCCACGCACACACAGACAAAAAACCCCAACAAACATCTGACATCAGGAAAAAAAAAATTCTGACTCAAATGCACAAACACACATGCAAGTACGCTGACAAACACAGCTTCCCAACTTAATTCTGTAACGGTCCACATTCGCTGCAGCTGTTAGTCCTTTTCACTCTCGCCAACAATGATTACGAAAGAAGAATAGCTGGATACAGTAAACTGAAAGACATAAATCAATCTGTATGTGATTGTTTTTTCAAAGCTATGAGCAAATATTTGGTAATGTATTAAATAAAACTAATATTTTTCACATGCAAACAGTTAGGTCACAGTCAGGTCCTTCAATTTAAATCAAAACTGCAAGTAAGCTGTCAGTTTCTATTTGTTATACCGCACAAACAGCTCACTTTCTGTCAATAGTCATACACATCAATACTTTTTTTTTTTTTTTTTTACGAGTGAGAGAAAAATCTTTTAGTTCAGTGGAAGGAAATCTACACATTTTTTACCTTTAACTATGCCCTAAATCCCTTCTACGAGTAACAAGTTCCAATAGTCCTAAAATCCTATTAAAGTCAGATTGGGAAAGAAAACACTGCATTGCCCATGGAGATAATTCTGCTTAAAGAGAAATCTTTAGTCGCCTGAATTGTCTTGAATCGAGCAGCAGTTTCTTGGCAGCAGAGGACTGATGTGCCTGAAGATATTTCCATTTGTTCCCAGAAAGCAAACCGATGTCACCACATCTACAGAATAACTTTAATTTGATTGAAGGAAAACAAGATTTTAAGAAGCAGCACGAGTCGGAATGACTTGTAAAAAGGAATGTCCTGCTTTTTTCCCCTTTATTCCCTCTCCTCCTTTCCTTACAGCCTCGTCCCTTTCCTTTGCCTCCTTCCCTCATCCTTCCTGTCCTGTTCGGGTTTTTTTTTTCAATCCTCTCTTCGTTTTCCCCCCTTTTCTTTTCATTCCCTTTTTACTCTCTTGTCCTCAACTCCTCTTCCTCTCCTCTTCCTCCTCCTGTCGGCAACATGTGGAGCCGTAGCCATGGCAACAAGGGAGGTGACATGTGCTGTAGACAGGCAGGGAATGGAGGGAGGGATGGGAAGAATATAAGGAGGAGCCCCACAGCACATTTGTAGTCTCTCTCTCCTTAAAAAAAATAGCATCATTCCTCCCTCTGGAAGTGGAGGCTGCTCGTCCTCTCCTCTCTTTTCCTGTCATCTCCTCTCCAAACGTATCTTGAATTGCATCAGGAAGAAGACAGGAGAGAAATCTTTTGGTGCATTTCTCCTTTTTTTTTTCTTTTCTTTTTTGTTGTTTACAAGGGATGAGGTTAATGGCATAAAAAAGAAGAGGGGGAGGAAAGAAAGCTGGGAACTTTCTTTTCTTTTCTTTTTTTCCAAAGGAGAGAAAGGAGATGATGGGAGGAGATGAAACTCCCTCTCTCTCCAACTCACTGACTCTCTCCTCCTCCTCCTTTGGTATGATGCTGTCTCTGAGTCTGTGGAGTCCGTGCAGCCGGAGTGGAATGGGAAATAGACGCAAGAGGAGGTGTCTGTTGCATTACCTCACCATGGATTTTTGGTAGGTTTTAATTGTTTTGCATGCTAATGTGGGCTGATTTTAATCAGTACCCACAGCTGTCGAATTGTCCCACAAATCTTTGCGAAATATTAAAGATGATGGGTCTGTTCTGGTGTCGCTCTTTTCAGTCATTTCTCTAAAAGAGACGAAGGAGTGTGCCCTGGTTTTAAACACATTGTTTTTCAAATACAATATTGCATCAGTTTAATTTAGAACCTAGTGTGTCGATAGAAATTCCTTCGCTTGATTAAAAATTGCCTAAAATTTGTCCCGGAAAGTCGAATATTTTAAAGGTGAACGCGCAGTGGGAGTATCCGTGGAGTTTAGACAGTGAGTGACGGCGCACCGTGGTCGAGGGGGCTTCATGCAGCTGCATCTCACCGTAACATTGTAATAACATTCAGTTTAATGGGATTTGCTGCTGTTTTCATTTTGCTCAGCTGCCGCCTCGCACTGCTGGAGTGCGAACTTTAAATAACCTTGTGGTTTGTTTTCTTTTTGTTTTTTAATGCTGTGATATTCATCTTTGAGGATTGCCCTAATTTGTGTGCAATTTGTGATATCGCAGAAGAATCGGTTTAATCCGGTGAAGGTGAGGTGAAATGAATAGAGTTGTTGCTTGGTTTTTAAGTGGGTGCTTATACGAGCAAAGGATCATTTTTTTCTGTTTTGTGCAAAGTTTGACTCAGGTGCATTTGAATTTGGGTGCGTGCAGTGTGCAGACATCAGTGCACGGCGTTTGAGAGTGTGTGGGTGTGTTGTTAAAAGACATACATACATGCAACTGTGCACCAGCAGATGTAAGTACATGAAATGTAATGTAGTCATATTTCTTGCAATGCACGCATAGTAAAAATGTACTTATTCATACATCCCGCTATATGTGTGTGTGTGTGCGTGCGTGCATACATGTGCATGAATGATGTGTTTCTCTGTGCTTGTTTGCTGAAAGGTTTTCTTGAAACCCTGGTTGAACTTTTTCAAAGGCCCGGAATGAATCAGAGGTGAGGGATAAATCTTTTCTACAGCGGTCGTCGTCCAGGAAAACAAAAGCTGGCCGGCGCTCTCCCTCTGACCTTTTTTACCCATTCTGAATAAGCCGGAGCCGTGCAAATCCATCTGCCTTTTGTCTATGGAAGCCTGGCTAATCCACACCCCCATTCACGCACACACATATACACCCCGTCACACTCATACCGACCAGGAGACTTAACCGCTCCACCACCAAACGTCCACGCAAAACCAAAGACCAGAATCATTCGTTTTTCCGATGAATGATTTACTCACATTTTTGAGGAGAGTTAACCTAAATCTATTTTCTTAATTGATTTAAGTAAGGTTTTAGTAGTAACAGCTGCAAAGAAGATTATTGTAAGTCTATGGAATTTAGGCTGCTGCCCACATAAGTAAGATTTTAACACTAAACTGCTTAAAGAAATTCACCATGTGATTAAAAAAACAAAAAACAAAGGTGTTCTGCTATTCTTTTTGTTCTTTTCCCTCCTGTGTAAAGGCGCCTATCTGTCTGCAGGGAGTGTGTCTGATATTTGCTGAAAAGAGATGAACCTAGCAGCGTCTACAGCCAGACAGACAGCCGGCATCCTTGACGGGCTACATTAATGCTTTTCAGAAATAGTCAGGAGGCACTGCACACTGTATGTCAAACCACATTTGCTTATGTGAAATGAAGAATTTGCAAGTACAATCGATTTTTGTGGGAGCAGATGGACAATGGAAGTGGAAGCATGAAAGGAACTCCCATCTCCCCTCTGCCTTTGGGGAGAGAACATTCTTCTTTCATGTTCAGACGCTCGCTCAAAAAGTCTTGATCAGAACGGCCGATTTACTTCCAGAAACAAACAGGATTTCTGTAGCTTTTTTCTTTGTCTGTCTGAACCATGAGAAAAATACTTCCGAGCCAGGAATGATTTAGATTAAAGCCTGAATTTCTGTTTTAATCCGTCCAGCGATTCAACCCAACAGTCGTAGTGATATTCCTTTTTCACCTACAATCACACCAGCAACGTGAACCAATTTACATTTCCTTTCATTTCTATGTGCTGGGTTGTAATTCACCTTAGATTGAAAGGGTTAAGTCTCGGGAGTGAGAAACGATGAAGGCCTTAGAACCGCAGAGACGAGCAGATTGCCGCTTATTACTGGAAACATACAGTACAATATAGGTAACACACTTACATCGAGTACAAGCTTTCGAATGCAAGTGTTTAGTTTCATAATGCATATTACCGAAAAGGCTGTACAGTCATTTTCACAGTAATGGCTGCATGCGTTGGCTCATGTGTGAATGTTCCACCTCCCATCCTGAGCAAACATTTGATTTTCACTCATTGCAAATTTCTGCTACATCTGCCGCTGCAGCTCGGCTAGAATGGCTGCTCGTTTTTCATAGCTGTGAACTAACAAGTCATACGCCCTCAAGTCGCTCTCTCGCTCTCTCCCCCTCTTACGCTCAACACACACTCTTCCACCCCCCTTTTACTGTTACTAACAACTGCAACCAAACTTGATTAAGCAGGTGGGGTCAGGCTACATTTGTTTGAATCAATAGACAGACATGCTAGGCAGCCATGATAAAGAGGCTGAGGGAGGAGGTGGGATCAGTGCGTGCGTCTCTGCCTGTGTGTGTGTACGGAGTGGGGAGTGTGCTTTGGAAACGCCGGCATCTGTCCCGTGAAAGATGACTGAGCTGTTACAGTTAGGGCCTTGAATTATGGGCCATTACTAGCCAAGCAAGATGCAATCCCTCTCCATGAAACTTAATTTGACAAAACAATGAGATGACTCGGGGAGTAAAATGACAAATGAAGTTATTTGATCCGCGGGTTTAAAAAAAAAAACATTTTGCAAAAGATGATTGCAGTGGAAGCATGTGGAATCAGCAATAATGCATTATTAATGGGCTTGCCGAGCCCACAACGCATACAGGCTACTGCTCAGCTACTTTTGTTTATGATGCTTTCTTAACGGCTGATATTTTTTGCCGCGATCTTTTACATTAAAAGCGCATTAATGAGGAGAAACATTAAAAATACACAAGCCAACCACAATCAATTGCGTCTGCTCGTGCAGATGTGTAATGCAACATTAGGACAAGCAGCCATATAAATGTAATATAAACAGACTCCCTACATTACTGATTCATGAACAGGCTCTATAGTAAGTTGAGTTTGCAGATAAATCTTTAATGTGCCCTGTACTTCAAAGCTGAATCACAATTTTTACTTCTCATACATATATATATATTTTCTTCTTTAATTCAGAGCCTTACTCGGAGACAGCCGCTGTTTTTTTTGTTTTTTTTTCAGGGCCGTCACATTACTATGCGACCAGCTTTTACAGTATGGCTCAGAACTCCCCAAGCAAATTGGACACCCCACAAAGCATCGGACAACTGTTGTCCCCCATTGTGTGTGTTTTTGCGGGCACTCTTTATTAGGTGCTGAATGCAGCAGCAGCAATGAATGAAATCACGGGGTGGGGGGGAACGATGAAGGGAGGGTGCATTATCGAGTGATGATGGCGGTGGGGTGGGGGTCACTCCCCGAAACCTCACAAGAATTCCAGAACAATCTTTAACAGGGTAGAGCGGTCCTTTTCCCACCTCCCAGGGTTTCAGGGCTTCTCTGTGCTGACAGGCAGGCAGGAGGGATCCGACAGGACTGCCCCTTTTCTCCCTGCTGCTTTCAAAGCCTCCTTTCCATTAACTCACCACGCCACACCTCGCCTAATCTCCGTGACCTCTACCACGGAGGGACAGGGATTTTTTTTTTCCGCCCCCTCCCTTTTTTTTCACCCTCAAGCTGCCTTTCTCCAGGGTTGAGAAAACCTTTGTTTTTTTCTTTTTGAAATCATTATTTTTCTCTGTCAGAATACAAAAGTAATTTTAAACAAGCTTAATATGCAACATAAAATTACAGCTAGGACAAACTAATGATGAGTGCAGCGATAAGCATAGTTATGTGCTTGGGACCATCAAGCGTTTGAATTTTTTGTACCCGTAAATGAGTGGTAATCTCTTTTGTGCGACAAAGATATGGGGAAAAAAATGGTTCCAAATAAGGAACAAGTCAAGAAAAGCTGTTTTTGCGATTGATTTCTTTTGATAATTCTTTGTCAAGAGGAATTACAGGCCTGTCATTGGCTATGCAATTTGTAGCTCTACTCTTTTGGTTCTTGCCTCGCTCTTTGTTGGCAAGATCATTATGCTGTGCGTAATAACGGGGAATTATGTTGCCTATTGTTAACTAGTAGTAGTCAGGTAAAATGCAACAGGCCCATTATCTGGAGCTCGCTGGTGTCTGAAAATGAACAGCAAGCAGCAGTCGGAGCTGCAGCTCATAATGAACAGCTCAATAAGACTTACTTCTCCGCTCTCAAATGATTGCACATTCGTGAAGCAGTTCAGACAGAGACTTTTATCATACAGTATGTGTCCATTGTGTTATCTTAAGCAGCTGACTGGTTGAAAAGAAATCTTTAATCTCTAGTTGTTTGCTGAAGGATCTGGTTCTCTCACGCTGGATTAAATTGCAGCTGAGGTCGGAATTGGCGAGGCACTTGCTCAAGACAGCAGAACGGCTGTTGCCTCTGAGCATGGTGGTAGAAAATTCCTCCAATATAGCAAGCGGGGTGTTGAGCTGTCTAGAGACATCCAGAATGCTTTACTAAACAGGAGTTTATGCATTCTATGCACTCCTGGGCACAGATGGTGGAACAAACGCTTGTGATTATACTTTTCATCGAGCGCAGTGATATGCATGTTTATGCGTTTCCAAAAAAGGAAAGAAAAGAACCGTGTGATTTACACTTTCATCTACCCATGCAAAGACAAGCATTATTTTGGAACCCTGATTAGTAGCAAAAATAATTCGCGCTTATATTATCTTGTCAATCGAAGGATTCCAGTGTGACTTGTTTTGGGGGGGTTTTGGCCTCTTTGGTGGCTGCTTTAATCCAGGAGTATCAGACCATGTGCCACGAAGCTCTGAGAGCCTGCAGGGTTGTTCCAATCAAACACTCTGCCAGATGATTTTGCAGATTAGTTCCTCTTGTCTGACTGATCAGTAAAATCACCTGAAAGCATGCACACTCTTAGGTACACAGCTTCGCACCCCTGCGGGTTTTTTTTCTTCCCAAAAGCACCTGCTTCCATCACGACCGCAGTCATTTTTAGCAGGGTGGATGAATCAAAACCCTTATCTTGACATTGGCAGCACCACGCTCTACCCATTGAGCTGCAAAGAGAACCACTCACCGCAGATAAAAATAGTAATAGACGCAATTTATTAACCAATTCATCTGTTCTTTTGTGGCCCACAGGGAAGCCAGATCAACCAGATCCCCACCAAGTACAGCCAGACAGAGTCAACCAAGTTCCTCATTCTCACCGTCGTGTCAATCCTGTGTATCGTTGGAGTCCTGCTGGCCTCCACCGTGGTCTACTGCCTCCGGCACCGTTCCCACCACAAGATCAAAGAAAAGCTCACCAATTTGGGAACAGATACAAGCAGCGATGCTACCGCCACCTACCAGGTAGGAGTTGTTACTGTGCCATCTGTGCACACATTCACATTATACATATATATTTATATTAGAAAAATGTGTTGTGTTTATAACACGTGAAAGATGCATAAACAGGAGTTCTCCTGTGTGTGCATAACATTAAGAAGTGGAAGTTTTGTAGACCTTCATAATGAGAGAGCCTTTTATTACAACCATATTTTTGCTTCTTGTAATCGTCATCTTGCAACTGATGGCAGCCGTTGCTTTTTCCTATTAAAGCAAAACAGAACAACGCGATACGTGTTTATTATTGAGGTGCACTGTTTTGTTTTTACAGTTTTTGTAATACCTGTACTGTTTACAGTAAATCTCACACGACATAAATAATCCACAGTAAGATTTGGTCACAAATTATATATTTTTTTAGGACTCATCTTTTTTAGATTATTTAAAAAACACGCCAAAATGCACTATTATTTTTCCCTATGTAATTAAAAATTGCAATTTTTTTAAAATGGCTTGAAAATCCCTGCTTTAGTCTCCGGGGCTGATTTTGTGATTTAAAGGAGACAGACTCTGTGATTCTCTTCTTTCAGCGTCGCCTTCACTCTCGTGTCGACATGTTTTAACTACGTTAATGGTGTGTGGTGATCGCTGATTGTCTCCTGCTATAATTTGTTGTCTGAGACATGAAGTAATATCACCAATCCAACAGGTTTTCCACCTCGAGTTATTTCCATTCCCTCCTCTGCTTGCGGTAATTATCCTTTGGCCGGAATAGCCAAGTGTGAAATTTAATTTACAGAATCCAATATTAAGTGGCTTTTTGAGCAAAGAATTAGATTGAGATTTTTCCGTCTCTCTTTCTCGCTCTCTCTGACCTTTTCCCCACCATGTTTTTAAATGAGAGTAGTCCTGTGAGCATTGATTTTATAATGAGCCCAGCTTGGCCCCTAAGTGCTTACATTTTATGCTCCTCTTCAGGGATTTTTACCTCCTGAAATAGACTGTGGGACCGCGTCAAAGGTTTACCTCATCACTGCTGACTTACAGATTCACAATGTTGCTTTTTGCAAATAGAGATATTGCTTACCAGTAAGAGAGAAGCATCCCTTACTGGTTAGCGAGAGAGGTTTCTAAAAGACGATTCAACATTCATGCCGCTAAAAATTTCATTAAAATTAAAAATCTGTTTTGCACGAGTGCCCTGGCCAGTGATAGGTTGATCTCAGTCTACATAAAATATTTGTTTTTCCTCAGAGTGAAAAACTTATCTTCTCGGTTACTTAACTCCGAGAGTCACTTTAAGCTTCTAATTGAAAAATGCTAATTAAAATTCACACGTAAGGCTGTGTTTCCGCTTTATTTATCTGATTAAGCGCTTACAAAAACCTTTGTTGCTCATTCTTGGGAGGTTTCAGTCTTGCTTTGCTCGCACTCCCAAAGCTCTTCTAGTTGATTCTCTTTCCTCTGTCGTCTTTATCGAGTCTCGACAGTGAGCCGCCGTCATCCTCAGTGAAAGACCTCAGTGTTCAGCTCCCATCTTAGCCGTGTAAACCTCGTCTCTTTGTCAGCGCTGCTGTGTAGAGGGCTTCCCTGGGCTGGAGTCTGTCTGTGTGTGTGTGTGTGTGTGTGTGTGTGCGCGCACAGTCTCCAGGGCTACATGCAATTAAAGCAGACAGGAAGCGGCAGGCTGCCTGACGGCCTTACTACTGCAGCTCCTTCATGCTGGCTGTCAAATAGACACAAATATGCACAAACACATGCGTGCTGTGTGTATGCATGCACACTCTAACCAACCGCTGCATATTAATGACTCTTGCCCTGGGCGCGTTTGTTTGAGGCCTCGCTTCACATCCTTACACACGCACACACACACCGCCTTCCAATCACGTCACCACACCACCACCTCCCTCTGAATCCCCTCCACCTTTGGCTCTCAGCTCCCCGGCTCCCAGCGCGTCAGTCAAGCAGTTACGGTGTAACGGCAACGTGGGATTGGCCGACACCAACAAAGGAGATGTTGATTGACAAGCGTCGACAGAGGACTGTGTGCAGCGTGTCAGAGCACTGGGCGGGGAGATGGTGGATGATGCTTGTCAGTCAGTCAGTCCCTGGATTACTCTGTTGCCAACATGGGAGTCTGCAACGTCGTTGTCAGTTTATCTTTACATCTGATTCGAACTTTTATCTGCTACTAAAAGTCTTTTTTCCCCCCTCAAAGCAGAGAGGAAACTATCCGCTCCGCAGCGTGAGATCATTGCACTAGATTGCGGCGAGGCTCAACTTTTTGCATGGATGTTTTTTTCACAAATCAAGAGATATCATCTTGAAGCATTATCATTTTTAAAGATATCATCACCCACACCAGGAATTTTCTTGAAACACGAGAAATGCTTTGATAACTAATGAACATATTTGCATGTTTTTTAAGAAAGAAAAAAATATAGACTTGTTACTGATGAGGGTTTTTTTAGCTTTTCTTTTTTGGCGTCCCTCAGCCTGCCTTACTCCACTTTCACAATCTCTCTCTTTCTCAATTCAATTTCAAGGACTTTCATTAACATCATAAGATCTTAACATCGCTAATGAATATGTGCAAAATGCACTTCCAGTTCATCTCAGTTTAGATTAAACAAGCAAACAATAACTCTCGTTCTGTCCTACACCTCTGTTTTCTCTGTATCCCTTCTGTTCTTTTCTTCTTTGCTCTGTTTCTGAAGCTTTTTTTTAAAGTATCCGTTCTATGTATATTTTAATTATAATTTACTTTACTCCTTAAATCCCTTTTCCTTAACACAGATTCGGTTAGGTTGCCCCTTTTATTTGCTAGTTTGCTTAAGCACAGAGGAAGGGCACTTGGGTGAAGGCCCCTGAATTTGATTTGGTCAGAGGGGCATGTAAACAGAGGTACCCCTGTGAGCCTGACAGGCTCTGCTGGCACACCCCAAAAGCCAACCTTCGTCCCTATTAGCAAGCTTTTCTGAAAAGGGGGTGCTTCGGGTGGCACGTGCCTCCCAGCACTTACACGCCCTGTGCTGCCCCGGGGCTGATGTATGATTCGAGATGGTCATGTGGCACCAAGTGGATTCCCTGGCATGACGCCCATGAGAGGGGGTTGTTGGGGTTTTTCTTTAACCTTTATTCATATGGGAAGAGTTGATGTGGCACATGTGCATCTTTTCCACATCATGCTCTTTGATTTTCTTCTTTCTTATTTAGTGGCTTGGATAAAAAAGGCCTGTGTCAGGAGCAAATTTAGTATGCACTCTATTTTTGACTTCTTGTGAATCTGTGTCTTTTTACCTGCGAGTTTCTTAGTTTCATATAGCAACTATGCTATGCTAACATTCTAATAATTAAAAAAGATTTAAAAAAAAAACTTTTTCAGATTGCTTTTAAATGCTGACATCAATTTTAATAATGATTCCTTCCCTCCCAGACAGACCTTTCTTTTGATCGAATGGATTGTGTCTTAAAATCAATTTAAAAAGACTTAAAGCTCTTTAGAGATTGGTACTCCATCATGCTGAACATATACTGTATATCCACCCTTATTTATTGTCAGATCTAATGCAGTAGTTGATCTAGATGACTCCAAACCTTAGATTTGCCAAAAAGCATTTCATTCATGAGTTATACTTTCATTATAAATTAATCGAGAAGGCAGCAAAAGCCAGTATGGATTTCCTGGAAAGATAATTTTTTCATTTGCTGCATTACAATATCTGCTGTTTGGCACAGCACTGGGCTTTTGGATGACCTTGAATACACTAACAATAGGGGTTTCGCTTAAAAGCATCTAATAGACTGCATGGATTCAGTGCCACTGAGCAGAAACAAGATGTAATGTCTTTAGTAAAAGACTCAGTGGAACCCAACTGTTACAGAGTCCCAAGTAATGCACGACCGTACAGCATGGCTGCTTTGCATTCAGTGCACTTAGCGTACATGCTCGTAAACAAGCAAAAAGTTGAAGGTGGAAGGCTGTTCACTCGTGAGTGGTCACGATTTTGAATCAAAGAAGAAAGAGAGGGAACGCCAACCACTCTTTAGTAGGCTTTGAGTGATATTAGTGCCAAAGGCATTAGCATGTGTTGTTTGGTGTTTCTGTCAGTTTAGTCAAAGCTGGAAAACACGCATCAGACTGGCATGCTGATGATAAACCAAAGTCATTAAAGTGATGAAGTGTGTATAGTTAAAATCAATAGAAAAAGAAAAAAGAAAAGACAGAAAGAAAGAAAGAAAGAAAGAAAGAAAGAAAAAGATACTCGTGTTTGTATGGACACTGCTCCGGGATGGGGGAGGTGTTGGCACTGTAAATCTGCACTGTTCACACTCTAAACCTGTCCCGAGTTATATTCTTCCTTCACATTATTTTATTTGATTTGATTTTTTTTTAAGCTCTAATTGGCTCTCGGAGGGAAGCCATTTTGAGGCAGTTTTAATTACATCATAAAAAAATTTGCTGCAGCTGCAAAGTTCACCGTGTGCAGTTGTTCTGGTATGAATGCTGTTGATCATGTGTGACAAAACGCCCACAATTCGGTGTGATTGAGCGGATTGAACACAAAAAATGGAGCTCAGAGGATGTAGCAAAAACAGGAAATCGGGCAAACTGGTGTAGTTAGCAGCCAGAAGGATATTTATGGGGCCTATTTTGGTCTTTTATTAAAGATTTGACATTGGGTAGTTTGTGTGGTGCCTGTGTGAGCTGTGACAACAGTCTGTGTGTCTTTCTCAATACTTCGCGGGGCGATCGTGGCTCAAGAGTTGGGAGTTCGCCTTAATCGGAAGGTTGCCGGTTCGAGCCCCGGCTTGGACAGTCGTTGTGTCCTTGGGCAAGACACTTCACCCGTTGCCTACTGGTGGTGGTCAGATGGCCCGGTGGCGCCAGTGTTTGGCAGCCTTGCCCCAGGGTGGCTGTGGCTACAATGTAGCTTGCCATCACCAGTGTGTGAATGTGTGGGTGACTGGTTGTGTAAAGCGCTTTGGGGTCCTTAGGGACTAGTAAAGTGCCATACAAATACAGGCCATTTTACTTTTTCGCATTTAAATGTTAAAACAATAAAATATATCCTGTCCTTAACACTAGTGAGCATCATTCATAAAGGGATGTGCAGCCTTTAGTGTGGTCTATACCTCCAACTACTCAGAACACATCAGGAAAGTTAGTCATGCCAAACACATCTCCAACAGGGTCAGTCAAGGTCGTAATGGGACACCTCATCATACAATAATGCAGTTATCACACAGCTAACTATTTAATACATTAATCATTTGATACAGAATATCGATTAAAGTGGTGTTATTACGAGATAAGATGATTTACAACCCTGAACTAACAGCACTGCAGATCTGTAACCAGAGACACACGGCTAAATCTGATAAATCCACTTAGCCTCCATCCATAAATCAAACATTTGAATAAATAAGAGTAATACTGTAAAACTCTCCAGAATTACTTCTCAGTGTTCTCCATTGACTCAGGAACCCTGAGAAATATTTCTACATACACTGGAAAGTAAAAATCCACATGGGAATGGATGCCAACGTCAGTTATGCTTATGTAATGATAAGTAATGATAACTGACGCTGGGATGCCCTTATTGTGACTAGTTTTAATAATGACATGTGAAAGGGCTGTTGATCTTTTTTTATTGACAATTTAATTATTTAATATATAAAATGTCATCAGGACCACTCAAAATAGTTTTAAACCCTAACCCAAAAGCTGCCTTCAACTTAAAAACAACAAACTTAGATGCTAAATACTTACATACTAAACCTAAAACGTGCTAAAAACAAGGCTGCTGCAAAGCACTGACACTGCAAGTCTAAAAATAAAAGCAGCACTTGAGACTTTACTTAACTGTAGGTCAGTGCTTCCTCTAACAGCTTCTAGTACGCACTTCTTTTAAATCCAAGCGTGTTTATGTTTCCCCACCACCGCCCGCAGCACCGTCAGAATCCCCGAGCCAGGCATCGAAGCACTTTAATAATCTGCACACATTTATGAGACTGTGTCCGAGCCCATAGATCATTGTCAGCGTGCCGACCTACGAGAACATCAGACAGATCAGATACGGACTAATGAAGGCCTGCTCACATTACCTCCACCGTCAATCAAACACGGGGTCAGTTAATCATCTGCGTCTCTCTCATTAAGAAACACAGATACCCACAGAGTTTTGGTCCAGGTCTCCTGTTGTAGTCACTGTCCTTGTAGGCTCGTGCAGGTGATGTATGGCTTAAAATAGTACAAAGCAAAGGATGTGCCAGGTAACTGTTCCTTTACAAATTTACTCAATTATTAGATGATTTTATTTATTTATTATTTAGATTTTATTAACCGGGTTTATTTGAAAGCCTGCTTAATTTCCAATGCAGAAGGCTTATTTCTGTACTACCTATAAACCTCGGCAGGTTCAAAATGACAGCAAAACTTCAGCTATTGTTAGACTAACAGGTTGTCTGACTTAAGGAAAGATTCTAGTTACAGCATTCAAAGAGGTTGGGTATGAGACAGGAAGACAATAAAAACAAAGCAATTATACACCCACAACCAAATCAGCCAATTGGGCAAACAGAAACAAAGATTCCCCCAAGGCCCGTCTCCAAGCTGCATTCAATTTGAAAGAGATTTATTTGAATATAACCTGTTGTGTGTTGAACCATCTCATGAGCCAGGCAAATGTTACACCTGTGGCAGGTGAGCTACACAGCCTTTTTTGCATGGCTGGGTCTAAATTTCTCAATACTGAGACTATCTTATACAATCCTTATTTCTCTGAAGCCCACTATTTAAATCAAGAGATTACTGTCTTTTTTAGCCAATTTTCTTCTGATTGGCCGCCCATCCCAAAGAATGAGCAGGTGGGCAGACCAGACAGAGTTGTGTTCCTGAAATAACTTTATTAAGGATATGTCCTTAGAAATCAGAGAAGAGCTTTCTGAAGGGTGAGCTTTTAACACTAGCATCCCCAGGCTTCTACCTTTCTACCTATAAAACCCGAGAGCAGTCAAATGGTGGAAGTGGAAGCTAAATTGGCTAAATTGACCGCGGAGTCATCATTTTGCGTTTCTACCTTTAAAAGCCGGAGAGCAGTCAGTCAAATGCTGGAGTCATTCATATGTATATTAGGTCGTTACCTAGGAATTCTAGGTAACGACCTAAGGTAACGACAAGGTACCACATGTGTACCTGTAGCAGTGAACACATCGCACAGTGGCCTGATTTTTTTTGCATCTGTGTACTTGGATTTTAGGTCGCAAGCCACCCAAAACTTGCTCCATGCACCACTCAGCAGGCCATTTGTAAATATGTGTACAAATGGTTGGTTTTTTGTACTGTTTTTATCAATAAATGTCAGCAACAAAGGACATACACCCATGTGTGTTGATTTCTCCCTAAGATGGCAAACTGAAACACTCCAAGTTGGTGACTTTTGGAGATTTGTTTCCCTGGATGATTGAGAATGCATCAAGATGAAACACAAAAGGAAGCTCACCGCTTTTAGCAGCTCCCCCACCCCCTCAATCACTCAGTGAGTGATTGAGGGGGTGGGGGATTGGAGTGTTTCAGTGTTTCAGTTTGCCATCTTAGGGAGAAATCAACACATGTCCTTTGTATGTCCTTTGTTGCTGACATTTATTGATAAAAACAGTACAAAAAACCAACCATTTGTACACATATTTACAAATGGCCTGCTGAGTGGTGCATGGAGCATGTTCATTGGTTCATGGACCTCCCTGAACTAATGGCATTTACTGAAAATGTTGAAATGTACTCACTCACTTTTTATCATTATTTGTAAATATGTGTACAAATGGTTGGTTTTTTTTACTGTTTTTATCAATAAATGTCAGCAACAAAGGACATACACCCATGTGTGTTGATTTCTCCCTAAGATGGCAAACTGAAACACTCCAAGTTGGTGACTTTTGGAGATTTGTTTCCCTGGATGATTGAGAATGCATCAAGATGAAACACAAAAGGAAGCTCACCGCTTTTGTTGCTGCCATAAATGCCATTAGTTCAGGGAGGTCCATGAACCAATGAACATGCTCCATGCACCACTCAGCAGGCCATTTGTAAATATGTGTACAAATGGTTGGTTTTTTGTACTGTTTTTATCAATAAATGTCAGCAACAAAGGACATACAAAGGACATGTGTTGATTTCTCCCTAAGATGGCAAACTGAAACACTGAAACACTCCAATCCCCCACCCCCTCAATCACTCACTGAGTGATTGAGGGGGTGGGGGAGCTGCTAAAAGCGGTGAGCTTCCTTTTGTGTTTCATCTTGATGCATTCTCAATCATCCAGGGAAACAAATCTCCAAAAGTCACCAACTTGGAGTGTTTCAGTTTGCCATCTTAGGGAGAAATCAACACACATGGGTGTATGTCCTTTGTTGCTGAGATTTATTGATAAAAACAGTACAAAAAACCAACCATTTGTACACATATTTACAAATGGCCTGCTGAGTGGTGCATGGAGCAAGTTTTGGGTGGCTTGCGGCCTAAAATCCAAGTACACAGATGCAAAAAAAATCAGGCCACTGTGCGATGTGTTCACTGCTACAGGTACACATGTGGTACCTTGTCGTTACCTTAGGTCGTTACCTTAGGTCGTTACCTAGAATTCCTAGGTAACGACCTAATATACATATGAATGACTCCAGCATTTGACTGACTGCTCTCCGGCTTTTAAAGGTAGAAACGCAAAATGATGACTCCGCAGGGGTCTAAGGTAGAAAACCAAAATGACTGCTCTCCGGGGGTCTAAGTGTTAATAACAGGGTGTACTTCCACACATGTTGACCTTATTTCAATCTTTGGTAGAGTCCATCTCTGAAACAGGATACATGTTACAGAAAATGAGAAAAAGCACAGCAGAGTTTAAGCATGTTGCTGATTGGAAAACACTTCTGACACAACGCTAAAACCAAGGAAAATGTACTCTAAAGACTGTTTCTCATCATTTTTCAGTAAAACAAGTCATCCAACACTGTAAACGCATTAAAACAGTGCACGCTATTTTAATGTCGAGTATACCCCTCTGCTTGGCCTAAAAACCCAGTCAAATAAAGGGTTGAACACTAAATTAGCACATGTATCTTTCTCTTTTTTAAAGGAATATGCCCTCCAAAAACACTACGATTTTTTTTAAAAATGTTGCCCATTCTGAGAAATCAAAATATAATCTTATTTTATAAAATTTATTGAAAGAGTAGAAAAGGCAACCACCTTCATCATTCTCAATATTGCTAACTTAAATGCCATTTGAAAAAATGAAAAAGTTCACCTTTAAAGATATTTCAAAAAACAGCCAATTGTGTTACACGTGATGGTTATCGCAGAATACCACAATGCTATTTTACCGTATAGCAACATCTTTAAATCTTTAGCTTCACAGTCTTAAACTTTTGTCTTTGAGTTTCTTTACATCCACACATGAAGTGCTGCGTTGATAGTTTTTTGATGTATGTTCAAAACAAAACTGAGGAAATTAGATCGAAACATTATATGCCACAAAATAATCAGTAGCATTTAAACATGTCAGATAAGGTCACAGATAGTTTTAACTGTAACATGAGGGTTTTAGTTCTGCACATCTTTGTTCTGGATTATCAAAAACTGTGTGTTTTTCCTTCCTCTTGTATCAAGTGGCACAGTCATTCCTTACAGCTCACTAAAGGTCCTGCTGGGAGTTGTATAGAGAAGACGCAGACTGAAAGTTCGATGTGGTGTCAATATTTCATTGTGGTCACGTATCCAGAAAATGACAGTTTGCTCAGGCGTATGAAGATATTGTACTTGCTGCTAAGAAACTGAGCGGCATAGTTTGCCAAAACCTTTTTATAAAGTTTTTTTTTTTATGTATTCAGGGGAAGCTTGCTGAGCATGCATGCTGTTTTTCCACCAACATCCTGGAAGCTGGCCAGCATTCAGCAGTTGGTTGTTAAGTGTCTGGTTCTTTCACCATTCCTGCCCAGGTGTTTACAGCCAGTCGGAAGGATTTCAGTTTTGCTCAAAATGTCTTTTAGTTTTATTCTTTTTGTTGTGAGTTTGCTGTTTTTTCGTGTGTTTTGTTTGGTTTTTTACTAACTTGTGATTTACAGGAGCATGACTACACAAGTTGTCACTGAAAGTTGTTTATGAAGGTCAGAATACACTAAGCCCAATTTTAATAGCAAATCCCATTTTCTGTTGCTTGAATCCACTCTTTACTCACATTCACTCATTATGCCCACAGTGGCCCTTTTTCATTTTTATGATTTTAAGCCTTTTAGATTTTAGAGGACAAAAAGAGAAATAATAAGAACACTCACAAATACACATTATAAAGAAGGCAGGATTTTTTTGGAAGGAAATGCTAATTAACACGATGAAACTAACGGTTCTTAATGAGCTCAGGAATGTTACACTCATATGTACAGAACCCTCAAGTCATTAAATAAGCTTCATTGTTCCGCTGGCAAAAGTTTGGACTGTCAACTTTGATTCTGAGAACTTATGACTGACTTCAAGTGATGGCCATGTGACCTAAAACACTGCTTTTTAAATGTGAATTACCTATGTATATGGGGTAGCTGGTGTTTTGCAGCTACTCTAGTTTTAGGCAGTGCTGACGTTAGTCCATTTCTCCATCATATCCATTTTGTGCTACAGTTGTTGCTTGCCAAGAGCTTCAGCCTTTCTGGGATGTACTGTGTTATTCTTCAGCTGTCTGTTTTTTCCATCACAATCAATCACTTTACAGAAGAAGTGATACACTATTTCGCCAGGGTTAATTTTTCCTCTGAAATGAGGAAGACAGACATGGTACAAAAGGGTACCAGCCAGTGCTAACTTGTTAACATGCTAAATTCAGTTCATTCCAGTGTTATTTTTATAACACCAAATGACAACAATGGTCACCTCAAGATGCTTAATATTGTATGGGAAAGACCCTAACATAATACAGGGAAACCCCAACAATCAGACAAGCCTCTATGAGCAAGCACTATGGCAACAGTGAGAAGGAAAAAAAAACCTTTAACAGGAAGAAATCTCCAGCAGAACCAGGCTCAGGGAGGGGCGGGGCCATCTGCCCTGGCCGGTTGAGGGTGAAGGGAGGGAGACAGGAGCCAGAGATTAATCAGTAGCTGTCTCTGTCACATAATAAATAAACCTCTTTGAAATAAGATCAGAGTGATTAATTCTTCACTTGCTTAGTTGATTTTACTGTTCAGTTATTTTAAAAACCAACCATGGTGTGTACTGTACTATTAGCTGTTGCTCTAATAATTAGTCCCTGGGCAGCAATTATGAAGAAACCAATGAGTGTTAACCAGCCACAACTTTATTTGACATGTGTCAAATAAAGGTCGGTTCAAAAGCTTGCTAAGATTCTGATAATAATAGTGACCACAACTGCAACACAGCAGCATACGAAAACATTAAACTCAGCTACCACCATTACTGTTCATCAAAGAGAAACAACCTCATCAGATGCAACTGCAGCAAAAGCAAGCTCTCAGTCTGTCTCCATGTTTTAGTGGGGTTTTTATTTTACCGTTTACAAACTGTCAGGTGTATTTATTCACTTCCCTTTGAAGGTAGCATGCTACAGCAAGGCAACATTATCTGCTGTTAGTTCTAATTATATCAGTAGTGTTAAGATATTTCAAACAAATTTGTCAGCCAAGTGTCGTAAGTCATGCATGAGTAAAATACTACTAGGCCCCACCTACGTGACGGCAGTGACTAATCTGTAGCGCCTTCCTTCCCGTAGGAGCTGTGTCGGCAGCGCATGGCAGTCAAGCCCCCAGCCGAGCGTCCGGAGCCCATCTCCTCCAGGATCAACAGCGTCTCTTCTCAGTTCAGCGATGGCGGTCAAGCCGTCAGCCCCTCGGCACGGAGCAGCATTTCCTCCTGGAGCGAAGAGCCCGCCCACTCAAATATGGACATCTCAACCGGTCACATGATCCTGGTGAGTTTCCAGCTGAGCAGTTTTGATGTAATCATCACACAATACAATGTGAAATATGTCGAAAGCAGCTCACTTTTTCACCACTAACAGCCCTGCAAACATATTTCATGTGAAAATAAAAATACTGGATCTGAATGAAATTTTCAAATGACGAACAAACTTTAGTCCACTACAGTTTTTAACTAATTGGCACTGCTGGGTAATAGAGCTATCATTTTTAGAAATAGAAATTGTAGTTACCTCAATTTGTTATAGTATTCCTAATCCTTATTAGTAAAGAAAAAAAATACATTAGTGTAACTGATTTTTTTGTTTTGTTTTCTGTAAAGTTCATAATTTATCTTTATTTTAAATAGAGTACCTTTCTTTATAACACCAACACACGTGCACCCTATATTACACACCCAGAGCTGATGAAATCAGTTTATTTTAAAAAGAAAAGAAAATAGAGAAGAATAACACTAGGCAATGGATCCCTTGGTTAAACTAAATGTGCCCACATCTCGAGTGGTTTAGCTTTTCATCCAGCAGAGCCTGTGTTGTGCTTTTTGGTGTTCGTGTTTCTACGAATGTGAATGAAAAATGCATCAAAATAACGAACAAAATGAGATTGTTGCAACTTATTTCTGTAAGTTGCTCTTAAAATAATAACCTTATGTTAGGCTATCGTCAAAATGTTCAATTAAATTAATTCTAGGAACCAACACTGCAGCTCCTGTGCCAAGTGAAAATGACGTCAGTGGCCCAAATAAGATGTCTAATATTGATCGTTCAGAGAAAACAATGAAAACTTCAGTCGGATTCAGTTGGATTATCAAAGTAGGTTAATTTCCCCGAGAAGGAGTTTACAAAATAATATTTAGAGTAAATAGGATGTTTTTTATCTTCCATTTTTATCATCTTGCCTCCCACTTGGTTTACCATTTTAACCAGTCTTTTAAACTCAAACTACTACAAACTACTTAATTTTATATTCCGTACTGATAATTTCCCCTCTCTCACACACACACAGTCACACACACACACACACACACACAGTCACACACACACACACACACACACACACACACACACACACACACACACACACACACACACACACACACACACACACACACAGACTTTTATCCTCTTGTATCTCTCTCTCTCTCATCTTTCTTCTTGTCTTTTTTTTTGTTTTTGCACATCTCATTACACCCACAGTTTCTATAAGCAGTCTTATTTCCCTCTTCAATACAGCAGATGAAAATCTCTATTGAACCTTGGTCGCTTTCTGCCAAGCGCCATCATAATTGCGATACATACCTACTCACTTCAACAACCCACCACCCACGGCACCACCACCTCCTCATCCCAACTCCCCCACCCTGCCTCCACCTCTCTCTCCTCTCTCTCCGTGCAATATGAGGCTGCCGGCAAGATGTGAAAGAGCGGCCTTTTTGATGTGTTCAATAGGCACAAAGATACTAATTACCCCAGAGAGTTGCACCAGAGTTGTGTTCAGGAGAGATGACTCCCTCTGCAGCCCTTTGCTGCTGCAGAGTGTCTCTGTTGTTTTACACAAGCGTACAGCCAAGCTAAAACGTTTGGCAAACGCACCCACAGTATATAATGCATGCATATAAAAAGCTTAGGTCACATACAGATGAAAATAGATTTGAGTTTTGACAACAAGGTCTGAACTTCTGCAGGTATGTTTACTTTATCTCCGTGAGATGAATCCATATCTGCAGAGGTGTCACCGCTGGAGAGTGGCATGAAATAAAGTGTTTCTCAAGCATTCAGTCAGTGTGTGGGCCACAGTCTGGTCAGGATGATTGCTGAAATTGTTAAATCATAGCAACAAATGTATAAAACGATGAGAGGGAACCAAGGAGACAGACTAAGTGACTCTAATGTGTCTATGATGATTAATTTTGTGTAGGTGATGGAGATGAATGCAAATTTTAAAAGCCTCTTCAGAGCAAATTCAAAAAGTGTAAGTGGACTTTTTCATCACAACATTTCATACATATAATATGGTGCCTTTTCTTTTTAGAACAAGAGACCCTCATCCCCATAAAATTAATTTAAACCTTTAAATTGTTAAATTCTAAATTCACTAATAACAATTTTCCTTTTCCAAAAGAAGTCTATAAGGAGTCAAAAAGTATTATTGTTTTTAACCCAATCTTAAAATCAGGAAGGAAAACAGAGGATATTTGATGACTTGGATAAAAATCATTACCTACTCTTCAACAAATGAATGTGTCCTGAGGGAGAGGTGATAGGTTGGTGGGTTTAAATGAGACTATGGGGTGCCTGTTATGAAATCATTTTTAGACCAAACATGGTGGGAAAAAAATATGTTAAAGAAATCTTCCCATTCAAAGTCTGAAGCATTAAACTGATGAATGTAGACAAGTAAGACTGCAGTTTTTAGGTGATATGCCAATGCCATGTTGTCGAACTGTGATTTGCAAAGTTTACACTCTAACTTTTGGACATGTATACCAATAAAATCCTTGGTCAGCATCTGTGATCTAGTGTCAGTTAGAAGCTGCCTTAGGTTAAGTAGGTCCAAAGTTTTGGGGGAATTTTCTGGTTTGGTGCTCCTGCTACCAAAATACACCATGATGTTGCTCTTTCTTCTTCTAAAAGTAACACCAGGGATGTTCCAGACAAAGAGAATTGGGCTAAGTCAGACCATACTGACTAAACACTCTAATTCCTCTAATTACAAGCAATGGTTTTACTCAGATGCAGTTGGGATTAGGAAATAATTGCACTTGCTTTAGTTGAGCGATTAGTTATGACGTAGATTTTTGATAACCAATTCATTTCAGTTTTATTTATATGTTACCGAATCACAACAGCAGTCGCCTCAAGGTGCTTTGTATATTTATAAATATATATGAAGATATAAAACTTACACCCGCTGAATTAATATGTATACGTACACATACAGGAACAACTCTGGGTTTTTGCAGTATTTTGTGATACCAGCAATACTGTCAGAATAATGATAGAAGCATCCTCTGCTACATCCAGAACGGTGGATTTTCAAAGATCACGATGTTTTATTCATCTAACAAATGTATGCAGTCAGATATGCTTTTACTGTGCCCATTTAATAATGGTTGCTGTTTAGTCGTTGGAGTATAAACATAAAATGTAACTCAAATGGACTCCTTTTAATTGCATCTATGCTGTTTAATAATAGTAAACCTTTCCCAGTGGACTGGGTTTATTAGGAGCCTTCTGTGTAGACGAGGAGTTGATGTCTCATTTAACTTGAAGTCCATGTTGTTGTTTCCACTGAGGAAATAAAACCGATAGGACACTGAGGATTCTGGTAGTTTGTAAGTCACAGCGTGCTCATCAACACGGGCCGTGATAATGTTGGTTTTTAGTTAATGTTAGCAGGCTGTGAGCTTTTTCAGTTATGTCATTTCCTTTTAATCCACTTCAGTTTTGGCCTGAGAGAGAAAAGAGCAGAGAGATTGAAAACAGAGAGAGCAGATGTATCGTATTACACAGACTGGCCTGGAAGTGTGCTTCAGCACCTTGGACAGCTCCACGGTCTCAGTGAAACAAACTGTAGCTCTGAGTTGTCCAAGCTGACTCCATCTAATAATACCAGTGTCATGTAGAAAAAAATTATTTTTTCAAAATGTCAGGAAATCAAGGAAGGAACATGATAGTTTTAAACCAGCCCGCTACTCTTTGAAACCGAAAGGTCAGATTGTTTTCTCAACCCAAGTTCTCCGGGTGGAGAAAAGTTCAAAAAGCAAAAAGCCACTTACCAATTTTCTTAACCGTTTTTTTCTTCATGCCCCTCCCATCTTTCATTCTTCTTCTTTGTTTTTTTTACCGTTTACCCAATTTTCCTGCTTTTTCATCCACGCAGCTTTTTATTGCATATTCTTCTTACCCTATTGCCTTTTTTTGTGTTTACTCTTCATCCTTTTCCACTGCTTTCCCAATTCTGTTCTGCCTTTTTCTTGTCCACCATTTTGAAAAGTGCCTACTTGTGACTTCTCATACTTTTGTTTTGCAGTGACAACTGTAAAAAAAAAACAATAACAAAAGAAAACAAATCACAGTTAGCTCATTTGAATTTCACACCATGATGTGGGACCTGAGTAGCAAATTTGATGGCAACAAACCTGGGTTACAGTCGGTATGTTTCGGGAAAAGTTGAGTCGTTCGGTGAACCGTCACAGCAGGAGATCAAATCCATTACTAAGCAAGACAAGTTTGGCTCTGCTTTGAAAAAGTAAATATTTATATCTAATGCCCAGCCATGCACTCAAGTGAGGCAACTGTTGAGTGATTAATAAAAATCACCAGCTTCAAAGAAAGGAATAACGTGACTGCTCGTGAGCTGCAGTGCCCCTCCTCTCCACCAGCCCTCCCACCTCCCTACAAAAATTAATTGCCTCTCGTAAACCCCTGGCAAATTCCATGTCATCATCCACCCACTGATTTTAATTTGAGGCGAAACAGCTTTCACCATCTTATCTACGTTAATGTATTACTTGGTCCCATGTGACTGGGACCGAGATCCCCCCCCCCCCCCCCCCCCCCTGCCCCCAACACCTCCCCCACATCCTCTCTGCTTGTGTCTTAAGAGGATTAGGCGACTCTATATATAAAGCACATTATCTTGTCGTTTGTTGCTGGCCAAGTAAGTGTTATAGATTATGCTGCAGCGGAGGCCTCCGTCGAGATTAGCCATGCTGGGAATCTGTTGTGGTTTTCGTAGCTCACCATCAGGCCAGCTGGGATGTGATCTGTAGAGTTGATAGGTCACAGGGCAATAGCTGGAGGATGAATGTGCGTCGGGAAATGGATGTTAAATCACTCTAATGTGGTCTGCCGAGGAGGAGGAAGAAGCATTCAGCTGCGGAGAAGTTAGCCTCGTGTCAGGATGATGTCAGCTTTTAACTAAAAATAAGATAGCTGCCTCTGTGTGAAAGATGGATGAAAAAAAAAAAAGATGGATGTCGATGGATTGGTTATGATGCATTATGTGTTTGTGTTGAGTTCACAAATGGGAAGATTGTTGCCTGAATTGTTGCAAAATACTTAGAGCATGAAATTTCATTAGTTCTTAATTGGACCCTCAGCATTAATTGTATCTGCAAATAGACTTAAGTTTTAAAGTTACTTACTTGTTGAAGTGGCACCTTGTTCTAAAATGTATATAATGCAACATCGATCCATCTTTTCTTGTCCTCATGAAAGCTTTGGAAGCCTTTTTGTACTTCCTACACCGATGCAGAATGCATCAGATATAAAGAAGACTCTTTTAAGACATTTAGATTAGCTCTTAAAAGCCTCATCACTGGCGCTGATAGCACCTTATGTAAGATGTTTGTTCCAGTATGACACCATTAGTGCAGGAAGAAGGTGCTGTTCCACAAGGAGAAAAAAAATCTCTGTAACAAGTCTCTTATTCTTGGTTTTAACAGCTAAATTTACGAGTTCAGCTACATTTTCAAAGTAAAAGTGCAGATTCTGCAGATGGTCAGTGTGAAGCTAACCTCCAGTCAAAAATAATTCATCATCGGCACAGAAACTGTTATTACCGTTAAATAAATATAGTCAGGTAATATGTATTCTGCTCTAACATGAAGTGGAGCATAAAATAGAAATGCTGAAGTAGAGCACAGGTCCCCTGAAATTGCACTCGAAGTGGCTTCGATAAATGTGTTTTCCACAACTGGATACCCTTCCCTGCTGAGTAACAGTATCCCACAGTGATTTCTTTCCACCCACTTCCCCTTTCTTTTCACTCTCTTTCGATCCAAAATGGCTGCTGCATTACGTCAACTTCCCTATGCGACCAGCTTTCATGCTCCCATTTCCTACAGGTGCTTAGATGGCGCGTCAGAGCCACAATGGCGGCTCGAGCAGAGTCTTATTGCGTAGCGGGTTTTATTGAGCACCTTTGGCAGCTGTAAGCCCCCCCCCCTCCCCTCTGCAGTAAGGGGATTATTCAGTCTTTGGCCGACACATGGTGATCTCAGCACCTCCTGATTGGATTGCAATAATCCCTTTACACAGCCACAAAACCCTATTACTCTGGCATTAGAGAAGGAGAGAGAGGGGCAGGGGGTAGAGGGCAGTTGGGGGGAGGCATCAGATTTGGACTCTGTGTGTGTGTCTTCTGTAGGACTGTGTGTCTTTCTGCACCCTAAGTTATATACGTGCTTTCTATGTGCATGTGTATATTCTGTCATTTTGTGTGTGTATTTGAGTGTTTGCTTAGTGTGTGTATCTTGTTGCCTGCGTATGTTTCTTTTGTGTCTTTGCAGTATGTGGGTGAACTATTTTTTGTACATGTGACCTTACGAAAACCTTTATGTGTGGTTTCTACTTCAGATGTGTGTATGTGCATTTTCTTTGTGTGCCTTTTGATGGATCGGGCCTCCCGCTGTTGATAAGCGGCTGCGTGCAGGTGGAGGGTCGCAGCTTGTGACCTCCTGTTACATCATTGCTGCTTTTAGCAGCTCTGAGACAAATTTAATAGAGAGCTGATACTACAAGGAAAGTCTGTGTGTTTCAGTAGGGTTGTGTGTATGTGCGTGTGAATGCAGTGTCATGTGTAAAGCCTGCTGTTCAACAGTGAGTATTTTGAGCTCACTTAATGAAACTAACAAGCCTCAACACTTAGACGTTAGCCATTGGAGTAGGCATGTGCTTGTATGTTAAAAATCATATACGTGCATTTCATCTGGACAGTTCTCCATTTTCTTCCGCCGCGCGGACATCTGCTCAGGTCGACTTCCATTTTTAACAAACTCCTCTCATTTTAGCAGAAAGCCATTAGGCCTTTTTTGGAAGCTAATTCTGATTAAGATCAGTCCCATTTGTAACTGCCACCATAAATCACCGCTGGTACCATTTAAAGAACCACACCAGCTCATTCCGTTGCCTCATCCATTAAAAAACGAGCCTACCGTCCATATTTTCCGAGCACGGGCTGCTCATTTTCAAAGCTGCTTAAAAAACAAAGCATCACTGTTCACCATCAGATACCATTACCATGGCTTTGCCAAGTGTTATGGTTTTATGCCAAAATAATTTGTAGGCAGTTGATCAAAGTCAGTGAATTAATTAATAGGTAATAGGTAATGGCATACACTGCTAAAGATAGGTGTGTCTTATAAAGTGAAATAGCAATATGCATTTTGGCACTAATACTTTGGTTTAATGGCACCACTAGATAATTATTTGCTTTCATTTGAATGTTCCTGGAGAAAAAACTCACAACGTTTAATAAAGATTAGAAAAATGTAGCTTCTAAAATAGAGGATCGTAATTGGTTTAGTTCAGATGGTTGTCATCCTGAACCAGAAATTTTAAGGATTGCCTTTAAAAGAATCAGAATTTTAAGGCATGACCATATTGAGCCAAAGCACAATAAAAACAATTGCAATCAAAGATTATTAAAAGAAGGGAAACCCTATAATGAATACACCGCAGCAAGTTTCATGTATATAAATCTGTCTCTGATGGGAAACTATAAGCCTGACTCACCTACTCTATTGACTCTTTTCCTCCAGTCCTACATGGAAGATCACCTGAAGAATAAGGATCGCCTGGAGAAGGAGTGGGAGGCACTGTGTGCGTACCAAGCTGAACCCAACGCGTGCACCATCGGCCTCAAGGATGGCAACGCGAAGAAGAACCGCTCCGCTGCTGTTGTAGCATGTAAACAATGACTTTCTCTTATTCTTTCCGTTCTTGCCACTGTGTCTTAAAGGTAGTAGTAGTGTACAATGTACAAGTAGATTTTATAGGAGACTTTAATTAATTTATTGACAAAGTGTGAACGATTGCCTTTAGTATCAACAAAATTGGATAATACCGTGTTTTAGTTTCTCTAACATGTTTAAAACCTAAAAGGTGTTGCAGTTCTGTTGGCAGAGACACAAAAAGAAAAGACTGCATTACTGGTGGAGCACAAAAGCCATCAGTTCTGAGTGGAACCAAAATTCGGCTGTTACACCTCCTGATGTCAGTCGTCCAAACATGGTGGCATTACTCTCAGCACCTCTCAACAACACTCCCCTTATATTCTGAGCTCAGCCTGTATTATCAGAAACCTGGAGCAGATGCAGCTAGCAGAAGGGTTGTAAATTAGTTTTCTATTAAAGCTCTCCTGCACCGACCTCATCAATGATTAAAATTTCTAAGCTTCTGTGGAAATAGCCCATCTAAAAAAGTGCTGTCCCATTCTCTCCACCAGGCCGAGGCTTAATGAAATCCAGGTTGTCAGCAGGGAAAGCAGTTTGTCAGGAATAAATTGTGCTTCCTATTTGAAGCACCACTGGCTTCTTCAAGAAAAAAAAAATTCTGAACTGTTTTGCCGATCACCGGAGGCTTCGGAGGAGTGCTCGCAAGAGTAGAATGCACAAACTCGGAAAGTTTGTCCCTCTTAAAAATTCACAGGATCCCAGATGATTATGGCAGATTCTCTCAAGGCTAAACGAAGCTCCTCAGTTTTAATTTAGTTCTAGAAATCACTAAATGGATGATCTGCCTACCTCACAACAAACACATTTTCCTATGCAACTCAAATTAACCAGTGTTTGCCCAGTTACCTCAATGGAAAGACCTTTTTTGTTTATTTTTTATAGCTCCATAATTCTTGATACAATTTCAGCCTCATTGTGTTAAATATGATCAAAAAGTTCTGTCTCTACCTATAAAAAATACCCTAATTTTCCCTTCAAGGTCATCTTCTCGTGCACTTCTGGACTCTGTTCAGTGGGGCTGTTATATAGCTAGAGCAGAGGTGTTGAACTCCAGTCCTCGAGAGCTGGTGTCCTGAAACTTCTGCATGTGTCCCTGCTGCAACACACCTGAATAAAATTTGTAGGGTATCAGCAAGACTTCACTGCATGGTGGCAACCCCCAACTCTACTCAAGTAAATTTAAATAAAAGTGTAAGTTTAATTTAAAAAAGTACTTCTAAAACTACATGTTCATTCACTCTTGAGCTGCTGTAACATAAATCAAATGGCTGAATTGCCACCTCAGCATGCAGTCAAGTTCTATAGACTCTTGCTAATGACCTACTAATTTTATTTAGGTGTGTTGCAGCAGGGACACATGTAAAAGTTTCAGGACACCGGCCCTCGAGGACTGGAGTTTGAAAGCTGTGAGCAAGACATCGACTGAATTTTCTAAAGTGGCAGCCATGCCGACAGCATGCGAGAGTATAATCGTAAGAGGTAGAGCAGCCAAATATATTAATGTGTTTATTTTGCTCACAGCTCTTAATACAAAGGCAACAGTGCACAGCAGAGTTTCAAAACTTTTGTCTCATGAGTGTGAAGTGTTATGTGAATTTGTTAGAGGTGCCCTACAGACACACAGAGAAAGTTAATAATCAATTAATAAAATCTCTGAGGAAAAGTAAAGAAGAGATTTTCTTAAACAAGTCAACTAGTTTCCTTCTGAGCTCAAAGTAACCTTGTCAAAGCAGAAGGGAATCCACGCTTCATGACATGTTGGCATTGTTACTTATAATCCAGCTTTCTTAACACGTATACAGAGAGAGCCCTCATTATAATGCATATAGCATGACCAAAGAACACTTACACTGCAAAGACGAAATATGCTGAATTCTTCCATTTTTGTTTCAGATGATCACTCCAGAATCACCTTGAAGGTGGAGAGCAGCCAAGGCAACTCTGATTACATCAATGCCAGCGCGATCGTAAGTACCTCCTCTGCATTCTAACTCGGTGCTTCACGCCGCTGCTATGCTAGGCTGCCACAGCCCCCACGGGGCTTCACAGAAACAAAGGCAGCCTACCGTTGTCCAATATAAATTTTGATGCAATGCTTGCTTAGTTTCGGTGGCAGCCTCTCACAATATGTATGTTCTGCACCATGAATATTAATGATTGTTATACAGCAAACACCCCAGGTGAGTATTTGCTCTGGGGAGGTGTGGGAAAGGACATGCGTGAGGCTCTCGATTCACTTCTCATTTGTGGAAACAAAATTGATCCGGAGGGTCCTGGGAAACTATTGTTTGTGACCTTGGGTTATGCTAATTTGACACTACTTTGTGTTTACTATTACAGTGTGTCTGCCTTACTGGGGTCTTTTTCTTTTTGGCACGGTACAGATTTAAACAGCCTGTAGGAAGGAAAGGGGTAAGAAAGAGCCATATGAATTCAGTAAGTGAGTGTATCAATTTGGAAACCAGTGTTGAGTACCGGTAGTAGGTTTACGTTTCCCTTGAGGCAGATACAGTGGTATTCCATTAAAAGCAACAGAAACGCTATGCATTTCAAATCTGGGCGTTACACCAGAACGTGGCTCCGTGTGTGTGCGATTGTGTGTGCGCAGGCGAGAGCATGTGAGAGAAGGAATCAAAACTATACAGGAACAAAAGAGCAACCTTGTCTAATGTTGCAGGCACACAAACGAAGCAACACACGTACCCACATACTCGCTAAAAACACGCAGTGCACCATGCTGAAACCAAAAAGAACACACAACCTAAAAAACTAACAAGCATGCATGAACAGCTGCACATGTAATGTACCTACACACACACACACTGCAACATTAAAAAACATCCATTCCAATGGTGTCCATGCAAGGTGCTTGTCTTTCCATCGAGAGTAACTGAAGCACCGTGACACAATTGTATGGTGTTGTCCCGAAAAAATAAAATGCTGCACATTCACACCAAAGCAATTATCTGTATGTTAGAGTAGCTGTTTTCTACCAACTGTCGAATGTAAGGTTGATCCATGTGTTCTGATTCGACATCATTTACATGAATTTACATGATTAAATTAGGTGAGTAGTAATGGTTTGAATTGGCTCTGCTATGAGCAAGTTTATTGCATAATGCAGCCGTTGGTCAGCCTGGTTTCAATGCCTTGTGACTTTTCTTCCTTAACTTTAATGTGGAGGATCAAGGATTACCATTTTACATGATGCAGTTTAGACATATAAGGTCGCTAAACTCACTTTTTTTTTTTTAGCTCTTTGAGTCTGGAACAACTACAAGTTACGCTAACATGGCAATTCACTAATTAAGCAACAAAAGCTGAACATTTAATTCTGTCTTTTTACAAGTTTGAACTATATCATTGCCATCGTATGTTTTAAAAGAAAAGCAGGAGGATCACAAACTTCTTAGGAACGTTTTTATTGGTTATCCTGTATTTGTTAATCAGAGTTTTACAAATGCTTTGTGTGGCCTAAAGTCCAACGCACACACATAATCAGTCACTCAGTTGCACAAAGTTACTCAGAAACACGATCAATCACTCAGTTCCTCCTTTAACACACAAACACCGTTAGTCTAAAACAGACTCAATAGTTTCCTTGCAGACTCAATCAAACGCACACACTTTCTAAGACATAATCAATCACTCACGTATTACTCAGACACACACACACACGCTTATTTTGGTGCATGTCGTGTGCAGATAACACTGAATTTAAATCAGCCTCACAGTGTTTATTGGCAGTCCGGTTGAAGTTTTTGATTAAGGTTTTAAAAGAGTTGCACTGAAGAAAATTAAAGCAAATATTGCATTTTGTTTCCACTCTCGTTCGACATCACAGTGTGTTAATGCATCAGGGTGTAGCACAGGCTGTCCGTCCTGAAACGTTACCCAGCAAACAGTGCTGCCAATTTCACTGAAAAGAGCTTTTGCGTGTCCAAATGACCTCAGTTAAAAGAAATAACCCAGGAAAAACCAAGGATCTAACACTATATGACAAACTACAACAGGAAACACAAGTTCCCAATGCAAGTTTGCTTGTTATCTTAAAGTGTGGTCACACTTTACCACCAATGTAGATTAGCTTCACCTGTGATAAATAAAATATTTTCAATTTATGGTTCAGCGGGAAGTCTACACCGTGACCTACAACGTAGCCGCAGACCCCTCTGAACCCTTCAACAGAAGTCTAAGTCAGGCGTTATGGGACTGGACTGCAGTATACTCAACTACCAGCCAAACTCACTGACAAGACAGCTTGCTTGTTGGTATTCTTCAAAATGTAAAGTAAAGAGAAAAAGTGGTTAAAAAAAAAGAGCAGGATCAAAGATTTTGACTTGTTATGAACACAAGTCATGACAGAAGTTTTAAAAAGGATCTGCGCATGATGAGTTTTGTCTCAGTGATAGAAGCGTTATGATTATCGTTTCCTAAAATAGACTCACAATTACAACTAATTCACATAGCTGGCAGCCAGCATTTTAACCCCAACACACAGACACACACCAACACACACACAGAGGTGTCAGATTGTAGTAACATCATCAGACTAGTCAGACTCCTTCCTTCCACAGAAAAGACAAAAACCCAATAACAAGGATAATTACACACGTCACATCCTACACTTTTTTTCCCTCATTAACAGGAGTGTGTGTGAAAGACAGAAAGACAGTTGTCCTTTCGCAATGTCACTAATGGTGGGGTTTAATTCTGGATACACTTTGCGATGTCAGGAAGCATTGTGTCTCCGCAAAGAAAGGGAGGGTGGAGAAAGAAATAAAACGACAGATGTCAAGAGTAGAGAGCCCTCCTGGTGCGTCTTTCCTTCTCTGCTCATCTTTTCATCTTTATAGTGACTCTGCATTTTCTCCCAGCCTGCTGTATCTTCCCCTACCGTTTTCATCTTCATCCATCACAAGGTTTCAAACTTTACAATCTCTTTTCTGCCTTACCCGACCCTTTTCTTATAATTTCCCAGATCTTACCACTCTGAATCTTCCAGTTTCTTCTGTGTTTTTTCTAAACCAGGCTCTGTATAGGCAAGGGGAATATTAGTGCTTCATTGCAGTCGCGGATCTGAGTGAAATTCTGAAAACCTCTTATGTGACTGGAAGGCAATAGATTTTAGCTTCTGATGCTCCTAAGACACTCATATTGTGTAACGCTTAGTTCTGCTTACTGGGTAGAAATGTCTCTCGCAGACATGACATAAATATTCAGGTACATGGACAATCAAATTAAATGTTTTCTGTCATTTTGCTACAAGTCCAGCACTGATGTTAAATAATAACCTCGAGAAAAAAACTAAAAGAAATATATGTAAATGACTGTCCACATATTTTCTTGGCCTTGAAAAGTGCACTTCTGCCTCCAGCTATTTTTTGTCCGTGATGCAGTTCTCGCCGTTTTAATGAGCAAAACTCGCTGCCACCGTGTCGCCTTTTCTCTCTCTAGGTAAAATTATTTTAAGTTCATTAGAAGTGCATTTTTGTTTGGCATTCATAAAAGGAACAGAGGGCCATTAAAGACAATTTGGTGTGCGGAAAAACCCCATAAATTATCTGTCTTCCCTCTGTAATTGCTTCCAGCTAAATTGGTCAGCCAATTATTACATTTACTATACAATTTGCATGGTAATTGGCAGGGTTGTCACTCACTTGCTCGCGAATTCAGCTCACGTTCATCTCCTGTCTTTTGCTCTCGACGCCTCCGCCACCCTTCTGGAATTTTCATTAAGTTAAGGAAGAAGTCTGAGCTACTCTGCAAACGCTAAGCTCCTTCTCTAAGAAGCTTCTAGCAATGAATTTCAGTACTTTAAACAGGGGGAACACTTTACTAACGCACTTAGATTTGCTCATTTCGAAAGCACTGAGGATTTTTCCTTGTGCATGGGTGTGATGATTCATGTCCCCTCATTAGTTCTTAAAAGTGTCTGTGAACGAGGTATTTAGCCATTTTATATTATATTATATTGCGTCCAATATCAATTTATTTTTTACACCAAGAAAAAGACACACTGTAGAACATTCCTGGAGGCCCATTGGAGCATAGTGTTTTTTTTCCATGTATGGACAAAGATCAATTTTGTAGAATTGCTTTTCCTTATTTGTTCATGTCAGATGTGTGTAGTGCCTAAACCCGGAGACGCAGAGGTGGATTGTGATGAACTAAAAGCAAGCCATTTATTAAGCATGGAAAATACATTACGAAAGAAACTGAAAACTTTCAACTACATTTGTGAGACGTAAGGCTAGGGCTCGCTGGGAGACATGAGAGGAAAGTGAGCTGCCACCCCGACAAAGGCAAAAGGAAAGAGAGCAACTACACATATACAAAAGGTTGATTAGAGGAGTGGAGACAACTGGAGAAAATGAGACATGGCTGAAAAGAATCATAACAGACGAGTAAAGGAAGCAAAATTCAAGACAATGCACAAGGAACATGGGCTCACCAAAATAAAACAGGAAGTGAAGCTTAATACAAAAAACTTTAACACAGGAGGAAAGAACGCTAAGGGAGGAACTGAGAATAGACTAGCTTTATTGTCATTGTAACAAATGAAATTAAAGGTGCACACTCATTAGAAAAACACAAACATAAACACATGCGTGCACACACAATAGACACAGACATAATGTCCTGTTATCTGGATCTATTGCACCCATCCCTAATTGAACAAACACACTCATGTTATTGCTTTGATGAGTGTGTTTGCTGTTGGATGAAAGCTGTTTGAATCTGTTTGTCCTGGTTTTGAAGAATCTAAACTAAACTAAATACACTAAGTACTACATGAAGTTAATATAAACATTACATAAACCAAGAATCACAATGAACAATTAAATAAGCAACTCCACTGCTGAGTTTGCTGAGGTTCATTTATGTCATTTACTTTTAAAGACTCAACATAAGCATTGTAGCCATCACATTCTTGGTTGTTTGGCTCGAGAACTGACCATATTTGGATTGACCCTATTTAGCACAGAAGTGCTAAATTATCAGCTAAATTAGAGTTCCCGACCTCCTTAGGCATTAACATCAGCACAAAAACTATATCCTGGGAACTTCATGGCATTGATTTCTATGGCCAAGCAACTCCTGTAGGTGTAATGTGTATGTGACCCAGTACTTTTGGCCATATAGTGTATCTGCCAGTTGATAACATAGACATAAAATACTAGAATGAATTAATTACACCAAAACTGGAGCACAAACTTACAACAGTTAACTGAAGAGCAAGTGATAAATAAAAACATAAGGCCATGACCTTAAAGGGACTACAACTACAAGCGTGGTGCAGCAATGTTTATTCTGCTGCAAAGCTGTACATTTTAACAGTCTGCCTGTTATCTTTTTAAACCAATCTCAAGTTGCTCTATCTGCAGTTTTTGGGACTTCTCCATTGGCTTTATTTTTCTAGACCCAGAAGTTGTTGCTTAGATCAGGATGATGATGACAGAAACTAGGATGAGGAAAGTTGGACAATATCAGTATGGTATAGCAGGAATGACCAAAAACAGCCAGGAATGCACAAAGATTTGATTATTAAATCTATGCAAAACTATCACACTTAAGTGAAAAAATACACTTAATGTAACAACTGGAACAGCCGTCATTCTCTCTGATCGGAATAAACTTTGCAAATGTCTGTTATTCTGTAGACTTACAGGATAAGATGACCAAGGTCAGAGCCAATGATTGGACTCTAATTTATCCTTTCTTCTCAGATCTGAGTTGACCTTGCTGTGCTGTTAACTTCCTGAGAACTGTGCAACATTTGTTTTCCAGAAATGATCCAAAATAATCATGGGCTTTAAATCTAAACATTTGAGACAGGACAAACATGAATTGTACCATTCAAAATGAGCCATCCTTGATAAATTTACACCCTCTTGTCCTTTTTCCTCTCCCCACAGATGGATCACGATCCCAGGAACCCAGCCTACATTGCCACTCAAGGTCCCCTGCCCTCCACTGTGGCTGATTTCTGGCAGGTAAACACACACACACACACACACACAAATACAAATGCATTCACACACACTCATGAAACAAAAATCAATACAATCTCCTCTCTTAAACAAGAGTTAGCCGATTTTTATTAGTGCAGCAAGTCACACAGGAGACCAGCCATTTCTGTGGATGTCATTATTAATCTTTCCTTCACCATAACACTCACCAGCCTCACCACCACTGTTTTTACACACACACACACACACACACACACACACACACACACACACACACACACACACACACACACACACACACACACACACTGGCCTTCAGTGGGACACATTGTTAATGCAGGGGGTAGCAAACTCTTTTCCCACTGTCCCAAATGTTGGATTGGGTTTGAATCTGAGACCAGGAGATCAATAAGTTATTCTGGCCAGTCTTGGTTTTAGGTGTATGTTGAGTGGAGCAGCAGGGAGGTTGGAAGGAAAGGTCCCCTTGTCAAACAAGTTATATCCCTGCTGGATTCTCACTTGGGCAGACCAAGGAGGGGCACAAAGAAAAAGAAATCTCAGGCTTGCATAGAGTCACTACACTACAGAAGTTCCAACTAATCCAGGAAAGTGAAATATAAAAATCAGTTCATTTGAAATGAGCTGTGTGATATTCATTTTTTGTTGAGATGTGAAAAGTATCCAGAAAAACCAAGAACACAGAATCCAAATATTATTTTCTTGGTTAATTTGGAAATAAATCCCATATTACCACTTTTCTATTTTCTTAATAAACCTTAGTTTTGTTGCATACTGTGCTCTCGAATAGGCTCGCCAATTATTTTTTGGAAAAGGCTTTAAAAAGTTGTGATTAACACAAAAATTTTTGTAGGTACACTGTCATTTGTTAAACTGCCCATTACCACGGCGAAACTGTTTTGGTTCCTGTCATTCCACTGCTGTTAAAAAGCATGCGTGCTTAGCCAACCCACTCTTTATAAATAGAGACTGAATAAAATAAAAATGTCAAATTTGGCTTCATGTGAGCAGTCAAGACGAGTGGGAAGTGCAGTAAGATGCGTGTGCACAGTGGCACATTTATGATTACACAAAAGTGGAACTAAAATAACTTTAGTTTAACAGTCCAGCAAAGTAAGCAAGCAAACAAAATGCTTGAAACGAGGCAGGAGAGGTGAGAAGTTAGGCGTGTGACTTCCGCCTAACAAGCTGAATTTCCATTCAACTCAAGCTGGGTTTCCGTGGTGACAGCGGTGGCGATGTTGAGGTCTTGTCTGGGGGAATGAGAGCCCTATTACACCACTCGCCTCCTTCCTTCTTCCTTTCCACTAATCCCTGTCCAGCTCTAAATAATTCTCTTTCAGGGAAGGAAAAGTGTTGGTTGGTATATTGGTCCTGTTCCTCTTTATTCACACTTTACACCAACATTTCTGCAACGTCCTTCTGTTCCATTTCTGTAGTCCAAATCTTGTTTTTGTCTAGAAATATCTACAGTTTTGAGTGGTACAGAAGGCCAATATAAAAAGAAAGGACAGTTAACTTCTATATCTGCGAGAGTGGTTTTAGGATGGATGCCCTTGACCTGAAAGAAGTGCACATAATGTAGTTCACATAGGAGTCCCAGTCCTTAAAAAAGCAATAGACTTTCTAAATAGATGTGAACGAGAAGCCACAAAACCAATATGGGTGTCTAAGTATCTCCATATCAGTCCGCAGGCCTTAGCCTGTAGCTAAAAAGATCATTTAAAGACTTTATCTAAAAGCCTCAGACGATTCCTGCTGCTCATCATGGATTCATCTCAGGTTCATTAAGTAGCCTCTCCGTGCTTTACAGGCTTCTGTACTCAGGCTTTATTCAGCCTTCATGTTGTGTTGAGGCCCAGTTGATTTAACTAGCATTACTGTGTCTTATCAGATTGCTTAATCAAGAGCCGGCCAAGGTTATTACACTGGAAAAAAGTCCAACATCTTCAGAAAGTTTATGTACACAAAACGTTCTAAAAGAGCAGGGCACACCCTTCACTTTTTTTGTGGAAAAATATGGGTTTAAATAAATGTAGCTTTTTAACAAACCTTGAGTTTTAAAGGAGGGAGCTTTTCCTCCAGACAGCAGCAGCAGCGGAGTTCGCACCCTGTCAGCTGAAGCAAATTAACACAATTTCTCAAAAAGTGCACCGTCACATTTTTAGATCCATGAGACTAATCACTGAAGCAGGGAGGACTGAGAGGAATAGTGCAGAGAGGCGCAGTAATTCAAAACCCACCGCAATTAACATCTGCTAAATCTTCGGCAAGGTGTGGCAGCGCTCATGACCGAGCGGCAGGTGCGGCCATCTTTATAATCTAACCCGATGATGTGGGAGCGGTATTGTTTTATGGCTTCTATTAACGGCTGACTGTTACCTCTGAACAGCGTTGAATGGATCTCCTGAGCAAGCCCACCCTCCGGCTGTGAGAATATGACTGCCAGAAGGAAAAATACGACCACAGGCGGGTCTCAGATGTGGAACGACCCAGCTGGGGGAGAGAACAGCCTGAACTGCTACAGCAATTACTTGTCACAAAGCTTTACTTCCTTGTAGTTGCTCACAAAAGTTGGAAACAGCAAGCATGTTTCAAACCAAGATTTTTCTTTTTTTTTCCCTCGCTCCCGTGAAACAAACACCTCCCTTTCCAAAATGATAGCTAGAACAAAATTTGAACTAATGATGGACCGATATCCAAGAGAGTGGGTGAGTGAGGACACATGTCAGTGTTACTGTTGGCAGGTTCTGAGAGGTGTTGACAGCTTCATATGAGATCTTGTTCCAAATCAAGCTCTCCGCTCCTTCAAGAACATGACTCCTACTCTTAACGCTTTACTTTTGATTAAACTTAGAAGTTTTCAAAGAACATTAAGTAACGCAGAATATTTAGACTTTTGAGAAAGTTTATCTTAAGTGCTGCAAAAAAAGAATAACATACATGAATTCGGAACAATTAAAAACTAAAAATTCATTCATTCTTGTCTCTATCAAGAAAAAATCTACTTCATTTCAAAGGAATAAGGCCTTTTTAAAGAGCTACAATCATTTACCTGCCTGTGTATTTTGTTTGCAGATGGTTTGGGAGAATGGCTGTGTGGTCATCGTTATGTTGACACCTCTTGTTGAGAGCGGGGTGAAGCAGTGCTACCATTACTGGCCAGATGAAGGATCCAACCTGTACCACATCTACGAGGTAAAACAAACTCAAAGAAGATCTGTTATTCTTTTCTGTCACATATATATGTTGAATACAAATGTCTGAAACTTGTCTTGATTTTTGTTGTGAATGAGGGCGAAAATCCTCTCACATGTTGTTCAAATCTGCTGTTTATGAAGGGCAGCCAATCAGAAGAAAGTCTTCAATTAGACATTGAAAGGTGCAAAATTGGCCTGTTTCAGGGCTGCACCAATGCCAGTGTATGCTGAACATGATTATTTAGGATGCTACACAGCTAGGCGTTAGGCTACAGCAGTTTTATTCCATTAGCATCTGACTCAGTATAGCATGTGTTAGATCCATCTCCTACTCAGGGAACTCAGCCCCACCCCCCACTATAAATATTATGTGACTTTTAGGGCTAATTATCGTATGAACTTGACTGTGACCAAATAAAAAATCAAAGATTATTTATCACAAAGGATTATCGTCTTAATAAAACATGGGATATTAAGTTGTCTTCCACTTGTAATCAGTCAGTTATCACGTGACGTCTGTGTTTTTGTCATCATAATTCAATTTAGAAGTAATTTACTCTTCTGGAATTAGTAAGTACATAAGCCGATCAGAACATTTCTCGACTACCATAAATTTCATGCATGGGGAAATACATGTCTGTCTCCTGCATCCTTCCAGGTGAACCTGGTCTCTGAACACATCTGGTGCGATGACTTCCTGGTTCGTAGCTTCTACTTGAAGAACATGCAGACCAACGAAACGCGGACCGTCACTCAGTTCCATTTCCTGACCTGGCTCAACCAGAACGTGCCGGAGACTAGCCGAACACTACTTGACTTCCGCAGGTAGGGAGCTTCTTCAGAAAGTTTCAGAAAGCTTAAAACAAAACAGCCCACTCTCGTTCCTGGGTCATCTAAAGCTACTGGGTTTGTTTCCAGTCCTCAGGCATCAGAAACATGTGTATAAAGTCATTTGGCCTTTTTTAGTTTTCAGTGCACAGACCTAACAGTAAAAGAAAAACTGAAAACATCTTGGGGCAAAACACAAAGGGAGTCAAAAACATGGACCAATAACTCTCTCCATCCAGTTTTCTTTCTTACGAGGTGCCGTGGTGTTTACAGCAAGACCATCTGTCCTGCTTTAAGGGTGAAGGTTTCCTCTTATGCATCATAAATGACCATTGACCCTGTGCCGGGGTCCTTTTCACTGTTATCTCTTGACAAAATGGAGAAAAACTAAACAGCCATGAGACAAGGAGCTGTGAAAAGCAGCATTGTTATCCCTCACAGCGATACTACCTACCTTTGAGTTGACTCCTACTCTTTAACCATGGCCTGCACATTGTATGTTTTTTAAACCTATTTTTCTATAGTATAGTATAAAAGTCTTCTTTGCAATTTGCTTAAAGAGTTACTTGAAACTGATTTTCATTTGAAATGCATAAAGTACTTAAGCCAGCTTTTAATGTTGATAGAGAAAGCACTGAGGTTTCAGAAGCCATCAAAGAAACTTTTTGGAAGTTCTCTTCAAAGGCGCCTTTGGAGCAAACCCACTTTGATAACAGCATTCATTTCCACAGCAGAGCTGAGAAACACCTTGCATGATATCATTCAGGAAAAATCGCCACAGTCCGTTTCTTCCCTCGACTTTTGCTCCGGTAGAACAAAGGCAGCCTACGTTTTCATTTTGTAAGTGTACATAAGAAAAACCAAACTACAGAGCAATGGTAGCGGAACATTTGCTTTTGTGTGCATGCTGTCAGTCTTCTCCACATGTAAATATAACAAGAAGGTACGGATGGGAGAAATATTACATAAATAAATGTTTTTGCAGTGCTTTGCGTTTCTTTTTTGTTTGTTCTGCTTGATATGTTGCAGTGCTTGACTAACTGGAACTCTCACTGATCCTTTTCTTTCATCCTGTGATGAATAGGCTAACTTTCAGGAGCCACACGGCCTTTGGTTCAACAGCCTCTTCCGTTGTCCTTAAGTTTTGGTGTATTTGTTAGCCCATGCAACTTATCTGAAGGTTCTCAGAATTCACGAGTAGGGCATCAGAAGAGCAAAAAAGTCAGAAATCCAACCTTGCAAGAAAATCTTCCAATGCACCTAAATCGCTTTAGCTTCCAAGGCTTGAATTTTGTATATGCAGTTTTATTACAGTTCAGAAACTGGTCAGGCTGTGCCATATATTAAAATCCAGTAGGTCATATGCGTGATGGTTCTTCTCTGGCATTTTATTTAAAACAAAGATAAAGTGAAAGAGTCTAATAGAAGCTCCTGAAGTTGTTTGTTTTCCACCCTCCTCCTCCTTCTTGAGCCACAGAGGCTTTGAAAGGCTTTCGTGATTTCCTTACAGCATAATGGCTTCAAACGTCGCACTTCTCCAGGAGTTTTGACTTGTGATCCTGAGGTGCAGGCAGAAAAATATCTATATATCCTCTAAACATCCTGGGCGCTTTCCACTCGATAACAGTGTAATTCAAAATGCATTGAGGATACTCTTCCAAAGTGATCCTTTATCTCTGGCGCCTTTATAACTGCTCTCCTCCTTTTCCCCTTCGACCTCTTTTAAACTGATATACTGTATTGCCTATTAGGTGTTAGCCGCCCTGGCCCCTTTTCTCTGATTCACTGTGGATTTTCTCAAGTGATAGACCCCAAGTCAGGTTTATATATAGGCCTGGTGTCTCCATTCTGCTGGCGCACATCAATTAGGTGGGATATCAAGAGTAAGAGTTTGTGGTCACTGCTATTATAAAAGGGTCTGGTGGGCGTCACCATACACCATCAGTTAGGAAATATTGCCTTTACTCACAGGGCAGCTGGGTCAGAACACAATGAAGAAGGCACAGAGGGAGATATTTTTCACTTTTATTACAGCAGATATGGTGCTTTCGTAATAGCAACCTGCCCTTTTCTTTATTTTTTGGTGTTGCCTTTTTTCACCTCGGCGATTTGAGGATACCGGCTGAAGTACCTCTCCATCATTTGCGCTTGTGCAGGCATGTTGTTCACTAATCACACCGGCCTGACTGACCCGAAGCCTTGCTTACAACTCCTCTCTGTCCTTCCCCCGTTTTACCAGCTAACTTGCGGTTGCCAGTGTCATTTTTGTGATGTTGCAGCTAGTAATATAAGCCCAGTTGCATAGTCACAAAAGTGATCATTGGAGACTGTGACTCTACAACCAGGGGGCCTCATGGGCCCTCCCCCCAACCCACCCTTTTACTTCTCTTTTTCCCGGTCTTCTCCTCCTCCCCTTATTTTCTCCTTCTTCATCTCACTCCTCCTTCTCTGTTCTCGCTGTGCCCAGTGACCTGAGATGACCTCTTCCCTTTTTGCTTGCTCATGGTTTGCTTGACTGCCTCCGGTCTCCCCTCCTCTCTCGCCATGCTTCCTTTTCCTCTCTTGGTCGCTTTTGTCTCTCTTGCTCCTGCCCGGTATCTGTCTCTCCTCCCTCACTTAGCTTTAGTCTATTTCTTTTTTCTGTGTTGCCTGGTGATTCCTGACTTAGGGTCTAATACTTTGTCCTTATATAAACAATAAATAAAACTTATGTTTGGTTTTTTTTGGGATTGTCCAGTCATTCATCATATGTGCTGGTATCAGATTCTTATAGTAGCAAAACATAACCTTGAATTTATTATACATGTTTTATAAACCACTTTATTATATACTACTACTGGAGTAAATCATGTAAAATAGCCGTCCATCAATTTTCTTCCACTTATCCTACGTGCAAATTGGAGATTTACAGTATATTTTGTTGTGGACGCGTGTATTTTAACCCAAACTGTGGCCTTTTCCTATATGGGTAGTTTTGTTACCTAATTCTAACAAGTCAGTAAATAAAAATAAAAGTCTAAAATATCATACTAGCCAAAGTCCAGTCTGCCAGGTCTCAGACCATCAACAAAGGAAAACATTTCTTTCCAACCTGCTAATGTGGACTTTGCTGGATCTTCTGCATGCAAAGGGGAACAAACTTTACAATCACTTCTATGAGACTGGGCTCCCTCCATCTAGATCCAGCTGATTACACAGTACAGGCTTTGAGCTTTATAAGTCACTTTCACCTTTGCTTACTGGATAGGTTTAGGCACTGAAACTGTATGGTTAGGTTAAGGAAAGGATGAGGGTCTGGATTAAAATGTGCCCCTTTAAACTGAACCCGGTGCATCACAGAACTTGTGCCAAAGACACTTTGTGTGTGAGATGCCAGCTTTTTCAACAACATGGCAGTATTTGACTGAAGTCACTGAAACATATGTATATAGGCTTAGTTGTATCAAATAGGCAGATCTGGGACCAGTTTCATAATGTGGAAATTTGCACGCGCTGTTTACAGGCAGATTGCAAATGGTGGCAGTGTGGCATTTCATGAGTTATTGTCTCTAAAAATACATTTTTAAGTGCTGCAGGGCTGCTGCGTGTCGATGCATGGGTTGTGTAGACATTACTGTGTTTGAAATAATGGAACACACCCAATTAAAAACATGACCTCATATTGCAAATGTGTTGATCGGAGAAATGTTGACCTTGTTGTACATTTTTGGTGGTTTGCAGACAACAACCGGATCTTTCATAATATTGATCCAAAAATGCTAATGCGTATAAAGAGCGGACATATTCTAAGTCTTTCATTTCTGTCCGTCAGCTTGCCAGTCTGTATCTTTCACCATCTCTCTCTGTCGTCATCCACTCCATTGATTTTTTTTCCCACTCTTTTCTGCGCCTCCCTTTCTGGCTTTTGATCCCCCTCTCGCTATCTGGCTAATATCTCTCTTATGGGGCATTTCCTTTGAATCTCACGCCCTTCTACACACCCACACCCGACCTCCCACCCCGCCTACTGGCGATTCTCTGCTGGCTGTTTCCATGGTTACATCACTTTTGATTGTCTCTAGTGAGGTCTGACTTTTCAATTTTAGTGGGGCGGTGGATGAAAATGTGAGGGGAATTTTGGTGATCAGCCTTTGTGTTTTTTAAAACTCAAGCTTGTGTAATGTTGCTTGTTGTTTGCCCTGCAGGAAACACCAGGTAAAACCCACTGCTTATGTCATTTATTTAGCTACAAAGTGACAATTATATAATTATACTTGCTTTTTTTTGCCTTCTTTTGACCTCATGTAATAATGAGATATATACATTTTTAATTCAAGTGCAATAACTCAGGATATGAACAATGAGCAAGACAAATAACTGATCATTACTTTGTACTTTGTACTTCCCACTACACCCTGTTTAAATAAGTGTTTTTAAAGACAGTTATAAATTTTAATAATTAAACATAAATGACCACAAAAACTTCAAGTTCAAGGAAGGAAAAGCATCAAAACTGCACATTTGAAGCTTCTCTCTCTGACTGGTGATGCATAATGGATTATGAAAAGGCCACACACATACACACAGCGTACCTTCACATAATATGTTTCAGATGAATATTGTTATTTTGAGTTTCACCATAAAATAGAATCAGAGATGATCTCCAGCTGGGATCAAACTCAGCCTTTCTGCTGCGTTCTCAGATGGAAGCTGTGAGTTTGTGCAGATCTGCTCACTGCTCTGTTTTTTGATGAACAAGGTGCAAAGTTGTTGTTTTTTAACCCCAGTCTTTAAAAAGAGAGAGAGAAGAATGTGGTGTTCCTCATACTGTTGATGTTCTTTTATGCATGGGTGACAGCAGCCACAGATTGTCCTCCGTTGTGGAATATTATGATGATTTTCTTTCAGATTATAAATGTCTGTGCGATTCCTCATGGTTGTGTTCAACTATACTGATTATGAAATAAGAAGAAGTTAAAAAAACATGTACTATTTCATTTTGCGAATGAAGCATGGCTCTCTGATCTTTTGAAATTTGGTTTAAATTAAACTGTGCAGCACTATTATATGTGCTAGAAGCAAACAGTAAAGCAGGTTTTTGTAACAGCATGTAGATTATGGTCTTACTACATGAGACTATAAATTCTAATAATACAAAACCCAGTTCGGAAAAAGATGTCATTGTGTAATATCTAAATAAGAACAATGCAATGATTGATTGACATATTTTATTTACAACAGAACACAGAAAACAGATCAAATGTTTAGACTGTATAAATGTGACATTCAAAAATAAGTCATTCAGAATTTGATGGCAAAAACATGTTTACTGTAATATCAGTCTGTGGACATCTGGGGCAGGCAGGATAGTTCAGCATCTGAATTCTACTTCAAAGCCGTGCTGTTGTAATGATGTAGCATGCAGTTTAACATTGTCTTGCTGAAATATGCAAGCCCTTCCCTGAGCAAGACGATGGGTGTTGATCTAAAACCTGTATACATCTTTGAGCACTGATGGTGGCATTCCATGTGCAAGCTGCCACAGGAGTACTAATGCACTCCCATACAACCAGAGATGCAGACTTAAAACTGAACCTTTGAAGCTAATACCAAGCCAGATGGTCCCCTCTTCTTTTTTGTCTGGAGGGCACGGCGTCATTGCTTTCCACAGAATTTCAAATTTCAATTCATCTGACCACAGAACAGTTTTCCATTTTGCCTCAGTCCATTTTAAATGGGCTTTGGCATTTCTGGATCATGTTCACAGATGGCTTCTTCTTTGCACAGTAGAGTTTTATCCTGCATTTATGGACGGTGCAGTGAACTGTCTTCAAAGGCAATCATTTCTCAGTGTTCCTGAGACCATGCAGCGATTTGCATGACAGAGTGATGACTGTTTTTAGTGCAGTGTCACCTGAAGGCCGGAAGATCATCAGCATCCAGTATTGATTTTCGGGCTTGCCTTTGAGCACTGACTTTTCACCAGATTCTCTTATTCTTTTTCTGATATTGTGCACTGCAGGGAATGAGATATTGGAAGTGCAGGAACATTATTCTTAAATTCTCCCACAATTTGTACGTGCAGATTTCTGCTCATATTCACATCTGAGAAACACTCTTTAAGATGTCTTTTTTATGTTACTGACCTGCTGCCAGTTAACCTAATTAGTTGCAAAATGTTCCTCCAGCTGTTACTTTTAAGTACCACTCACTTGTCCAGCATTTAATTGCCCCATCCCATCTCTTTTGAGATGTGACGCTGCTGCCAAATCTAAAATTATCTGCAAATATTTGTGTCATGTTTATTTACATTTCAAACGGCATTGCACCTTTTTTGGAATTAGGGCTCTGTTATCAAATTGTCCACTATACCATGGTAGGTGGTATGGGACAAATTGGTGAATTTTATGGCAGTGATAGCCTTACTGAGTACCAGTTTTGACATGTAAAAACATGTAAAACATACTAAAATTATAAGTAGTTTTGTGCAGGATGTTTTTTCTTATTTTTTGAAGCCTAGATGCACCTGTGCTGACTGTATGTGATGCTGTATCTGTGATATTAATCCTCCAGAATCAGGTGTTACTGTTCTAAAGTAATGTTTAGGTTAACTCTTTCCTGTTTTAAATTTTTTCCTTGCAGGTTTTAATTCATCTATGCATGCAATAACCAAGAAGAAAAGTGTACTTACCTTCATCTTTATTACTATTAGTAAATATGCATTCTGTCAGGGAGATAAAACTGAACTGAACCTCAGCTGTGCAACACCATTGGTTTCCCAGTTCAGCTGTTATAAAGCAGATAATTGGCTCCTTAAAGTATTTTTTTCTGTTGATTTCTATGACGGATTTCTTAAGCGATATCTCTCCTTTTTATCATGTCTGTGTTAACACTAACTTTTTCTTTCTGTCTTGTTTTTTTTACAGGAAAGTTAACAAGTGCTACCGGGGCCGCTCATGTCCTATCATAGTCCACTGCAGGCAAGTATGCTAATAACTAAGGCAGAATGCTTTTTATGGTGGCTTATTCATAGGGTTCTAGTATCAAATGCATTCTGTTTTCAGAGAGACATGCTGCATTATGCTGGCAAACTCGCAAACAAGCACAGATCTTTTAAAGTTGCTGGTTAAATTGTTTTAAAGTTTCTTTTTTCAGAGGATTTAAAACTCAAATTGCCCGGGTCCTTTGTGGTTTCTGACCTCCAGTCCACATCACCATTTAATTCCCCACCAACTGCCATGTCACTTGTCAGCATGTGTGGGACGACAAACATTTTAAATGAGAGATTAGCCAAAAAGTTGTGATTTAATTTGACAAACTGTCCGCGGAGGAGGGTAACTTTTAATTGGAGGCAGTTCAAAGCTTGCAGCTTGCCGGTCAGAGCCAGTGGGTGAGAGTGAGAGAGGGTAAATAGAAGTAGGCAGGGTTGCAGCTGTTGTGTTTGCATATGTGTGTGTGTTTTTGTATAATCACATCTGCATACCCCTACCACCTGAGGAAATAACTCAGACCAGTGAGACATAATTAAATCGGTATTTAGCAGAAAAATCTGCCACAGTTTTTTTGTGCAAGCATCCTCAGATGATTGGATTAAAAAAAAAAACTTCAATAACAGATAGCCCTTATGTCTGTCTGCTCACTACTCCACCAAATGATCTATTATTTAATATGGTGCAATGGCTCCACTATGATGAAACTGTACATTTCTCGCTCTAACTGCTAGTCTACACCAGAGTATTAAACCTGCCTTTATGGAGCACCAGCCACAGTAACTTGAACATCCTGAATTTTCTCGGCTACTCTTATGACACTTACTTACTCTGATGATCAACCAAATCCTTCAATTTGACGTGTGTTATTGCATTAGAGGTTTCGAATTTTAAACAGGATTTGTTGGTATGCGACTTGCCGGGCATTGAAATCAACGTAGTTCTATATATATATATATATATATATATATATATATATATATATATAGCAGCATTTTGCAATAACTGTCATCTCGAGACACTTTACTGTTAAGTTGAATACCAGACAACATTAGAGAGAGAACCCAGACAATTAAATCTTCCCCTTGGAGAAAGCACATGGTGACAGTGAGGAGAAAGAACCCCCTTTTAACAGGAAGAGCACAGAGAGAACAACATATAGGACTAAACACATACTACAGGAGAGAGCAGACAAAAGTTATTTCCATGTAGCAGTAGCACAGTAACATATAACTGAGAAGTCAAAAGACAGGAATGGATAAGAAATGCTCAATGCTTCATTGGAAGTCTGCCAACAGCCTGAGGGCTCATGGTCACCTAATCGAGCCCTAACTATAAGCTTTATCAAAACGGAAGGTTTGAAGCCTAATCTTTGCAGTAAAGAGGATGTTTCTGTCTCCCAAAAGCAAACGAGAGAGCGGAGCCTGATAGCTGAAGGCTCTGCTTCCTATTCTACTTTTGGAAGCTCGCAAGTGAGCCTGTAGTCTGAGAGCGAAGTGCTCTATTGAGATGAAATGATACTATGAGGTTCTTAAGAAATGATAGGGCCTAATTCAAGACGAGGAAAAAGGATTTTAAATTCAATGCTGAATTTAGCAAGGAGCCACTAAAGAGAAACTAACATGGTTGAAATATGAGTTGTCTTTCTACTTCCTGCAGTACTGTCACAGCGGTGTTTTAGATCAATTGCAAGCTTTTCAGGTAGCTTTCAGTGCAACAGAATGATAAAGAATTACAATGGCCAGTCCTAGTCCTTTAAAGCCAAGTGTTTCACATTTGATCCACGAGTTTTTGAGACAATGATGTAAAAGTCAATGTGAAATAAACTGCACAATTCATTTTTAAGGAAGAAATTGCACCAAAAAAATGCTGGATGCAGCAGATATGATAAAAATTAAAACTCCTATATGCAAATGAATGTATTATTTTTTATTTTGTCAGAATGAACATTAAACGCTAAATTTTCTGGCAATTATTTTATGGTTTAGGCTTTAAAGGCTTAGTGGTAACAAACATATAGAAGCTAGCATGACATGTTATTGTATAATGGAAATAAAACCTTTGACAATTTGATTTATTCTCCTCCCAAATCATCTAACAATGCCACTGTGGTGCCATTTTACTGTACATGTATGTCATTACAGTAAGCTAATAAAACTAAAAAGAAACTTTATGCAATGTATTATGACAGTAGTAAAAATAAGAAATTAAAATTGCAATGCAAAACACAAATACTTATGTCACTTATGCCACGTGCATGTCTGATTCTCTTTCTGAAATAAATATGAGCACCCACAAAATCTCACTCAATCTGTTCAGTGTTCTTGGGACATATGAGCTTCAGTTTAACATGTATGCAGCGAGTACATGAAAAAGCTGCTATTAGGGTTTGTAGGACAAGTACACGCAGCTATGGTGAGCACAGAGGTTGATATGCATCATTCCTGTTTGAAGTTAATAAGCAACATAATTATGGTGGTAAATTCATTAGTCTAAAAATTATCCTGACAAAAGAAATTAATAATTTGTGCTTACAAACACAATTAAAGACAAAATAAATTTTTTCAATATTTTTAATTTACCAAGTCAGCCTGTCACCGCCTGCACTGCTTAACACAAGATGAACTTTGTTACCCACAAGGGTAACTTTCCTTACTTTTTAATGTGCTTGAAGGCTGCAGTGTTTTCACGTTAGTTTGGTATCACTTAAATCCTCAGTAGGCGGGAGAATGTGAAGCACAGTTGGAGGTGTTTATTCATTTTTGGTCAGTATGATATTAAAGTTTGCATAGATAAAACCATTGCACACATAATTATTGTGTTGCATGTTGCAGCACAAGTGAGCCTAAATGTAATGATGTGACTATGGTAACAAAGGAAGTAAATATCTTAAACATAGTAGGTAAGGTAACGAGTCAGATGTTCCCTGTGATTTGAGTGAAAAAAAACCCTCCACATTAAAAGTGAAATGTGTGGGTGAAGTGTTTGATTCATCCAGTCTGCACCGACGCTGCTCGACATCTCTGACCTCAGCATCCAGACAAACTGTCTTCATCAGAGCTGACTGGCAGGAGAAATTTACTTATGTGATAAAAACAGGTTTCACACCAGCACAGCAGGAAAAAATCTGCAATGTTGGTTTTTTTTAAAAATATGGATTCTTTCTGCGTATTGATTTCCCCTCCCTGCTGAAATGATAAAGTTCACAGTGACACCAGAAGTCTAATCAATCATTACACTAAAAAGTTCTCAACATATAAAGAGCAGGAGACTTTAAATGTGGCTGTAGCCACACAGGAGAAATAAAACGAAGCAGACGCTCTACAAAAATATTGAAGCACTTATTAATTCACATTTCTTGGAGCCGGTATGACTTTATTTACATCTTATCATAGAAGTTTATTTCTCCTATGAAGTGCACAGGTTTTGGTTTCAGACCTTTTGCCAAACCGACTGATTTTTGGAAATTGCACAAATCAACAGTTTTACTTAAGAAGGCTCCTCACTGAGTGAAGTGACCCATCTGTATCTGTGTGGCAGCCATAACAAGAGTGGGTTGAATTCCCTAAATACAGAGGAAAGGTGCTTCAGTGTCTCCTTTGTTACCTCCTTTAGTATATGATGTGCTGAATCAACTTTAATGAAAGGAAAGGAAATATTGCGTTTTTTGAACTTCCAGTTTTTGAAACTGACAAGCAGATGATAAACATTTCTCTGCTTTATTAAAATCTGCATGTTATGGGTTTGCTTCCCAGTGTGAAGCACTCTGTGTATTTAGAAAAGTGCCTTTATAAAAAGAGATCATGATAAAAAGATCAAAGTGAAGTTTGCATTGATTATGTACTCATTTTGAGAGTTTCTGTAATGCCAGCTTTTAGAGGTACCACAAATTAAAAATGTTCTTCAGAGATGCCGAAAGTTTTAATAAAAGCAAGCGTTAGAGCGGATCATCTATTCAGCAGGAGGAGAAAATCTGGGTGGAAAGCTGGGGAATCCATATTTCTTACAGTTGGAGAGCTGACGCTTTTTATGCTGGATATTTTCTGGGTGGTAAGGTTTGAGTGGCAGTGAAGTTTTCCAGTGATTAATGCGCTTCGAATGCAGATGCTTATGAAGACAAGATTCTAACCTCGATTTGGACCGGTCCAAGTACATTCCTAAACTCAAGCAGCCAAACATATCTAAGGCTGCGATAATATAGAGACTGATAAACTTTGATGTTCATGCTGTAGAGACTTTCACTTAGAGCCTCCAAATGATTTTGTCAAAGTCAACTGTGCACAGCCATTTATCACTGTAATGCATGCAGAGGGCAGAGTGAAGCAGTCAGAGTGAGGAGTGAGCACACTGAAGAGCGCAGATGCAGAAATTCAATAATCACACAGCAGCGTTCTCTCTTTTTTCCATCCACTGTGTATTTTTCTATTTCATCTTTCTCTTTCCCTTCCTCCTTGCCTCTTTCCATGTCTATCACTTTAAACAGAGTCAGAGAAGGCAGCAGACATCTTGACATGTTTACTCACAGCCCTCAGGCGTGTGCTGACACACACACACACACACACACATCACATATCTTTGATCACTTTGTAATGATCCTGGCAAGGTGCAGTGATACGATAGAGCTAAAATCACACCGTAATAACCTGTATAACACACACATGAACACGTGCAAATCTAGTGTGTAAGATCAGAGCATCTCTGTAGAATAGGCACATACACACTCGCAGGCTGCAGTGGCACTTCTCAATTACTGCAGAAAATAACAAAGGTCCCAGTGAAAATGAAATATTCAGAAAGTATGGACCCATGCCAGCATGCACACACACACACACATACACACACACACATACACGTGCACACACCAGCGCATGAAATAGACTGGTAGGGGTGCAGACATCAATTTTCAACACTTGAAATAAATCTTGGATAGAAAATATTCCCTCCACATACAAAGCAGAGCGTAATTCAGTTTCTGCACACTGTGTTCAGTGTGTTTATTTCAGAATAGACAAACATACATTTGCTCCTATGTCTCTAAAAACAGGTTTACATTTTTTGATGTTTTAAAAAGAACCTCTCAGTCTCTCGTTTCCATAATTGTACACGTTTGAAGTTGCTTATCCCCCTGAAATGGCATTAGAAGACTCGTAAACCTCGACGTATTAAATCTTTCTGATTGATGCTCGCTCGCTTAACACTGGAGTTGGGTCGCGTCTGTCTTCACTCCAGAGGAAAAACAAAGAAAGACAATAACATGAACATGGCAGAGGATACAAAATAAATATAGCAACTGTAAACCTGAAGGTGTTACTCGGCTTTGCAAGCTTGCCAGCAGTCCTGCCAAGTGATCTTATGCTATAAACATTTCAGTGTAATATTTTTTTCCTGGGTTATATGTTATTTAAAATTGTATGAGACACTGAAAGAACATTTAGTCCTCCTTGTCTGAACTTGAAGAAGTCGACACGGTGGAAGAGCTGATTGTGATAATGCGCTGTGTAATTATCTCTAATCAGCTCTCACACTCAGCCGCTCACATTTTTACCTAATCAGTACATAACTGTATTAATGCAGTATTGCTTTTTGGGCATTAACAGGAACATTTAGTGTACCTGTAAAAGATTTTTATTCCTTTTATTCACTCGTATTAATGTTACACTTTGTGCATTTTCCACATCCGTATACGTATGACATCACATAGCAACAGAGTAATGATGTAAATGAACATTATGGAAATTAATGTAGAAGTATAATTAAAAACATCAAGTGACAGGAATTAGAAAATTGCTTAATTGGCGATAAGCGACGATATGACGTTATCAGACAAATTTAATTAATGCTTCTCCGTCTGTCTCTCATCCTCTTGCATTCTCCCTTTTTCTCTCTCTCCCTCATATCCTACTCTCTCTCTCATCCATCTGAGCAGCGATGGTGCTGGAAGAACTGGGACCTACATCCTGATCGACATGGTCCTCAACAAGATGGCTAAAGGTAGGTGTTCCCTATCCTTTTCCCCGCCCTTCCTTTTCGCCCGTGTGGAGAAGGTGCTCAGTTTGCCCTCCCTGTTGTGACTGGAGAAATAAAAAGCACGGCTGTCAAATTATTCCCGCTATCATCAAAGTTATTGCTTTTTGCAAAGTTGGATGATTGCATTGAAAATAATGACATTTAATTAGATCATTACAGTGATGAGTAGCTACGAACAATGACATTTTCCATTAGCACACTCGATCACTCTTACTTTCTGCCTCTGAGCCAGAGAAAACAAGCTGATTTTTAAAATATATTATTAGTTATTTTTTATTAGCTTTTGCTTAATTACTGCAAATGAATATCTGTTTCATTATCTCAGTGGATGCTCCGCTGCTCTGGCACCATGCTGCAGCTTGTTTTTCTCCTGTCTTGCCAACAAAACACAGTTAAACTCAGTAAAATCCAGACAGAGAGCAAGTGTGATTTTCATGACGTGGTGACAGAAACGAGCTAAAAAGAAGTGGAGATGTAAAATTAGTGTGCAGGCTGTTGGTAATTAACCTGAACTGACCATGAATTGTTTATTTGAAGTGCCATCAGGACTCACAGCCAGTGGATTTTAAGCACATTATAAGTGCTTGATAATTACTATAATTACAGTATGATATAATAACACAGCGAGTAATTATGTAAGAGACTGAATATTTTAAGGGGCAGTGACGGTTCTTGATATCATGTTAAGTGAAGTCTCCTTTACTGAAGTTCAGGTTGATTGTATTTTATTTACAAAATATTTTGATTTGTTTTTAACAAACCAACTTCCTTTTACTTCCTCCATTCATGTGGTTCGATTTGTTTATAAGCCTGAGCCTGTAATTACACATCTGACTAGTCTCATGTCTTTCAAATTAAAAGTCTCTAATTGAGTGTGGGCTTCATGTTAGAAGAACTTTGAAAAGGTAGATGATGTTAATAAGGCAGATGTTTAGTGTGTGTCAGTAAAGTCTTTCTAAAAATTGATTCCTCATGTTTCGGTTACACGATGTAAAGACAGAAGGTGATCAATCCACTGTTTCTACTGATTGGATATTTGTGTGTATGTGTGCGTATCTTTCTTTGTAAGTGTGCGTTTGTCCTGTGGTGGTGCTGCTGTAGCAGAACGAGCTCCTGGGTCTTTAATTCCAGATCAAAGGGTCAGTTTGGGCTTCAGTGGCCATTTCCCAGGCTGTCACACTGTGATGGGGCCCCTCCCAAGCACCAAGGGGCCGGGAGGAATGGGCGGGAGTTGGTGGATGCGAGGGGGAAAGTCCTCCATGTCCTTTTATCTCCTTCCCAAATCCTTCCCATTCCAAACTTGTCTATAAAAACCTAATTGGCCATTGAAGCAACATGAAATTAATTCATCTCATAACAAGTAACTTTTGCCTTGGATATTTTTAAACAAAATATATTTTTTGACAGACAGCAGGGAGAGTACATAGATATCAGAAGAGGAAAACTAAGGAAAACTGTTTTCTTTTCTTTGCTAAGTAATGGAGGAGATTTCAAATGATGTGAAGTGTAGCCGAGGCTACTGTGGCAGCAAATTAGAGCAATGAGCATTTTCCTGCTTGACATCGAATTAACACATTAGCTGTGGGTCAAAAGTTTCCATTAACACTACACTGAAAATATATATGAGAATGTGAAACATGCAAAAAGTTGTCCTTTGCTGCCATTAGATTTTACAACTTAAATACAACTTAATTTCACTTTTATTCTATTATTATTAGTCTTTATATAATGGATTACCATAGCTATGTGGACTGATCTCAACTTTAGCTTTGTGACCTTTGACCTTTCCAAGCTAACTAGCTTGCATCCATGCGTTGTGTGAATGCATCACACAGATGCTGCTAAAAAAACATACTTAAAATGCAGCTGCACAAACACAGTCGACACTTGAACCAGGTCAGGTGAAGCCTAACAGACAGGTACAGTATTTAGGCGACGCCTACCTGTCACCGAAAGTGACTCAAAGCTTTTAATAATTTCTAGCCTTAACCCCTGATAAATTGTAAAAGCATGAGTCATTAAAAAAAACACACATTCTTCATGAATTTAAGATAAGATAAGATAACCTTTATTAGTCCCACACGTGGGAAATTTGTTTTGTCACAGCAGGAAGTGGACAGTGCAAAAGTTATGAGGCAAAAATTAGAATACAATAAGAATAAATACAGTACACAGCTGTACAGAATAGAATAAAATAAAATACTATATACAGTAGAATAAAATAAAATAAATATACAATAAGATAAAAATAGAATACAAATACAAATACTATATACAACTGAGTAAAAATACAACGATGACAGAAAGGATTATTTGTTATAAAAAGCAAATTAGCAATTGAGATTGAAAATGTTTTTTGTTGCAGCACATCTTAAAAATAATTGAAAACCAAATTAAAAAATAAAAAATTAATGATGAGCACAAACAGGAGTAGAACCATAGTCTCCTACATGAAAGTATCATCACGTCTGTTCATCACCCAGCTGTTTCAAGCTGGTAAAGCTTCACGTTTATTAAGGCTCTTCATGTTTGTTTGCTCCACTTTGTGAATAAGCCAGATAAAGGCCCTAAAACGAGGCCTAACCCTCCCCGTCCTCACTGAGATATTAATAAACAAAATATTTTTTTTATCTTTTTGAAAAGAAAATCATCTTTTCTTTGAGTGATGTAATCGGACCGTGGTCAGGAAATGCTAGAGAGGTTTTATTGTGAGGATCAAAGTGGATTTCACCATTGATAAAACGGTGTGAAATCTGTGTTAGGTAGAGTGTTTATGTTAGCAGAAAAATAGGATTTTGACAGCACTTTATGTTTTTACTTTATTTTATTGCCTCTGAAGATGTTTCATAAACTGGGGGAGTTGTGAAATCTGCTGAACCCATACAGGAGCGTGTAATCCTTCGAGGTAAAACATGAAAATCAGCAGAAGCAAAGGTAGAAGACTCTCACTTGGTCTGAGCTGTGCCAACCGACCAGTCTGTCACTATTATCTTTAAATTTCTCATTTAAAAAGATAAATTTCTTTGCTCCGTACTTTATCTTTTTGGGACAAATTTGAGGTATGTTCACTTGAGTACTTATATACGTACTGTAGTACTGCATTACCATATCCTAGGTGTTTATATCCCATATACAAACCACATGATCGTCTTCTAACATGTTAGATTTTTATAAACTACAGTGCATAAAATGAAGATTTTAATGTGCAGAGTAGTTAAAGTTATTCATCTGGAAAAGATTAACATGAAATGGGTGCCTAAAAAGGCCAAATAGAGTATTAACTCATGAGTTTAGTGCTTTGGTCTTCCAGCCAATCGTTGTAACCTCTTTGGTTTACTCTCTGTATTCATCACCCAGACAACTGCATAACAAAAAGGCAAAGTTTCAGTTGTAGCAAGCAGATATTTTCCTCCGAATTTGGTTGAGACCAAGACGGAGCTAATGCTCATACATTAGTTTTGCTATGAAGTTATAATTAAATCAGTTATTGCAGCTTTAATTAGGAGTTTTGCTTTGGCTTTTGCTTGTATGCTATTTCTTTATGATGTACTTATCCCCTACTTATCCTCATTTTACAGCTCAGCATTGTACGTGTGTCTACAATTAGTTAAACTGGAAACGTGCTCATTACCAAAATTAACTAACTAAATTATACAAAATCACAGGCAACAAATACTAATGTATAAAATTAAAGGTGCTGCCATTGCTTTGTAACAGTGAAAAGCAACAATCGTCTACAAAAACGTATCATCTCAAATAAAGTTTTAAACGATTTGACCTGGCTGATGTCTGTAGATTATAAGATTTGTCTTCCTCCGTTTAAGCCACTGTATGTTTGCAAGTGCTTAAGGATTAAATAGATGATTGTAAAGTGCCCTGTTGAAAAGACGATAATATAGGTTTGTATTTAAAACGAAATACCTGAAAAATCTAGTTGCCCTCTCGTACATCACTTTCTCAGCTCTACTTTCCTCCTTTTTTGTCCTGAGAACCTTAAAGCCTTTGGGTTTGCAGGTTTTCTCCATCCTGATCAAAGAAATTTCTCACTGCCTCCTCCTCTTCTTCCATCCTCTCAGAGACAGAATAACCCCAGTTATTCCTCCTTCCCCTCTTTCCTAATAGATTCCAACAGTTTTTTCCCAAGGAATTGCAAATTTCCTCAAGAATTATAGCGATGTAGCAGGGTTGAGGTGGTTCTCACGTTTTTTTTCCCTTCAACTTTTCCAAAATGCGCCCTTACTTCTCTCCTGTTTCTAACCACCACCCATCACCTTTCTCTTCATCTTAAGAATCTATCAAAACACAGTGAATACCAGAGAGCTTTTCAGCACTGCACCATTTCTTTCTGCACTTTTTTTCTTCAGGTCCAGCTGGTCAACCCAGCCCTCGGCTTTGGGGTTTTCGTGGCCTCCTCAAGGGCTGCGTGTCTTTCTTTCTTTTTCTTTTTTTTCCAGGCTTTCTCTCCTCCTTCTCATCTATAGCACACCCCCCTCTACCCTCCTAAGTCCTACTCCTCGACCTCCACCCCAAAGCGGTCTTACAGAAGAGGGAATCTCAAAATGAGGCAGAGGTTTTTATACTAGTCCCGCTTTTTTCATGCTTCCACCATCTCCTTCAAGGGAAAGCCCGAATTAGGCATTTTTTCTTAATACCGTCCATTTTGAGTTTTATCAGAATCTTCACAATAGCCCTTGGTTTGTTAAGTCCTTCCTCTCAAAAAAGAAAAACTAAAGCAGTGAGTAGTCTGCTGCAGCTTTTCTGGCTAGAAGGGAGTCTATTGTGTTGTGAAAAGGGGGGAAAAAAGCTCACAAAACCTGTGAAACAGAAAGAGAAAATGGTGTGAATGAGCGGTTCTCCCACCATTCATTTTCCTCTTCATGCAGGCAAGAAAAAGGAGTGTTATTATGTGTCACAACAAGAAAAAGTAATTCTTGCGCTTTTTGTTTCCTCAGAATTTGGATAGAGGAGGAGAAGGTGGGGGAGAGAAACGGAAGGACAGAAAACAAATTAAATGTTTTTTCTGTCTTTTGTTCTTTCTGAATTTAATTGTTGCTCCCACCTCTCTCTCTCTTGTCCCTTTTCTCTCCCAGAACAATTTCTCTATTTCTGCGACATGTCTTCCTCCCCCCTTAACATCTATTTTTCCCTCTGACTTTATGAATCATCTCTTGTGTTTTATGTCTCTTTGATTCTTTTCTCAAATAATGCGTGGGTACCTGCAATTTTTGGTTATGCTCCATTGACATCACAGGGCGGCCGTAAGACCGTTATAAGTACAATGAGTCTTTTAAAAGTAGCTTACACTTTATTTGTTGCAGAAATGGTATTTAAAAAGCTACATTAACATATAATAGAGATTTTTCTGAGAAAAAAATGTTTTAATATCCTTTTGGGGTTTTTTTTTATTTTTGATAAGTGCATTAAGAGCAATTCCATGAATGTCTTTTGTTATTTGTTAATTCATCAGCAAAAATAATTACAATGCTAGTGTTTTTACAAAGTATTATCTGGCCTTCTGAATGGATTCTTCTTACCTTTGTTTGTTTTCATCCCAAATTTTACACAATTTTCATGCCACACAGTCCAACAGCAATATTAAGTAAAACTGAGTAGCAGATGGGTCATACAAGCTGAAACTATTAGTAGTAGTACTCAAGTATTTGATATACTGAGGAAGATTATTGTATTTAAAGGTAAACGTAACCTTAGTGATGTATTTTGGAAAGACAGAAAAAATAAAAATCATAAATAACATCAAAAGATTTTCATAGTGGCGATAAAAAAGAAATTCTAGAAACTTGATATAATGCAGTTTGTGGACAATAAGCACGCCTGCGGCAGCTGCTCGGCCATGGAAACCCATCCCATTGAAGCTCTGGGCGCACAATCTTTGTGCTGTTGTTGATGTCAGAGAAGGTTTTCAAACTCTGCAAAGCACTGGCAACTTTTATGCATTAACTTGATGTTGTCTGTCACTTTAATAGTAGCAGTCACTGTAGTAAAACTTAGTTGTTTGTGCAATATCTAGGAGGGAGAAAGTGCACAAACTGACGTGTTGCACCGGTAGATTGCTGTTACCCTTGGATTGCTCTTTAAAACAACCAGTTTTTTTCACAAACATTTGTATAGCTTGATTGATTTTGTTCACCTGTGGCAGTGGGACTGAAAACACCTGAACTGAAGGAGTAAAAGTTGTGACCCCATAGTTTTGTCCATTTCCACACTGAGAAACAGAAGCAAACCATTTTTTAAATAAAGTCTTGTTAATTGTAATATTGTATTATGTATTGATCCAATCAATTCCAAGTAGCTCGTCTAAATAGTGCTTAACTAAAAACACTATTAAGACAAATTTAAAAAGAAAACATTCAAACTGTCGTTTTTATTGTTACTTTTCAAAGACGTGAAAGACTTTTGTCTATAAAGGCTAGAATTGGCTTATCAAGGCTTAAGTGCTGAAACTGGAGAAATCTAGTTTTTCAATTATGGTCACATAAGATTATACACGTCAGATACGTATATGCCTCCTTGTGTTTGACTCCAAAAGGATTATAATATGTTTGTAATGTATCACAGTCTCTGATAATCTGACCAGCATTTGGCCTGAGGTCATTGAGCTGACTGCAGCCAGCCACACTTTTGTCAGCTGTGGGACATTATCCCAGTCTGGCATACAGACAGACTGACGGGCAATACACACACAGACAAACACACGTCAGCTTTTGGCAGTGGCTGAGAGAGCTCTGGTGGGCAACCTTCATGAAAGGCTAAGAACAACCAAAGACTAACAAGGAGCTTTCAGATTGACTCAGGTTTCTTTAGAAAATGTAGCAAACATGTGTTCCTGTGATTTCCCTCACAAAGTCCTCTGCACCAGCTCCTTTGGCCTCTTCATCTTTTTTTCATTTCAACTAAAGACCATCACTGTTTTCTAGAGTCAGAGTGTGTGTGTTTGTGCTAAGAGGATGAATGTAATCGCCTTTGCTGTTCTAATGGGAGTTGGTTTAAAAGAGCAGATTGAGTGATGTTAGCTGGATTATCTTGGTGGTGCCTTGAACACAATCCAACATCATTTTTGTGTGTGTGTGTGTGTGTGTGTGTGTGTGTGTGTGTGTGTGTGTGTGTGTGTGTGTGTGTGTGTGTGTGTGTGTGTGGCAGGTGCCAAGGAGATTGATATTGCAGCGACTCTGGAGCACCTGCGGGACCAGAGGCCAGGAATGGTTCAGACTAAGGTAACACACACCTGAATCCTGTTTGTTTGTGCAGATTTTGTTTGATTTATGGAACAGTGTGAACAGATGACTTTTTTTGTTTTTACATTTAAAAATCCTGCTTAACGTAATTTCACAAACTTCAACAAATCCTCAAATATAAATAAAAGTGCAGGTCCTTGAAGGAGAAAGGACCTTCGCCAACATTTATCAAGGAACAAGATGTATATGAGCAGAAAAAATATATATATTTATTAGATTTAAAATGTATGGTAGTGACTGCACACTAGTGCATGAACAGCACTTCTCACACAGTGCATCATCAGGAACATTAAAGTATCAAAAAAATATTTAAAGCTTTTCTCAGATTTGTCTGTATTATTTTGCTTTTGTACCAGCAGTCAAATTACATGGGGGAATATAATAAGTTGTGATAGCTATGGATGGATCTCACTTCAGCTACATTGGAATGAGTCAGACACTATAATATTTCGCTGTTTCAAATCTTGGTTCATCAATGAAAGATGTTCATCATGAACCTATGCAACACACCCAGTGACTTAGATCTGCTCCACTGTGTGACCCATCAAGATGCTAATCTACAACATGAGCTCCGTTATGCTGCATGTTGGAAATCGAAACCATAGTAGGATTAAAATGTGACTCCAAGAAGTCCTAAGTATCCGAGAATGACAGTGAGAATGTTTTGCATATACAGGCTGATTTGCAGTAATTACATTTAAGGTTGCTACTGTGGAAGGCTACTTTTATTTCCATCAGCATATAATGTAAGTAAGGTCATTCTCAGCATCTCTATCAAAAAAACGAACAATCCATCTGTGCTGTCACATGAATTTGGGTAGAAAGGTTACACGAAGGATTGCCATGGTAAACTCAAAATGTCAACTTGACATTCTTAGATCGCCTTAATGCCCCAGAACTGTCTTTCTAACAATCGATCACACTCCCATCAAAACTTCACTTTGTCTAAAAGTCTTTGCTGAGATGATAATCTCTATGCCCTATTGTGAGAGAGACTAGATTTGAGAGTTTTGGGGACTGGCTCCACTGCTTCAGCTCAGATGAATCGATTTCTGAAAGGGATTATGGGAAAATCAGGTCAAATCACAGAGGAATATGTATAGAGTTCAAATAGGTGCTGATAACCTGTCCCAGGTTGTCCTAATCAGAACTTGTAGTGGAGGCTTTCTGGTTATATGAAGTGAATGATCGAGAATAAGAATTTGCAAAAAAGGTGGTTCTATTCCATTTTGGTTAAGTGTTTAGGGAATAAAGGGAATAAAGTTTTGTAAGTATTTTTTGGGGGAAAAAGTCCTCAAACAAATTATTAAAAAGACTCATATTCTAAAATACATTTGTTCACTGCCTCAGAGACCTACAACCAAGTATATCGTCATCACACTGTACACTGAATGACTCCGGCTGGTCTGGAAACAATTACCGGCTGATCTGTGAACTTAATTAGAAAGGAAACCCAGGATGTGTGTAAAACATCCATGGTATTGATCCAGGTTTTATTAAAGCATGTATCCTGACTGAACTGCTGTCACAGCACTCTCCCTGCACTCCTCACACATTGATTCCCTTTGTGGTCAGGAGACCCAGCCTCAGCACTCTGATTTCATTTCTGAATTTGATCTGCTGTTTGTGCCTTTAATCTACTTCTTACTGTGAGGATAAAGTACTCATAGGTCAACCATGTTTTGATCACGCACGAGTATAAATAAGTGTTTCAAAACAACATAACAGTTCTCTAACATAAGCATGGCCATCTAAACTTCACGGCCATGAAGCTAGAGTCTCCCTTTGCCACAAAGCCAGTGGGATTTTTTCACAGGCTTTTCTATGATCACAGACAAAAAGGTCTGTGGGAAATAAAAGTTGGGTACTTCCACATTTTGTTCAGCATCATAATCTCCGCAAACTGATGCAATATTAAGGATTTTTGAAGGGTAAATGCAAAGTAGCATGTATCGCTGAAATCAAACACTTAGTAATCTTTTTGTTCTTGCATGTATTAACTTTCTTTCTTTCTCTTTTTTGTCTGTCTGCAGGATCAGTTTGAGTTCGCATTGACAGCCGTTGCTGAGGAGGTGAATGCCATCCTGAAAGCTCTTCCACAGTAGAAAACAACACCTTCTCTACTCCTCATCCCAAGGATCTTCTCCTATATTGTTTCCTATTTTGTCTTTCTCCCGTCTCCTAAATTTTTTACCCTGTTATTTATGTTCTTTCCCCTCTCGTGCTTCTCATCTGTCATTTCCGTCTCTTGTTTCTCCTCCTTCTGACACTTCACTTAATCTGTGTTTTCCTGTCTGCCTTTCTTCTTTTTCTCCACTCCTTCTTCATTTTCCTCCTCTCTCCACTGTCTTCTACTTTCATTTTGTTTTCACACTCCTTGCTACTCCCATGCCCTTTTCATGTCTAATATTTACCCATGTTTTTACCATTTATCGCTTCTATTATTTCCTGCAGTCAAATTTCCTATTTCTCACCCTATCTTGTCATCAGTTGTTTTTTTTCATCTTTTATCCCATTTTCTCATTTCCGCATGTCTCGTCTTTCCTCCTTGTGACCCCTCTCCCTTCCATGTGCAGCCGTTCCTTGCAATTCTTAACATCTCCCATTCGATCTCAGTCAACGTTGTGCCAGGAAACCATTGAAACTATCCTGTACATAGACAGACCTTCCTTCTGTTGTGATGATCCAAGCAGCCTGTTTTCCAAAGTAACATTTTGCCGCATTTAAACGCCTTTTAAGCGATTTTTCAAATTCATCTGTATTCTGTTAAGTGTCTAATTATCATAATTTTTGTTTATAGATGAACATTGATCTCATTGGCATCAGCTGGCAATGATCAAAATAAGATGGCTCAAAATGTAATCGTATATCTGATTCTGATTTTCTGGGCAATGTTCAACGTGGCCAGTTGCCAAACCTGAGAGTTTTACTGAATTGATGCCACTGATTGGTCTCTGAGTGGGTGCATTTGTGACGCAGATCATCACATATTGTGTCTGATATTTAATGCCATGCTTTTTGATATGTTTTGATGCAGTATGCTAGTGTGTCACAGTATGCTGTAACTCATCAGCACGTAGCGTTGGTCAGTACGGTAGATATTAGGCAAAACACGAGTGATTCCATCTCCCACGAAGTCTTGCTTTTGTAAAAGTAAGCGGGGAAACCCAAAAATTAACACATTATCGGTAACTGTCTTAGTTGAACAAAAAAACGTGCTAATACTGGAAATACGGTCAAATGATTTTGCTTCATCTTTGTTGAAGCAATTTTGTGTTTCTTCTACCTGAATTGTTCTTTCTTGTGGAAAAACAATGTTGTGGCTTGTCAGTGAAGTTACACTCATGTCTGCCTTAACAAAAAAAAATAAACATTCAGTAGATGGACTGGTAAAAGCCACGAGGATAAGGAGTAATGCTTCATTTTAAAATGGCCTCATTCTAGTGGATTAACCTGCGGATTAAAGATTAGCTGTGCCTGTGCTAAATGAAAACCGCTGCGATAAACATTGAAGAACATTCTGCCGGAGCAGAAGTTTCTGTTCGGCCAAAAGTTTGTGAGAGTCTTCTCACAAGTACCTACTTCAAATAACTATAAGTTCAAAATGCTGGAGTGGAGTCATTTTAAATGGTAATGTTTCTGACAAGTATTGTCATGCCAAAAGGAATAGCTCTGCTTCTGAATAGTAGGTTCTTAATGTAGCATTAATGGATGATTTGTCCATGTACAGTAGTGAAATCTGTATTGCAATGGAAATTAGTTTGCAGTGACACGCCTCAGCTGGTTTTCCCAACACCATTCTAAAATTAACATGTTTTATGTACTGCTGTAAATAAAAAGAGCACAGTCAGCATTAACTCTTGTTTTTTATGTTTTAGCCCATGTATGTAGGTTTATTTCAGTATCACGCCTCTCAAGAAAAGGGCCCACCACCAGTTACAGACAACTTCAGAGATCATTATTTTTGCTGGCTTCTAAACAGAATGTCCTGGGATTGTCGGCTCATTTTCGGTTTTAGCTAGACAAAAGCCACTACTAAATAGCCTGAAGTTAAGACACTGATTATTAAAGATGGCTTTGGGAAACCAGCTCGTGCAAAATCAATTGGTTGACAGTTTGAAATGTTTCATTCAGTTAATTCTACTAATTCTGTTTGTAAATCACCGATGACATGAATTGCATACACTATGCTGCTAATGCATGACTATTCAACAAATGTGTGCTGTAATGTTCTCCTTGCCTCAAAATGACCTTTACAAACCTCTGCAAGCAACCAGCCAACTGCTGATGTATCTATTAACTTTGTGTTAGACTCTTTATTAAACAAGATGCTCCAAGGACCTTAAAGTACAAAAGCCAAGGATTATCTTCTCTAAACTGTGCAGATCATAGTTAAAGCGGGCTGAAACGGGTGCAGTAACAATATGATGTAACACTGCAGCAAGCTGGTCTACATTTTTCCATCACAAAATTGAAACGTGCTACGAGAAATGCTGCTTTTAATAATGTGTTCAATGTGAAATGAGATTCTGTTTCTCCCCCTTTTTTAGGATACTGTCAGGTATATTATAAAAATGTGGAATTAAGTGAACTGGCATTCACTTTAAATGATCTTATTCTACTATATTTGAATCAAGCTTATTATAATGGGCTTTTATTTTTATTTGTTTATTTTGCAATGTTGATACTCAATCAGTTTCCCTGCTGCTGTTCTTTCTTTCTCACTCACCATCAAGTATGAATAGATAGCTGGTCTGTTGCATTAAAACTGTACATAAACCCCAAAACACAACAGAAGATATTTTGTTCTATTGGTGTAAACAACTTGTGAATAAAGTCTAGTTGTCGATGCAGTATTGTAATGCAATCCCGACTTGTGACTGTGGTCTCTTTTTATCCTTTTCTGACATAATTATACACAATAACTTTTACCATCGGGGTGAGCAGTAAAACGTGTTTTATAGAGCTGCTAACACCAGCTGCATTTTAAATCAGGTACCTTAGGTATGTGCACACAAAGTGATGTCCTGCAGTGGATGGCGTTCAAGGTTGACATTCAGCATTTACATTTTTTTCTCCTCAGGTGAGATATTTGAGCAACACTAACACCTAATATACGAGAAGGTGCAACTTTTTTGCAGTGGGTTTATATTGCTTGACACTGCACAAAAAGAAAAACATATATTTCGGCAAAAAGTTCATGTGAAGTGTGGTATTTTGTCCATCACTCGATTATTATTATCGGTAAAAGTAGTTGTTGTAGTAGCAGCAGCATTATAGTGACCACAGAGTAAAGGAGTTAGCTTGGACGTTAGGTAGCCAAACTAGCTAACATTCAGCTAGTTTGGCTAGCAAATTAAAGTTGTAATTAGCCATATTATTAAAAAGCTGCTAACTTTGGTTTGAATGAAAAAGGGAAATTAAAGGCAAAACTGACCTGTCATTCAAAGTTCACAAATGGTTTAACTTTTAAAACTATTGTGCTCAGCTACACATTTCTCGCTAAACTTGACAGAGCGTTTCTGGCACAGTTAGCCAACGAGTGAAAATGAATGAAATATATGCATTTGAGACCTGATCTCCAGTTTTCTGGTTAAAAGGGAGGATTTTCTTTAGAACCCAGTAACACCAAGTGTATCTTTTTTAACCCCAACTCCCATTTGTTTATTTAAGGTAAACTGTGAGCAATAAACTGCCAAAAAAAAAATGCCAGATATAACAAAGATTATACAAAATTACATTCACATATGCAAAATTATATCTAAATTTAAAATCTATATGTTCTGGACATTATTTCAGGGTTCAGGGTTTATAGGGTTAACATAGATTTTTGTCACACTCTTAAATAAATATAATATAATGACATTTTGTGGGAGACGTGTGTATGCAAACTGTGCACTCTTTAATCAAAAGTTAAGCTACAAAAGCAAATATTTGATCTGTCATGACCTTTAAAAAATCCCAGTGTAAGCACCTGTTTTTTCCACTTGATCAAGAGAGCGATTTAAAATCGCCCTTTATCATCTGATTCATCGCATGCCTGCAGTTAACTGTTTCTTTCTTAGCACTGTGGAAGAACCGCTGTCACTCCTTCAAACATAAGTTTTTTGTGCAGCTGTTTTTAAGCCTAATACCTGTCCAGCTGTTTTTAACCTCATCTCCTTCATGTTGACAATCTCTCATTACAAAGACATTTTGACGCCAAAATGAATCGCATTTTTCATTCAGAGTCATCATCACTTGGCATTATTATTCATCCAGCATCTCCTGATAAGAAGCTGGGTGGATGATCAGCTTTTTGAGTGCTTATTCAGGTGAAACAGCAGCTTGCTATTGATTGTGGGGGGGGGGAAACGTTCTCAGTACATAAGCTTGTGTTGCTTTCTTGCAGTGTTGACTTAGAGAGTAGGAAGTAGGGAAATCGATTTAGCAAGATGCTGCTTTTCTCTCAATAGTGAGTCATATGAGTAGATTTAGACCGTCTAAGTTTTTCTTTTCATAGATGGCAACTTCTACTGTAGACACCTTGCAGTTTGAATACATGTGCACACATTTTAGTCCCTGAGATTTGGTTTGCCTGATAGTAGCTACAAAGGGCCTGTTCACACATAGTATTATCATGTATTTGGAATCAACATTAACACGAGAACAGCTCTAAGTATATTTGTTCACACAGGGAATTAGAAATGTTTCTCTGCACGTGTCCTGGGTGACCACCAATGTTCCCTCTAATTTTTCATGTGTCTGAGCGAACACACAAACTCACTGAGCGGTCCCTTGGACCACTGTGAGCAACAGCAGACATGTGCACTGTGGTCACGCCAGCATCGAATCGATCCAAGTTACATGGTTTTATTAAAATAATCAAATTACAGCATTTATGTTAGACTACTTTTAATTAACTGCTTTAGCCCACTTACAATGAAAATGTAAAATCTAGTCATTGACCTGTGTAGTATGTTAACACTATTGGAAGTAAAAATAACCTGAACTCCAATTTTGAAAACACAGCTTTCTTTCTTTCTTCTTTTTTTTTTTTTTTTATAAAGCTCTGACTTGTATCATGAATATGAGTCTGTGGTCTGGGAGAGAGTCCTGTAACTCTCTGTCTGCAAAGTACAGTAAATAATGACCAATGTTGGGCAATTAATTATATAGTTACTTCTTCAAAAAGTAACTGAGTTATGCAAACAACAAAGTTTTTTGCAGCAACTATTTATAGACAAATTATTTGTGCCACTCCAAAAAATAGTTTATGTCTACTATGAGATAAAGGAGAACCACAGCCTGATACCTGCAGGCCTGACAACAGGAGATGTATCACTCCCGTAACACCTGTAACATTCAGTAGTCGCCTCATTGTTCTGACACAGTGTGTAGTGTAGTCAAAACTATTGACTACACTACACACTAACATCACAAGATTTGCGCTAAACGTCGCAAATCTCTCACATCTCAAAACACCGCTGTCACTCCTAAAACTTCCCCCCTTCCTAAACAACTAAATGCCATGTTGCCATATAATTTTTTGATTGGTCAACATGGTACATTTTTCCACCAATAGGAAAGAGTGGGGTTTTTTTGGCGTTGTTTTCGCTCACAGGTGGAGAGTGCTTTCGAGCGTTTTCCTTATAAAACACAGTTTTTACCGTTTCTTCCCGCAGTAAATATAAACAACGATAATATTCAGGAAGAAAACCAAACATTGCGTATATTTTTATCATAACTCTGGTTTTACGTGGCCTATCAACACAATTTAAAAACTGGTATAAAGTCCACACTTTTTCTGTCAATTGTTCCGTCTGTCCTGCTCACATCTCCAATGGTTGTAAACGTTGTCATTAACGTGACTTCACTCCACATCAGCCACGCCGCTTTGCTAGCTAAAACACCGGTGTCGGCACATAAGGACGCTGTCATAGCCTGTCAACGGTGTTGATTAGCTGCGTATATACGAATGCGAATCGCATTATTGGCTGGACTATGGGAGAAGGTGACATCGTTCTAATCCCAGCCAGTCACTTACTGACTAACACTGCAAAACAGAATTGTTAAAGTTTTAATTTTAAAAAAATTTGTGCGCAACACAGATTTTCTGTGCTCAGAGACCGTGCCAGCAGTGCGCAATTGCGCACGCGCGCAGCTTAGAGGGAACATTGGTGACCACAATAGATGAGTGCCAGGTGTATTCAAGCTAGAGATGGGAGTAGATCAGGAATCAGCTCTGAGCCCCTTCCTGTTTGCACTGGTGACAGAGTGGAGTGGGTGGAGACATAAAGGCATATGAGGAAAGGCTGAGATGATCTGGACAAACACAGAGGATGCTGGTGGAAGATCAGAGAGAAGATTTGTAGATATAATGGAGGAATTGTCACGTCCGGTGTGGCAGACGTGTGGAGTTGTAGAAAGGACCCAAAAGGTGGCAGCTCTGGTGCAGGTGAGTATTTATTTACAGGAGTGGGTACAAACAGCAATGGTGGGTGAACATGAAACCGGAAACCTAAACTGGGTAAAACTAACAAAACAAACCAGAAACGAAGATGCAGGGAGGTCCGGGGAAATGCATACGGAGAGACGCAGGGAGACCGAGGGGAAACAACACAGACGAACAAGCAACGACTAAGACAGAAGACAAGACATAAAAACACTCAGAGAACACAGGGAGATCACACACAGGTGGGGGACACAGCTGGGAGTGATTAACGTGACGAGACTAGGGAGGCAAACTGAAAACACTCACATAAGACGCAGACCTTCAAAATAAAACAGGAAACACATACACTCAATGACACAACGCAAAAACTTCACACAGACTGGGGAACACATAGGAACATGAAAACAAAGCCCAGAATAATAATAACTACTAAAACATAAAAATGGAGTCACAAACTCCAGGTCATGACAGGAGGACGTAAGAATGATGGCGTGGATGCCAGGGATATTGTGAGATGATATGGTGACCCCTAAAGGGAGCAACTGAATGGAGAAGATCATCTCCGTTGTCCAAAAGTAATAAAAAGTGTTGTTGGTGTTAAATAAAAGGTTAGGAAAGAACGTCCCTCACTTGTTTGCCTGAAGCCCAAGATCTTTGACTCACTCATAATGTGGACATTTTAAAGTTTTATATGGGTAAAAGAACTAGTGATTAAGATTCATTGATTAATTAATTATTGAATTGATTTCTTTGACTTTTGTTCATAATTCTGCCAAAATCTGAACTGATCTCAATCCTGAACACCAAGTGTATCTTATGTGATAAATGAGGGCTATTGTTGTAATAAGAATTAAAGGTTATTACCCTAATTCAGAATATGTAATAGAACACACAGTTTAATGAATAATGCCATAATTATCCTGAGACCTCCATTCATATGCTGCCAGCTCTATAGATCCAAAAGATTTTTGGTATCAGTGAATACTGCCCCAGTTGGGTTGACTGGTGATTATGAATTCACTATACGTGTTAATGTCAGAGAACGACTACTTGTCTGTCTGTGACAAACTGGCAACCTCTCAGTCGATATCATCAGAGTTAGACTCCGGCTCCTTACAACCAGTCAGATAAGCAGATAAGAAAACTGATAATGGGGGGACTTTGTTGGGGATTGATGTGAGATAGATGAGCCAGCTATTGTCTCCATCATACAGCCCCAAACAGCACATGCTTGTTGTGCTGTACCATTGCTTATGATGGTTTGGTTTATGGCATTTTTCATCATTTGTCCTGTCAGTTCATATCCACTGTGTCTCCACCTTTATGCATCGCCTTCATTGCATTTTGAAAAGTCAGTTTTGCTTAGGAATGAGTGAGTGAAATAATAGAGGTACTGTGTCCGTGGCACAGTAAGAGCTGTTCGAATTCTCCAAATACAAAGGAAAGATACTTCATTGGTTCCTGCATTACCACACAGGATACACTGAACCGTCCTTTATGAAAAGGAAAGGAGATAGTACACAGTTCAAATCAACACACATTCTGACCAGTCACAGAAGCAACCAGTGTGACTGACAAGTGTTGCAGAGTGTCTATATAAACTACTCCATCTTGTGCCATTTTCTTCCCTCTATGCAGATGTGTTTAAAAGCTTAGTTTGTTAAAGACACCGGCACATCAAGACCCCTGCTTTTGGCTTCCACCCAGGCTGCATAGTATCCAACCCATGGGCCTACATGGCAGTGGAGGTTATTTCTTCCTGCTACCCAGCAAGGTTCTCAAACTGTGAATTGTGAATTATTGAGAGATTTTTTTCTTAGTCTGTCCCCTCACCTGGAACCGATTTACCCTTCGAGACTATACCAGTGGCTGTTTCCCAGGATCAGAGGGATGCTAACCCCTCCTCTGTAATTAGGTAGCAATTTTTCAACAAGGAAGAATCAAAACCCTTTAAACCATCCTTTTTTCAGTTAGACCTGTGGCCATACAATCTTGGTAATCGTGAATGGTGGCTGGACCTCAGACTCCTGGATGGTGCTAAGAGCAAAGCCGCTGCTAAGAGCAAAGCCGCTGCTTCATTGTGATGCTCCAGGAGTCAACTCAGGTGGTTCAGGTGTCTAATCAGGATGCTTCTTGCGTGCATCTCTTTGGAGGTTTTCCAAGCACATCCAGCTGGGAGGAGATCACTGGGCAGACCCAGAACTTGCTGGAGACATTATATCTCATCAAGCTGGGAATGCCCTAGGATGCCCAAGAGGAACTAGAATGTGGGATCAGGAAGGATGTCTGGAATACCGTGAATTACTGCTTTGTCCATCATCATGCAGTCTGATTTTGGGTGAAAACAAAATGGATAAATGGATGGACTGGCAATAAATATTATTCTATTTTATTAAAAAAAATCTGTTTTTGTAAATTGCTTTAGAATTTAGAAAAATATAATTTGTTATATCAAGATGAAAGTAAATCAGTTTGCATTGATAATGTTGCTATACTGAATGTTGCTGTTTTGCTAGTCTGCATAACTCTGCATAACACAGTCTGTTCTTTACAGATGTCTGGTTTGATCTGACCGTGTCTTGAACAGCATTAAATACTAAAAAAAAAAGGTAAGTTGAAAAAAATTCTAGTCTAGTCAAAAGTTTAGAAGTTGAGCATTTTATTCTACAGTTCTGATTACTTCATTGTTGGAGTTTATACAAAAATAACAAGAAGCCTGAAAAATTCTATTATTAAAAATATATAAATTATCATTTTAGAGTAGATGATGCATTGGTACTGTAATTAACTAATGCACATTTCCTTTTTCTGCTGAATTTTGGTCCTTGATGCACAGGAAGTTTAGGAAGCCCTGAAAAATTGTTGTAAAGTTGTCATTATTTTTTATTACCATCTTGTCAATTGTTGCTACTGCTGTAAAAATTAAGTTTTCAGGACTGAGAAAATGAATGTTTATTTTCCTTTTGTCACATAGGCATATTTGAAATTGTACAATGGGGAATTTAAACAGGTTTTTAGAGGCCTGAGAGGTCATGGAACTTATTCAGAAAATAAATTACTGTGGAAACTTTCAATAGAAGTGAAACAGGGACAGAAATATAATTGCCTCGACTTTTTTTCCCCTCAGACTGCAGCATTATACGTTGAGACTCTGAGTAGACCACTTTATTTAACATCGAAACAAGATGCCTGAGCATGCCACTGTGGCTATCAGTCCCCTCAACACCTCAAGTAAAAATGTTGTCATTCATTCTGCTGGTAGCGAATGAGGATCCATTTCTGTGCTCAAAGCGAGCAGTCATGTTGCTATTCAAAATCATCAACCAGATTTGTAAAACCACAGAGCCGCTGTTGGCAGTGACACTGTCTGTCTGTTAATGGGCAACTCTTATTCTTCCTGCAAGAAGAACTCAGAAAGAGCTTACTCAAGTTCACAAATATTTTTGTCCCTGTCTGTACATTAGTCTCTGAGCAGTTTGCAGTTGCATATCCTATGTTTAGTAATCAATAGGAGATGTTGTGGACAGAATGACTCCTCTCAGCGATTCACCTCAAATGGCAATCACACACATTTTCGGTGTTTCAACACAGTTTTAACTGGTTTTTCTTTCATTGGGTTTATTGATGCCACATAAAATAAATCTCAAGCATAAAAACACAGCTGTAAAATGTGCCACCTAGCAGCTGCCCACACTAACAGGCGTCTGCCACTGACTCACTGGGGTTAAGTACCTTTATAAAGGTCACATAACTTTTCTAACTGCCCATGATGACTTGACCTCTGGGTACTGTGACCAATGTTTCAGGGCTTCCTGTGAGACCAAGATTTAGTGTTCCTGTCATGTACGGCTGTGTGACAGGCAAGGCAGGACCAAATTGCCAGATAGAGACATGGGTAAACTAAGAGAGGCAACTTTATTGCTTTAGGTTATAAACACAAAACATAAGGAATACAAAAACTCTAGTGAGGTAAAAACTACAAACTAGGAAGCTTGAAAACTACAAGGAAACTAATGCAAGCAAAACACACAGCTCAAGTGGATGACATGACAGAGAACAGAGGGAGACACAGATGGTAAACAGACAATGAGACATGACAGACTGGAGAGACTGAAAGGATAACAAAACACAGAGACAAGATTGGGAGAGACTGGGGCACTGGCATAATAGAAATAAGACTTATAAACAGCAAACTCAAAGAAACTCAAACACAACATATCCAGGAGCCAGAACATAATTATCTTATATTTTCAAGAGACAGAGCATTGTTTCACAAATTCAGACTTTAAGAAAATCTAATAAAAAGGTAATATTAGTAAGAAGATATCAAAAATCTTTTGCAAGGGTAAAAAAAAAAGTGTTAATCCATCCTATGAATGTAAAACTTAGTTTGAGTATTTTTTCTTATGATTTAAGGAAACTGTGAATTTCAAGCTGGTCTCATAAAATTTATCCACATACAGTTTTTTATCCACATGCAGAATAATCCAATAGACTTCAGTCCTTTGCAGTATGTAATACTATAAGACTACAGGCATGTAACAATGTTAAATGTCTGTCTTTTAGCTTATGTTTGATTTTGTCCCCTAAAGCCTTGCGTAAAGTGCAATTCAATGCATTAACTTGTCACAAAACTGAACACTTAACAAATTTGTTAGACCACCACTCAATGGCTCATGCTACAGTAACTGTATTAGTAATTACCAAAATATTTTTTATGTTTCTGTAATGGTTCATCCATTAGTATGTGGACACTCTGTAATGAAAACAGAAAAGGTACAGTAGAAAACAAAAGGAAAAACTGTGACTTTTCTTTCCTAATTAAAGGTCATGTAATTGTGTTATAGATAGAACCTCAGGTAGGTCCCTCAGTTAAATAGTGACTCTGGTGGGACTTGAACCCACAACCTTTGAATTACATCTGAAGTGAATCACTAGAAGTCCAATGCGCTATCCATTGCGCCACAGAGCCTGTTATATGTTGCATCCCCTAATCATTTTTTGTTGCTTCTTGCATTGGAACTTAAACCTAAATCCTATAACCTATATCCCTGTGCCTTAAAAAAGCAGCTAGCTATATCCATTGCACTAAAATATGCTAATTTTCTGACCACTATGTGACTAATCCGGTCGGTCGTTAAGTGATGACGTGACAAATCCTACTTCCGGGTCCAAAGTAGTCTGCGTTTAATATGGCTTTTGTGTTGTTAACATGTTTAATGTTATGTATTTTCTTCTATTTAATCTCAAAAAGCTCCTAAAACAGTCAGTGATCACTGTTGACCTCCCTCGGCTTTTATTACCGCTAATCATTTATTTAAGCTCAGTTTTTAAAACCTTATGATGTAACTACAGCCCAGCCCATGCAGCAGTATATGAATGACTAACCTCGTATTGTGGATGGATTATCTCAGTTGTTCTCCTAGCTGAAGTTTGGTCCTTTTACAGCATCCTGCCATGCAATTACATTTGTTCCTGACCACCGAGAACACTCACGTTAACTTTTATCAAGTGGAAAAAAAGTTAGCTTGTTTATATTATGCTAACATAGCTGTGTCGCTAGCGGTCACGTAGCACATCATTAAATACCAGCTAGCCAAACTTCAGTAACCCTACAAACGTCACTGCTGTTTAGCTTTCTGTCTTCATTTATGTTGGAAGTGATAACAGAGCTGTACGTTTTAATTTGTTTCCAAAACCCCGCAGTCAGGACATGCTATATTGTATTTAGATAGAAGCTAGCGAGCTAACTTCCTGCTAACTTCTAACTCCGTTAAATGTCATAAATTCCGTTTTCATGGATGCCTGGATGTTAAACTCAATTGTTACACCTGGTAGAGCAGAACGCTGATCATTTTATTAAAGATTAAAGACTTTAGACAGCTTTTCAACTCTCAGTAATGCCATAGTGATCGTTTGATATATGGACCTGCAGCGGAGTTTAGGCCCAGACATGGCTAATGACGTCAGACTTTACGACCGGATAGCGAAAGAATATTCACTGGACCATAATGATACAACAAAGATGATGGAATTTGGTTCCATAAAATTAAATCCTGCACTTTCACAATTAAAATTATTTTATAAATCGTATTAAGTTTGAACAAACATTATTTGTGAGGTCAGAGAAGCATGACCAGACTGCTTTAAGCTGAACCCCTGCTGAAGTCATTACCTTGACATTCAGGGTTGGGAAAACCAAGAGTTTCTCTTTTTACTGATAGAAATCTTAAAAGGTGAATGAGTCCAGGTCAAGTGGTTTACACACAATTTCAGCATGCAGCGCTCTGTGTATTTACTGTGTAGGATTTGTACTATTATCTCAAACAAAGTCAGAGAAAATGATTCAAAATGAAAGAAAAAATAAATGATTCAAATCACTCTGATCTTTCTTCGTTATTGCTTCACCCAATTGGATAATAAATGCGCCACCATGTCCCATCTCTTTTACCCAGTTCACTCGTTGTGAGGACACTTCTGGCATTTAGTTTATCATTTTCATCAGTGTCGCACGTGCAGTGACCCCAATATCACCCGCCGTCATTCATCATTAGCACGTTTATAAGCATGCTTCCACTAGCGGCCCTCACAGGGAATTTAACCATTTGCATAGAAAAATTGCTTTCCTCCATGCAATAAGAACGGACTGTTTTACATAATTACAAATGATGTGCGGCTGCAGGACAAAACTGACATGTGCACGTGGGAGAATTAAGAGGGGAATGGAACTGTTATAGATATGATTTGTGTCGGTGGACATGAAGGATTTGAATAACTGAATATATTTTTGCTTCTGTATGTTGCAAGGTGAAGATTTTATGTCTTATATATTTGTTTGTATATTTTGCAGGTAAGAAATGTAAGACTAAATTCCTTTTATCAATTTATCAAGTCTTATAAAGTACCACTTTTCTTTTTTAAATTTTTTTTCTAACAGTGAAGGTATTGATTCTTTTAGTATTCTCTGTCTCCGTTAAAAGTCATGCATACTTTTAAGGCAACTTTAAGAAGTAATTCTGAATATTTCAGTATAACTATTTTTAGAGGTTTTGAATCCAATATATTGAGATTGTTTGACATTTAGACACTGGATTGTCCCTGTGGCATCTTTATGAGTTCAGAAAAGTTTTCCCAATTCTGACTCCTCGAGCCCAGACTTATTTCTAGCAAGTGGATGGAAAACCCATTAAGACTAATGACTCGTGTTGAAGGTAAAATCTGAGAACCACAGACAGCTATGAGGTGATGTTTTTTGAAATCACGTCAGACGTCAAGGTTTGGGTTAAATGCTTTGTGTTTTTTTAGTAGAAGTGGTCATGGTTAAATGCTGGCTTTCAGTTTAAAACTGGAAACAAATTGCAAACATGCTTTGACAACAACTCATTAATCCACCCTGACTACCTTCCTACATGGATGCTATGTTATGCTAATTACTGTCTCCACTACATGCTGTTGCAAGGGAAAAGTAACTACCTGTTGTAATAAGCTACTTGCACATTTGGCCTGTGTCTCTGAGTTTATACGTTGACAATCTTTAAAGTGTATAAAAATGACAGGCTAATATGTATATATGTATATGCCATGAGCCTTTTTCGCTGTAACAGACCTCCTCAATTCATTAGCCAGCTCAATTCTGCTGTCAGACTGTAAAGCAGGTACTTTATGTTTGCAGAAAGGTCTAGACGCAGAGTTTCACCACAGAGCAGAACTTTCCATCGATGCCATTTCCCGGCCAACTTCCTCCTCAATCTGTCTCGCTCCGGTGGTGTTGGCAGTGGAGGAGAAGACTTGCAGTGATAACAGAGCCAGAGATAAAACAGAGAAAACACACACAATGAGCAGCAGTGTGTTCAGACGGATGTGTTTGAGAGCTATTAGAGCCTGTCACAGTTGGCTTGTCACGAATCGGGTACACACACACACACACACACACACACACACACACGCAAGCAAGCATGCACGTACATGTACGCGTGTACACATACACATGTCCCAGCAGCTTGCACATTTCTAACAACTGTACACACACTGGATGACATACTCCCCACTGTGGCAATCATGCACAGACTCGCACTCGCCTCATTCCTACATGTCTCTGAGGCTGTCTCACTCACACGCACGTGTCTGCCTGTCTTCCCTGGGAATCAAAGGCAGTGGCAGCAGGTATTTTCGATGTGCAGACTTGAGTAGTTTTCAAAGATAAGAGCTGCGACTGAGTGGCTCTGTTGCCATATGGGTAGTTTGTGTGTATGTGTGTGTGTGTGTGTGTGTGTATTGAGAGAGAGCGAGAGAGACTGAGACCACAGACCAAACACTTCTGTCACTGCAAATGTCATCCAGCACTGCGGAGGAGGAAGGACACCTATGGCCAGGTGTGCTTCATAAAGTGTTCCTGGACACAGGAAATATGTAATGGAAGTTTTTCTTTTTTTGTCCTTTTACATGCGGTTCATCTTTGCAGCCAGCAATTTAATTTGGTATCACAGAATGTGAGAAAAAAATATGAGAAAGGGTCACTTTTAAGCTATTTTTGAGGCTGATTACCTGTATTCTGCATTCCACTTCCTGCTAAAAAATATTGTTAATGTGATTTGTTAAGGTAATAAGAAGTTTTTTGGCAGCAAAATCTTAAAAAGTCGTTGGCAACCAATGTGCCAGAAACAGCAAAGTTTACACATCTAATTAAAATCATTGGGCTTATTTGTCATGCCAAGAGTCACATCCAGATAAAATCCTGATATGAGAATCTAATTTGTTGCACTTTTGTTTACCCAGAAATACATCTCTGGAAAAGCTCTGTTGAAATTCTGTTTCACTTAAGTTGCCATTATCACAGAGCACATACTCTGATTGTTTTACTGATGTTGTTACACTTGAAGAGAGCTGAGATTACATCATTTGTGTTTGGAAGAGAAGGTTCAGGTTAGTTCTTTGCGATATCTCACAAAACCGATTCTCAAAGCTCCTTTAAACAGTTCCTTTAAAAAATGTGGCTTTAGATGGCAAACAAACCCCCCCAAAACATTTTAACACATGAAGCCAGTCCAAAAGGATCCAGTAATAGAGAATATTTTACTCACTTCACCTATGACCCTAATAAATGCTTTCCTGATGAGTTTCTGAATTGAACGACCACTTTCAAGTTTCTTTTAATATGGTATCATGTATATTTAGTAAAAGATGCTACCATTTAGTGTAAATTGTATGAGTTTGAGTGTGTGGTGCCCTTCAGTTCCTCAGTCAAGTTAACCTTAGACTTGCTTGTGGTGTCTGGTTTAAAAATCAAGATATCAAAGGCTAAAATCAGAAACTTGAAGCTTTGAAACAGTGGGACGAAATCAAGTGGGTGACATCTGCAATATACAAACCTTTAAATGACATATATCTAAAGAGGCATTTAAATTATATCGAATAAATATAAGGGAATCTTGTTTTATCACTGTGAAAGCATTTCAAATGTAGCCAATCGTGTAACCTGCAAGTATAGCATCATTTTTTGTTCTTCCTTTGTTATTGCAAAACAATTTTTGCCCTTTGCCTGTCATTTCATGCAGTGTAGTTTATCATGTGAAAATCTAATAGTTCATAATATGCTTATAGAGACATCCTATTTATACACAGTTGCTCCAGCATTTCTATATATACTTTATGCATAAAATCTAATTTATCTGATGAGCATATACATGAAAACCTGTCAGGGGAAAGTGGAGGTGATGTGAGAACACTATTTTTGACTGTCCATCAAGCCAGTCGAACAGTCTTTGATCAGGCAGGGAGGCAGCTCTTTGATGCAGAGTGACCTAGCATGTCTTCTGAGGAGTGAGGGAAAAATTGGCTGCTGCACCTCTGTGCACTTACAACCCGAAAGTAATAATGCTCATTTTATACTTCACATTTGAAGCACGAAGCCGGCGCTACTATCTTGCAAAGAGTGCAGGACTCGAATAGGCTTTCTTAGAAGTGATAAATAGTGTTCCACAGATAGGTCACATGCCACGATGTTCTATCATGTAATATAAACTAATCAAGTAACTAAAGAGTTAGCGGTGATTAAGACTTTCGCAGCCACCCCACACTCGGTAATTTTGTGGATCCATGTTGGTCGTCTTTTCTAGGTTGGAATGAATAGATCTGGTTCTAGACTGGTCGCCAGCACCGTGTTGGTGGGATGATTTTTGCCAGCAAATTTAGAATTTCAGTCTAATTCAGAAGACATTCCCTCCTCCTATTTCTTTCATTCCTGCCAATTCATTTATTCAGTTAGTTAATCCACTAGTTACTACTAATTACAACTTTCTTGCAGATCCATGTCCTCTCCTGATGTTCTCCATCAGAAGAGGACATGGATCCGTTTGAGTAGTAGTCCTTCAGTTACCAGTGTCCAACATAATCAACTAAATCAAAGGAGCAGTGCAAATATTGTACTGCGTCATGGTGTCCAATTTTGTGCAGATAATAAATTAACTTTTTCGTTAATTTAATATCCTTTACTGTTTCTCAGTGTTTAGCTTTTTTTCATATCCCCTTTCCCCTTTGTTCTATTTCTCAGTTTGTGAATCCTCTATCCTTGCCGCCTCTCCTAGTGTCTTAGTGACTCCCACCAGCAGAGGATGCAAGGAAGACACACAAGGCATCGACATTTATCAAAACATCCTTGACACCCCTGCTGGAGGCTTATTTTAAAGTAATGTCAATTAAATGTGACATGTGGTGCATCTCCATCGTAAATTGTTTGCTTGTAGCACAACCACAGCTGTACTTTTTGATCTCGGGTGTAAGAGGGCTTGTGACAAACGTAACACAAATAGTGAGGGGTTTGTATACTCACCTCTGTTATAGTTGAAGTTAAAAACACTTTACCTCCATCTTTCCTGTCTCCTCCTCTGTTTTAGGAATTGAGACATCCTGTAAGGTGATTTTCAAGTCACCAGCAAGAGGATGAAGGACAGAGGAAAATATAGGGCACAATTTAGAGATATCAGAAAAGCCTTCTGCCTGTATCTACTTGTTTTTCCATCGGTTGGACTCATCACAGGCCCTTCCTGTTATATATATATATATATATATATATATATATATACATACATACATACATACATACATACATACATACATAAATAGACTTGCCTCTACTTGGCAGTCTGTCTCCTTATGTTTTCCTTGTATTTTTTGGATCCTTGCTTGCTTCTTTGTCTTTTTCCAGTTTTAGTAGACTTGAGCAGAATCCATTTGTTATGTCTGCATTTGAATCCTCATTTTGACCTCTCTCTCTCTTTAGTATTAGTCCCATTAAAAGTAGACACTAAGAGTGTAAACCCTGTGCCCATGTACTTAAGTCATGCTTTTACAGTAAGTCAGAATTTATTTCAAAATGATAGAGACAGAATGACGGCACGATGAAGACAGAGGATGATGAAAAGAGAGGGAGAGAAAACGATACAGCGTGATGGAAGTGCCAGTCATCAGCCCTTCAGTTTCACTCCTGCGTGAGGAAACCAACCATCCATAATGCATCACATGTCTCCTAGCAACAGCCGGGAACCTAGCAACAGGATCTTAGCAACAGCAACAAACTGCTGCCTCTTTCGCTGCTGGCCAATCGGGGAGCCGTGTTTCTGATCGGCCCCAGCCAACCGGGATGAGCGGGGCTGGTAAGAGAGTGAAGTGGGTGTGTTTCCTCGCACAGCTGATTGGGCACACAGACTGAGAAGACATGCATATACAAACAGAACACACACAGAAATAGGGTGTGGAAATGTGCATGCAGAGGAAATACACTTTTTTTTTTCCTTTTTTGGCATAAGTATACACTGCTGTCTGGGATACACAGACAGTATAAGGCCTGAGACAGACTCTCTGTTTAACCACATACACACTGTGTAAAAGATTAGGACACACATTCGAATTAACTGCAAGTAATAGGATACATTTGACTGCAGAGTGAATGTCAGGTGCTTTTGGTCATTGTTTTTAAAGCTAAAATTCCGCTTTTTACTTACTTCAGGTTATACAGTAAATTGTAACTTTGGTGTAGATGTAGCTCAGGAGGTAGAGTCGGTCATCTACTAATCAGAAGGTGTGTATATATATATATATATATATATATATATATATATATATATATATATATATATATATATATATATATATATATATACACCTTCTTGGAGTTACCCTAACTCCAAGAAGGTGTGTGTATATATATATATATATATATATACACACACCTTCTTGGAGTTACCCTAACTCCAATTACAGACAAGCAATAATTGGAGTTAGGGTAACTGGTGATTCTAAACTTTCCATAGGTGTGAATGTGAGTGTGAATGGTTGTCTGTCTGTCTCTCTGTGTTATAGAGTGGGAACCTATTCAGGGTGTACCCTGCCTCTTACTACCCAAGGTATCCTTCTATGGCTGGGATTAGGCTCCAGTCCCCCACCACAAGGTTTCAGTTTCTTTAAGAAAAATAAGCTCAAATAAAACGCTTTAAATCTCAGATATGTGGATTTTTTTTAAAAACTGTGTCACTGATAAAACAATGTTAAAGCAGCAATTCCCTAAGTATAAATGTTTCTACAATGTAATTAAAAATCTAAGCTAAGGTTTTGTATCTGAATCATTTGCTTTCTGCCCAATAACTGCAGAGACCTCACAGTTCAGTGTTTTATTGACATCCAGAAGCTCTTACCATGATTTAAATACATCTTTAAATTAGCTTGGACTCCTTTTCCACCAGAAAGGTTTGTGAGGTTGAGTGATAGTTGGGCTCACTTCAATGCATGGCTTGGGTTCTGAAATCAGTCTCCTGGAGGGGAGCTGGACCTCAGTTAGAGGCAGCAGGTATTGATGGGTTTATTTGCATCTCTCCCCCCCCAGCTTGCGACCTGTTGGGGTTTTCCCCAGTGGACAAGACGGTTGTTTCTCTGCATCTTCTGTTTGGGGAATGGGTGCTGGCTGTTGTTTGCTGACATTTAGTGTAACTGAACTAGGATAGACTGGGTGGGGTGGTGGACAGAGCCCCATCTGGGGACTTCATTGTCCAAAAGGGGGACATCATCTCTCATGCAGACAATGACAGTGAGACTTGAAGGGTAGCTTGGTTAGCCTGTAGGACTCGGGAGGCAGCTGACAGATACCAGCTGGTCAAGCAGAGAGTTGCTCTGGGGGTAGCTTAAGCAAAGACATTGATGTGGGAGGAGTTTAGTGAGACAATGGAGTGAGAGTTTCGGTTAGCCTGATGATTCTAGCAAACCGTCAGGCAACTCAGGAAACACATTGCATTCAGTGGGGATGGAGTGCTGCTAAATACAACTGCCTGTCCATATTATTGTCCAGACACCTCACATTCCCCCTTGATGATTGCTGGAACAGCTCCAGAACTGGAACCACATTGTCTCCTCTGCAGCTCCTCTGGGATTACAGGCCTTGCTCTGTGCAGTAAAACTGTCAATCAGCCAGTGAAGATTCTCCAAGGAAAAAAATACTCCAGTAGACTTGTAAAACTTGATTTCACAAGACTTGCAAAGCAAAAAGCAACAATTTCACTGTTGCACAACGAAAAATAAGCAAGAAAAAGAAATTTCATCTGGTTATAATATTCAAGATGCAGGGTTTTTTTTAATGACAATATCTGCAAATATCTAATAGACGATGCTTATATAGTCTGCAATCTTTAACAGATGTTGAAATATGCAGCAGATTTTGCAGCAAGAAATCTTGCCATATTCTTTTACATGTTTTGTTTGCAGTGGCACAAAGGTATTAAATGCATCAGTCTGTTGCTAGATTTACACAAAATCCGTTTCTCTTAGATGATCAGAACCAAACTTATCGCACAGGCACATTTTAGTCCTCTAAAGATTCTTATCAGTGTCAGATATTCTGACATTATCAAGTTGCTTAACAACCACCTACCACCTACTAAAATGACCCATTTGAAGTGCTTATGCAGGCGACACCTATAAAAGCATTGTGTAAATCTAATTTCATGACATTAATATCCACAGAGCAATCATCATGTATCATATTTTGTGATGTCATCATGCTGCCAGGCAAATGTCTACCAATGGACAAAAATCATAGACCGAAAGAGTAGCACAGGCATGCACTGTTTTGATAGCAGTAATAAAAATATTCTGTCGCATCATATTCGTCCTCCTTGTCATCCTTGTCAAACCACATTCATCTGGGAAGCCATGCATATGACACTGAATCTGTCTGTCTTTTTCCCCAGCATCAGTACACTTTAAGGGTAGGTTTGGGAATTGTCAGTTCTGTCTTTAAATAATACTGATATGACCATTTGTGGCTGAGAATAGGCCTTGGTTTAGCCAACCACTCTTACTTTTGAAATGTGGGACAAAAAGCACAACTCCATCATGCAGCACGTTGTTGTATTTCATCAGTCAAGAGTTCCTGGAAGTCATCAGAAAATGCATCACATAAAGCTTCTTATATAATCATTTAGGTTTGCTTTTTGAGTAGTATTATTCACTGGTAATTTTACTTAATGTTTTGGAGTGCTTTTATCACAGGGTGATTTTTGAAGCTGGGCCTTAAAACTTAAAGCAACTTTTTAAAACTACGAAGTCAGTAACACTTCACAGCCCATCTCAAGTACTCCATCGTTTTAAAAGGTTTCCCTCCTGTGTGGTGGTGACTGAAGCTAATATCCCTACAAGCTGAAGAGCTTTCATACACTCAAGGGGAAAAGGGAATCTAACTTTAAATGAGTTGTAATGGCGTCTGGGACCCTTTTCCCATTCCCGTATGGCCTTAGATCCTGCAGACACAGAGGGACTTTTCAATTCCCAGGGCCAAAGGTGTGAGCATTATCTGGAGATTCATTTTCTGGCCCTAAATGGAAGAATGGAAAGTGAGGCTTAACTCACTTGCTTTTTTGTGAGCTTGACACAGCTCATTCTTCATTCAACACCAGGTAATCTTCAAGAGGAGGAGGAGGGGGAGGAGGAAAGGGGATTTTGAGACACAATTGTCGGGATAAGTAGAGGTTGTTTGCAGTTTACCAACTAGATGTATTTAGCCACAAAAACTAAGAGAATCATTCCTACTATAAACCTCTTGGTTTATTACAGTGTTTGAGAAAAAAACTCAAAATGAACATTTTAGTGTCAATTAGGATCAAATCATTCAAACACATTTCCTAAAGAGCTGTTACAGCACAGTTCTGCCCCAACGTTTATTAGTACTGTGTTCATTTTGTTCAAAGCTTTTGACAGGTGGTCATGAAAAAGCTATATTAATTAGCAGAGCTTCATATCTAGTTCAATTGGGGGTATTCAAAAGTAGAGATGCTGTTTCACAGTAAAGTGATTTGAGATGTTGTTGAGATGTTTCTGTCAAATGCCGAAGCTTTTTTGTGGTAAGCATATCAAATTTTCCATTCCAGTGGCATCTCTCTTTCTACATACAGTGGGGCAAAAAAGTATTTAGTCAGCCACCGATTGTGCAAGTTCCCCCACCTAAAATGATGACAGAGGTCAGTAATTTGCACCAGAGGTACACTTCAACTGTGAGAGACAGAATGTGAAAAAAAAATCCATGAATCCACATGGTAGGATTTGTAAAGAATTTATTCGTAAATCAGGGTGGAAAATAAGTATTTGGTCAATAACAAAAATACAACTCAATACTTTGTAACATAACCTTTGTTGGCAATAACAGAGGTCAAACGTTTACTATAGGTCTTTACCAGGTTTGCACACACAGTAGCTGGTATTTTGGCCCATTCCTCCATGCAGATCTTCTCGAGAGCAGTGATGTTTTGGGGCTGTCGCCGAGCAACACGGACTTTCAACTCCCGCCACAGATTTTCTATGGGGTTGAGGTCTGGAGACTGGCTAGGCCACTCCAGGACTTTCAAATGCTTCTTACGGAGCCACTCCTTTGTTGCCCGGGCGGTGTGTTTTGGATCATTGTCATGTTGGAAGACCCAGCCTCGTTTCATCTTCAAAGTTCTCACTGATGGAAGGAGGTTTTGGCTCAAAATCTCACGATACATGGCCCCATTCATTCTGTCCTTAACACGGATCAGTCGTCCTGTCCCCTTGGCAGAAAAACAGCCCCATAGCATGATGTTTCCACCCCCATGCTTCACAGTAGATATGGTGTTCTTGGGATGCAACTCGGTATTCTTCGTCCTCCAAACACGACGAGTTGAGTTTATACCAAAAAGTTCTACTTTGGTTTCATCTGACCACATGACATTCTCCCAATCCTCTGCTGTATCATCCATGTGCTCTCTGGCAAACTTCAGACGGGCCTGGACATGCACTGGCTTCAGCAGCGGAACACGTCTGGCACTGCGGGATTTGATTCCCTGCCGTTGTAGTGTGTTACTGATGGGGACCTTTGTTACTTTGGTCCCAGCTCTCTGCAGGTCATTCACCAGGTCCCCCCGTGTGGTTCTGGGATCTTTGCTCACCGTTCTCATGATCATTTTGACCCCACGGGATGAGATCTTGCGTGGAGCCCCAGATCGAGGGAGATTATCAGTGGTCTTGTATGTCTTCCATTTTCTGATGATTGCTCCCACAGTTGATTTTTTCACACCAAGCTGCTTGCCTATTGTAGATTCACTCTTCCCAGTCTGGTGCAGGTCTACAATACTTTTCCTGGTGTCCTTCAAAAGCTCTTTGGTCTTGGCCATGGCGGCGTTTGGAGTCTGACTGTTTGAGGCTGTGGACAGGTGTCTTTTATACAGATGATAAGTTCAAACAGGTGCCATTCATACAGGTAACGAGTGGGGGACAGAAAAGCTTCTTACAGAAGACGTTACAGGTCTGTGAGAGCCAGAAATTTTTTCTTGTTTGAGGTGACCAAATACTTATTTTCCACCCTGATTTACGAATAAATTCTTTACAAATCCTACCATGTGGATTCATGGATTGTTTTTTCACATTCTGTCTCTCACAGTTGAAGTGTACCTCTGGTGCAAATTACTGACCTCTGTCATCATTTTAAGTGGGGGAACTTGCACAATCGGTGGCTGACTAAATACTTTTTTGCCCCACTGTATATATATAAATATAAAATGATAAAACTTAAAAAAAAAAAAAAAATGAAGAGCCTACAGAAATTAAATGATATGTCTGAGGTCTGTTTTTCTTTTTAAAAGTGCAGAATGTGGTGGTTTAGCTACCACAGTTATTTTTGAGAGAAATTCACTTTCTTCCATCTCTTTTCTGTTATTTTTTTCTCTTTTTGTTCACTGTTTCCTCTCAGTTAAGGTAAAATAGATGGAAATCTGTTTAAAAAGCTTCATCTTCCCAGATACTTTTACAAATGGTACTGCCACGGATGCCTCTTGTGCGTGTTTAGTGCCGATGCAGTGTCTACACCATTTTACGGTCCATGCCAAAAAAGAAAATGCACAGTGACTGTGTTGATGCATTGCACAGACACAGATACCTGCTCATGGATAAATATCATTTCTCACTAAAACTATGATAAGGAACAAATTACATTTATCTTTGGACAAACGAGATCCAGTTCTGTGTGGTTCGGGTTCAAGTCGGTTATTAAAAAATAATACCTGTACAGTTTTGACCAAGTTGAAAATTTATTTTTTGCTGTAAAATTGTCCATTTGACATCAGTCTATTGGAATTGACTAATTTTTTGGACCAGCTTCAAGTGGCTATTTGATGATTGGAGTTTTTGGCCACTGGCTATAGACACATTGCACAATGTAGCAAGTAGTTAGTTGACCAAATAAAAAGAAATACAAAGTCATGTCACGTGATTAATTAATCATTTCAATCATGTATAAAAATAAAATTTTAAAAATCAAATATTCTGTGACTTCACTTGTATTGTTTTTGCAGTTATTTTTTCAGAGGATGAACCCAGCATGAGTTAAACTGAATCCCTCTACATCCTTTTGCATGCAGGTCTATTTATAAAAATGATACAGTGTTTTTATGCATGTAGTCACATACGCTCACATCTGTGTGTGGGCTGACACCATTAAAATGCCTGACAACGAGAGGAGCACTACCTCTATTTAGATCAGAATAGAGAACATCGAGTCCCTCGACAGGTGATCTCTTGTAGTGCATTCGTGGGGGGGGGGGGCCCTTACTTTCTGCATCAGCGTGGCACTACATCAGGGTGAGTCACCCACGACACACTAAATAAGTAATTAAAGGAAACTCACAGTTGACATGACATGCAATCAACCAGGATCAGGTTTGGACTTTTGGATATTTAATATTTAAACCTTTTCTCTTGCCACAATGATCTGAATCTGAATTGCAAATCTCTCGAGTCGCTGATGGCTGCGGTGCCATTTCAAAGGAATTCTGTGTTTGTCTGGATGTGATTTTCTGAAGGGAGAGAGGTGAAACAAATGACAGTGTAATGAAAGCCTATCTGAACCAGACGATGACCAGTGAAGAGAGAAGAAAACACATTCCTATGAGAGCAGACATTGTGAATCGCTCTCTCTCTGTTTTATATATAGAATATATTCTATTTGTTTCTGCATCAGCCAAATGTGAGTGGATGCATAAGTTGCAATGCAGAATGCCAAGAAACATACAACTGAGAAGGAGCAATCTTAAAAAGCCTGACTGAAAAAATTTGTAGCCGTTTTGTATTTAAATAAAGAAAACATGGCATAAATGGGGAATAAAAAATGCTGTTTTACATAGCCAAGGTCGAAAGGAAAAGACGAGGAAAACAGGGAGCTGAAAAAATGACTTCTCCTCTGTCAATAGTTTCTGTAAACTTTAAATGTTTAAAAATTCAGATAGTGAGTGAATCTCAACATTAAACCATAAGATAAAATCTTTTTTTTTCCACAGCTGGTACAACATGGTGCATACAAATGAACACTCACAGGTGATGATGCACCCATTACTGTCAACCTGAGCTCTCGCTAAAGCGAAATGTCTGAACGGGAGCTACTTTGTGCCATTCTTTCTTTAGGTGCTCATAGAAAACACTGCATTGCACTACAAGATGCTCCTCAGAATGAAGAACCAAAAGATACAAATAGTGAAACTCTTGATTTATCATTTGATCTTTAATCCTAACGTTATTAACTGTGGATGATGACCACACAAATGAGATTGCTTGTTTCATGTTGTCTGTGCAAGCTATCTGCGCATCTGGCAGCCAGCAGCACTGATGTTTTGTGTGTGTGTGAACATAGACTGTATATAGAAGATGGACACTGCCCAATGTTTTTTTTTTTGGGGGGGGGGGGGCTACCCTTGTGAAACCTTGATTTGTGGCAGTTTGGATTTGTGGCAGTTTGGATTTTATCATGAGGGACAGTGCTCATTACTGCTGACTTAAGAAGGTTCTGGGTCTGGATGTGTGTTAGTCCTGATGACCTGTCCACGGCGCACTCCACTTCTTGCCGAATGACAGCTGGGACAATGCCCAGCCCACCCACAGATTCTGAATTAGTTAAGAGAATGTATGGATGATTTTATTAGCTAACACTAGCTTGGTTCAAAAGGAACATCCACAGACACTACAGGCGTGTCGTATGGACATAGACATCTGCTAATCAGTGCTGAAGTAACACATAAACAAAATAACGCAATTACATTTGTCAAAAAGACAACAAAACCCTGAGCAGGCTACAGTTTAATTAGTTTTAGCGTTTTATCTGATTATGCTAATGCTCTAAAAGGACGTTACCTATATGAGTTCACATTCAGTGACTCACATTAGCAGCAAGTAGCCACAGCTACATGCATCAGCACCTCAAACTGGCCGTGGCTGCCCAGTGTAATTTGACACACAGTTTGCCTTGCTAGCTGTTGAAAATGATCTGTGGCGTCAGGTTTTTTAGTTTAGATTTTTGGCAGTTACACATTGGTTTCATTTTTCAGCCACGGAGGCTGCTGCTTGTATTTCAAGCCGCTGTGAAATATCTCCACTGCCACACCGACAACACACAGGAGCCTTTTGTCCACCTACTCTTATCTCTACACATAGCTAAATTCACCTGCTGTTAGTTTCTACAGAATGATAAGCTCCACGATGCAACCAAAGGTGGGTAATATCCTGAGCAGATATACAAAAGATGAAGGCCAAGTTTAGGAAACAGATCAACCTGAAAAGAGTTTTGTCATATTTGGTAAGCTGGACAGACGCTGAACATTTTTATCTTCCTTTCTGCAAAGGCAGAGCTCACTCCACAAACACATTCACCATTCAGTTCACATCAAATATTGATAGCTCTATTCTCCAAAACAGTAAATAAGAAAAGAGAAATGCAGCAAATATTGAATATTATTGAGCTGGATGGGAGCTAGTGGTCAGTTTTTTTTTTCGCCGCAAACTGTAAAGAAGAGTAAGTTCAGCCACCATCACGTTTGCCCAGGGAAAAATAAAGACAGCACCACGAACACTGGCTGTCTAGAGTTATCTTAGAGATAAACCGCATCTTTGAGCTGAAACGAGCAAAGTTATTGAAGTGTGGAATTGATTCAATCATTTGATATACATGCTCTGTGAAGGTATTGCAGGATCGGGGTAGACCCTGGGGCAGACACACAACACACTTCAGTGTTTGCACATCCCATTTACCCGGAAGGACATGACAGCAAAGCAGGACTTCTAGACTACCTGCCACTGCGAATTGGATCGGAGTAATCGTTGGTAATGGAATGAATAGATACTTGGTTGGCGATCAAAACTGAAAGAAACACTGGTGCCCATTCTTTAAATAGCCCAGGTTTACCTGTCACACATCCAGTTTTCCACCCAAATCCAGTGTGGGTGGCAGGAGCGAGGAGTGCAAATCATTTTCTTTCTTTTTTTATCTTCTTTTTTTAACTGCTGTTTTGTCAAAATAAGTGTTGCTTGGTGGTTGACTATATGCCAAAGTGAAGCGCAAACCTGTTTGAGCGAACACCAAACTTCCTTTCGTCCTGTCATATCTCACACCTTTCATGACATTCTCACATTCTCCACATCAAATTTCCTCCAAATACTTTGTCCTTTTTTTGTTTCACACCTTTCCATCTTTTTACAGCCGTCTTCTTTTCATCACTGCCTTTCTATCCCGTCTGCCTTGTCTTTTAATATTCCACTTTCAATCCGCTCCTCAGTCGTTCTGCTCAGTTCAATTTCTATTCAATCCACTGTATTGGCAGGAGTGTTGGATGAGCGGCACCACTGAATCAATTCTATAAAAATCATTAAAAAAATATCTAGAACATAACAGTGGATAGTTTGCCCTCTGTCATTCTCCTTTTTCACACCTCGTCATGTTTTGCTGGATTCCTCTCTTCCTCTCCTGTCCTTCATTCTCCCTCTCTCACTCCCTCTCAGCTCTCTCTGGGGGTTTTTCTCCATCACTGCTCAGATTAATCAGCAGCTTCCTGCCAGTGTTTGACAGTTTCCCCCTAGTTGGCTGGTCTCCAAATCAGACCGTGTTAGACACCAGCCCACCGTCCGTCCTGTCTGCCTGCCTGTCTAACTCTTCCTCTCTGTCTCTGTGACATCTGTCTGTCTGCTTTATCTCCAATGGCCATAAGATGTCACTGAAAGTCGTTTGTAGAAGTCTGACAATGATTACTGGAGTCATGTTGTATAAGCAACAAATGTATATTGTAGATCCACAAAACAAAACAGCTGAACACCGATGTTAAAAGTAAAAAACTCTATTTGTTTGGGACTATTTCAACTGTTGATTACAACTTATCTGGTGTTTCGGTGACCATTTACATAAGATTAAGTTAAGATAAAGTAATTTACTGTTTTGTTTTGTTTTTATTTTGAACAGCAAAATCAAAAAACATGTCGGGCTTTGGATACACAAACATATTAGTCATTAATAATTGGTCTGTTTTTAGGATTTCTGCCCAATCCTACCCAGGTTCTTCAGAGAAACTGCTTTTCCATTTTTAGCCTGTGTACACACTCTTTTGCAAATAATTTGACAACATAAACTATCTAGAATTATGGAATTATCTTGCAGAATTATTAGTAACCACATTCTTATTTCCAAAAAACTTGTGAAGATGTGTAAACTTTAACTAAAAGTCAAATAGCATGCTCTGCAGATTATTTAAACACTACATCTAACTGACCATAGTAGAATGACAACATATGAAACTCTGAAAATAGATCATGTTGTTGTTGTTTTTTAAATATGTGGTCATTTTGATCCCAAAAGGTGTCAAAGTTGGGACAGAGGAACAAAAGACCGGAAAGTGCGTAAAACTGAAGAAAAAAAAGAACCAAAAAAAAAGTCAAACCTGACTACTCTGACTGTACAAAAACATCAAAGAGAGTTTGAGTCTTTTAGAGTGAATATAGCAAGAGAACTGTCACCCTGTCAAACTTAGGTGAGCTAATAGTTTGGAATGATATTTCTGGGCTATTTGCTCAGGGATCTGTTGGGGACCATCACATTATTAAAAGAGAACTTTTAACTTTAGTACTAAAAGAGTACTTTAAGTAAAAAGAAACACTGACTGGTCATGATCTGGCCTTCAGGTAACACTGCATTAAAAAGTGTGATTCTGTAGCAGAAATCCTGGACGCAGGAACATTTCCTAACAGTCCTTTTCTTCCATTTATCCAATTCAGGATGACAGGAGCCCATCCCAGCTGGACGTCAGAAGTTAATTACGAAACAAGACTCATGTCACAAGATGCATCAAATCAGTTAATTTGAGCTTGAAAGCAAAAGCTAAAACCGCAGCAATCCGTAGTAACCTCACAAACTAAGCGCTACATTGTTACAGGTGTCATACACCTGTAACATCCTAACCTAAAGGCTTGAGGGCTTTTGTGAGAGCAGTAATAGCTGGAGCCCCAGTAAACACACGACATTTTAAATCATTTTGGCATTACACCTTAATTCTGGATGAATTTTAGCTCATTTTCTGCTATGGTTCATTGCATCTGTGCCAACATCGCTAAGTGAAGAGATCTTTTCGAGAGCAGAGTGCCACTGTTTTGAAAGTTTTCTTTTTACTCTGTACTTCTGCACAACAACAATCCTCCAAATCCTTGTCTGCATCCTTGTCCACCCATGTTCTGTTAAGGTCTCTGCCTGTATGATTACAGTGAGTCAGTGGAGAGTCACCTTAATTTAGTCCGGAGGGAGCTTGTGTCTGCTGCTGAATAGCTGTCTCTCACCTCCAGCCTTGGGTTGCATCTGGAGGCATTGCCTGAATGCTGACAACTGTGAGCACACACAATAATACACAGACACAGACACACTTACATAGACACTAACATGCTGGTTCCATTTTAGGTAGATGTGCAAGCATACGCGTACATACTTACAGGTGTTACTGAATATTCAAACACATTGAATTGCACATTGCACCTGTACACCTACGCAACGGTGTTAATACAAGCATGCTACTTTAAGAGATTACATCCATATTCACTAAAGATGTTCCATACATGCTTGGACAAATTTGTAGTTTTTTATTTCCACATTTTAGAAACTCTTTTTCTGCCTTACTCTTAGATACCACTCAGCTGGATACCACTCAGCTGTACAGCGACTGTAGCTTCACTTAAAGAATGTCATTGAAAATAAATATCACCAAATGCATTATGTTTAATTTGCCTGGTGCAGGGGTTCTGAAACATTCTGGAGTCTGGGATCCATTACATATAATACTGATTTAGCTGGTTTAGGCATAGTGCCACACAATCTAATCAAATATTTCTCACTGCTCGCCAGCTAGGCAGCTGTCTAATATGCCAAACTTTGCAAAAGCAGTAAAGTTTTGCTTTGATGTATCACAATTATATCAGTTTCTATTGGCCTGGTTTTCATTGGCTCAAAAATAACTTTGAAAAGTTGTAAGCAAATTGTTGTAATATAGACAATATGCTTGTGTTACTGGTGTGAATCTTCAGTTAACCTTCTAGAAATCAGTCAGTGACCTTTTTGTTTTAGCAAAACCACCAGTGAGCAGGGGGGGAAACTCCTCTGCTTGCTGGAGAAGTTGGAATAGTTGGAGAAGTTGTGCAACAGTCTGAGCAAATAATCCCACTGCTCAATTCATGCATGACCTCAGTATGCACTTACCTGGTATCAGTTGCTAATTTTAAGCTCCTAAAGTGTAAGGAGATGTGTCCTGAATTAAAAACAAAAACAAGACCAAAAACGGCCAAAAACTCAGCACCAGGCTTCAGAACGCTGCAAAGCAATGACATCATGGTCGCAACTCTTCATTTATTTTATTTTATTTTATTTTATTTTATTTTTTTAAATCTATGACTTAATCTATGATTCGCTTAGTAAAATTAAATGAAAACTATTAAAAATCTTTAAATTAAACAGCACAAAATTATTCAAATGCAGTAACTGCCATCTGCAGTTTACATTAATGGGACATAGTCTCCTTTCACTAACGATTTTTGTGAAAGAAATCTGTCAGCTATGCCAAGAGGCAGGAATCAGCCTGGTGTATAGAGATGAGAAAGTGTCTATCCTATCTCAGCCTTCTCTGCGATGGCAGAGATTTCATTGCTGCATCCTCAGAAATCATCTACAACAGTAAAAGTTAATATTACACTATGAAAATAAAAGGCTTTAAAGGAGACATGCTTCTCCTTTCTTCCCCACTTCTATAACCTCTCTTTACCACGGTATGTTTTCTCTACCATCTCCTTTCTCCTCTCTATCTCATTCATCTCTCCCTCTCTACTACTTTAATTTGGTATCACATTAAGGCTCCAGAGGAGAAAGTTAATTACGCAGCATTTTGAATTATGAATTGCGATACAGTTTAGTAACATATTGCCTCATTTCTCATTGCAGACTGAAGCTGCGACTAGATTTTTCACACTTACTTTGCAGGTATCAGAGGTGCCATGTTCGGTGGGATCTTTTATATTAGGTGAATTTTATATTAACTCGATATCATCTTTTGTCAAAGCCTATGTGACAGATGAGGGGTTTCATTCCAAAGAGATATATTATATGAATTAAATATGGAGAAGAGATTGCTGTCTGAAATTCCTCAAGTCATTTTCTTTTCTCAGTAGTAACACATAATAAGCCTATGGGAAATGGCAGTTATTATAATGTTGTAATAATGTAAGAGTAAACAGATGTTGTTTTTGTAATTGCACAGGGCTGTGAGAATAATGGCAATTTCCCCTCTGATCTTAGTCTTTAAAAGACACAGTTTTTCTACTTTTGCCTCTGCGCATTACAAGAGTAGATTCTAAATCAAACAATATGCGACTAAAGTGCAGACTTTCAGCTTTAATTCAAGGGATTTTACAAAACAACGGCTCAACTGTCTAGCATTTACATCCATTTTTATTCATAGTCTCCTATTTTCAGAGGCTCAAAATTAATTGGACAACTGACTGACAGTATCATGGCCAGGTGAGGCCTGTTCCCTTGTTATTTCATGACAAATGAAACAGATAATATCTGAAGTTAATTCAAAAGAGCTGAATATGAGGTCCGAAGAGATGCCAGTGCAAATGAGGTAAGCCATCATTAGGCTGAAGAAATGAAATTAAACCTACTAGAGAGGTAGGAGAGACTTTAGGAGTGACCAAAATCAGTAATCTGCTGTATTTGTAAAAAGAAGTAATGCACTGGCTGACACACAAAGACGTGAAAGACCATAGAAGATAACAGAAGTGCACGATGAAATAGTAATTTAAGTGGTTAAGAAAAACAGCTTCACAACATCCAACAAAGCCAAGAACACTCTCAAAAAGGTAGGCGTGTCATTGTCACCAGTGGAGGTAAAGAGGGTCTACAACAAGGTGCAAACCACCTACAGTTACAGACAACAACAAACATTATTTGGACAAATAAAGCCAAGATCAACTTGCACCAGAATATAAGGAAGAGAAAACTATGATAAAGAAAAAGTATAAAACATTATCTGTCGGACAACACGGAGGTAATGTGACATGGATGTGGAATCAGCCCATGGGTCAATGATGTCACTGCTGATAGAAGCAGTAGGATGAACTCTGGAGTGCACAGGGTTATTCTCTCTGCTCAGATTCAGCCAAATGCTGCAAAACTGATTAGACTTCACAGTGCGAATGGGTACTGACACAAAGCGTACTGCAAAAGCAACCCTTATATTTAACATAATGCTAGCTTGACCAGTTAAATTTGAGCCTCTGAAGATGAAACAGAACAAAAACTTTAGTCAAAAACTACCAGTCCATAAAAATGGACATTTAAAACCAAAATCGTCTCCATGATAGGATCTGGATCTTTAATGTGTCAGTCCACTGAAGTTTTACTCATTAAGCTTTCAAATTAAGATGCCATGACAACCCACTGTCTGCTTTAGACCACAGGAGCAGTCTGCGGGCCTCTCACTCAATACCCAGTTTGTATAAATTATTACAAGTATGAACACAGCTCCTCGTAAAGATGAGTGCGGATTTGTCATGAGATCAGACTCCCACATTTACACTCTATACTGTTCCTGAGCTCCTCTCCCACCCTCTTTCTCTCCCCCAGTCATTTACATTTATATTGAATTAGAAACCATGGTGGAGAGCGAGTGGAGGCAGCCGAGACTGATTATAATGGGAGATTACGGGCCGACTGCACCACCATTATGTTGTGTAATTACAAAGAGAGAGAGAGAGGGGAGGGTGGGGCCGTTGGATTCCCCAGTTGCCAGGGTCTATTTCATTTAGGGAAATAATGTCTCGCTGCTTTCCCCTCCACTTATTCCACCTGTAAATATTATAGAGAGCTGAATCCTTCCCTCTTTTATGCCTGATTTTATGGGTCATGATTTATGGGAGACAAATATCAGACAAGGTGTTAAGGGGGATGTGTGAGTCGTCCATCGGGCGATTTATCGCTGCATCTCGATCTGCTTTTGGCTTCGTTTGACTGCATCGATCTGATGTTGTAATGCATGTAGGAATCCTGGTCATGCACTCAGGAAGATACCTAATGACCTCAACATAATGGAAAGCCCCTTGGAAATAATCATGTGTTGTATTTCCCTTCATAAAGTGATGTGGGAGGGAGGTTACAGAAGAGGTGTAGAGTTTATTTCCTGTACTAAGAGAATAGTAATAGCCAAGAATGTGTTGGTCAGTTAAAAAGGAAATTACAGAAGACACAAATAAAATATCCCTCCATAAAAATCCACTGACGGCTAAGCTGAATTTAACACACAGTAAAGACCTGAAACCCAAACAATAAAACTTTAACAGATTAATGAACAAGATTTTCCACCCACTCTCACCAAAGGAAACTTTATTTCAGTTTATCTATGTGGCACTTTAAAGATTATAGGGTTAAAAGACATTCAGAAAAAGAACATTTAGTCCTTTATGAGTAAGAAGGGTGCCTTCTACCTTTCCTTGTCTTTTTGAAAATCCTGGCTTCATGAGTTCAACACAAGTTTGTAGCGATGCCTAATAATCAGTCAATCATTAAACATGAATGATTTAGTCCAGGGGCATGAAACCTGAGTGAAACTTTAACTTGCTGATTTATTTTTTACTTCACTATTGTACTGAATTTCCCTCAAGAACTTCATGTGATGTTTAAAAAAATAAACAAAACAAAAAATAAAAAAGAAGGTCCCCATCTGACACACAGTCTTGAGTCTTTAAATGATTCCCCTCTGTTCTTATGATGAATGTGGACATATTGTTACAAACTGTTCACAACTTAAGCCAACAAGCTATGGAGTTACAACTGACATTTAGTGCTAAACTGTGTACTTTCTAGTCCTTACCAATTACAGTCCACTGTTTAGAAAGTTGCTTGTCATCACGCCCACTTGCACTGCATATCTCACAACTTTTTGATTCCATCTTAGTCTGTAAGAGATCCCCTGCTCATTATAGGAAACAAAGCAGAGGCTGTCAGCATGCATAGCTCACCATGTTTAATCTGAGTGTATGAAAAGATAAAGCTCTTGAAATCTGCTTTAATTAAGAATTTAAAATGATAAAAACTGATTCCAAGTATGTGTCATGTGTGATTTTGGTAGCATCTTTAAGCATACGCACTTATCTCTGCAATGTTTTTGCACTAACTCTTCAAACATACTGTTGACTCTGTAAACTATTCATATGACATTCACCAGCCCGGCTGTAAAAGAGAGATGCACGTTTAATCTAATCTTGAAGATTAAACTATCATCCAAAGAGAAAACTTAGCAAAGCACACTTATTCAGACATCCAACAAAACTAACAACAATATTCTGCAAATGAGTACTTTCTGTAAGGCTAACTTCTAATACTGTGTAGCACCGTTATCCGTTGTACTATCTAGCTGATGTACAGTTACATAGATTTCAGAACATTTGCTTTGATTGGGCGTCATTGTGGTGAAATCTACGAGGCAGTGGGACAGCTGATTAAATGAGAAAATGAAATGAAAAGCAGAACAAAATAACTCTTTTAATTACATTGTCAGGCATTATGGCATTGATGGGTACAGAGTGGGAATAGCACCTAACTTAATTCTAAGTGTCAAATCACATTTATTCAAACAAAATATAATGAATTTCATTCCCAAATTGCCTCCAGGATCATGTCTTATAGCACCTATAAGCAAGTTTTCTTATTTTTTGGGCTTAAAAGAGCAAAGCAGGGCTTGATGTAGGACATTCCTGGAACACCTCTACTGTCTCCAAGAAGAGACAATGGAGAATCAAAGCAAAGTCCTCAAAGGTTTCTGATAAAAGCCTGAAGTGGTCAAATACTACCAGCATGCAAATGTTTGTTTGTTTTTTAAAGCAGCACTCTTCTGCTCATCCAATGGACATAATTCCTCTTAGAATACACTAGCTTGTCTTTTCAAGCTTGTTGTACTTATGTAAAAGATATATATGTGTGGTTTCTACTGACTAATGCACACAAATTGCTACATAGACAAACTACCAAACATGAACACACTTTTAATGAATGAGCAAACGAAGCAAATGAGCCAATAAACCAATGAGCTTCTCAGAGAAGGCTAGTTCATAACATCTCTGTGTACACGTGAACCCACTGGACTACAAATCAGAGTATTTATTTTATTTAAACATAGCATTAGTGCTGCAGTTTAAATAATAATGATGATGATGATAATAATAATAATAATAATAATAATAATAATAATAATAATAATAATATTTTTGTAAAGCTGTTCTCATCCTATGTGTTCAGTCCATAGGCCTGCTGCAAAATTCCCTTAAAACAATTGCAAAACTTTCTTAATGTATTCCCAAATATATATATGAAACTTCATTAACTACCCTGTTTCAAACAGTTTTTAATGATTTTGACTGACCTGAAACCGCCCATAGTTCAACTTTCAGGATTAATGACAGCAACATTAGCCATTCGACCAGATAGTTGTCATATTTGAGGTTAAAATTAATAAAGTTACAAAGCGTGATTATCCTTAATAATACTCAGTCTGACAAACACTGATAATCTTGGATTTTTAATTATATATTCACAATGTGCCAGCCTGGGTATGAGGTGACTCAAACTGGACAATGGCCCCATCTAGTGTTTGGTTTGTACTATTGCTTGTAAAAGACCGGTTTAGTCTTTACGGGGATTTTTGGAGCTGTCATTATTTTTCTCCTATAAAATAATTCGAATTATATAGAACTGGGTTATGTTCATATATGGCACTAATATACATGGGTTGTTTGTTGAATGGGCTCAAGCAGTACTGACCCAAAGAAAAGAAGGTCCTTGTTTTAACCTGCAAAATATCTAAGAAAGTGACACGAAAATGCTGTGTAGTGACAAAGACATTAACAACAAAGACAACAAAGAGCAGTAAAACCACAGAAACCTTTTTCCCCACAATCCACACATGTCTATCACTGTGAGTCAGTCAGATGTGGTGGGAGATGTAAAGATGCGATAGGTTTACCCAGTCAGTTTCGAATTGAAAAGATATACTGTAAAGTACAGCATGAAATAAAGTTACAATAATAATGTGAAAAAGAACATAAGATAAAAGGCACAGCAGTACTGACAGCAAGCTTTAAGTGACACATTTAAAATGGGTGATGGAGGATCGTGTCAAAACACTGACGCGGATGAGCGATTTCAAGACTTTTATTTTGAAATCTTCGTTAGTACGTACAGGAAGTAAACAAGTTTTATATCCTGTATGAGATTCTCCTGAACTTTTACTTCTGTATGTTTTGTTATTTTGTACTGTTGATAACTTCACGCCAGCTGGAGCTATGAGCGCCATTATTCCTCGCATAGAGCAGTTGTCTGCTAGAGTGGTTCGGGTTTTGGGCTGTAACCCGGGACCGATGACTCTGCAGGGAACCAACACTTACCTGGTCGGCACGGGCAAAAGGTGACTCTAGTCGAGCCAGTAGTGACGTTTATCATTTTCCCAAAAGGAAACATGAGTAAATGTGTTGTCTGTTTAGCTCATGTGTATTTGAAAGGGACTAGCTGGCCAAAAACTTGACACTCCTTTTCCGTGCAATGTCTTAGCTTTTAGAAATGGGCGCTAATGCCAAATTCCATTTAAAATCTTTTAACTTGAGCATTTTCGCGCTTCTGGATAATAAAGGTGACAGATGGAACAAAGCTGAAATTGTGAAATTAATTGCCAGGGTCTTTTTGTTTCTTCGGCATATACTCATACACTAATAAATAATAATAGTTTGGAGTAATATTTAACAAAAATAGTAGACTACATTTGCAGTGAAAAGGAGCGCTTAGTTCTCTGTAATGTGAATAAAACAGCTATAAAACAATAGCCAACTATAAGACAGAACAATGGAGTACTCATCGGTAGAGTTGGAATATATGAATATGCATAGTTACCTTTAAAACCCTTTGGGTGAATATATAATGAGCAATTATATTCCAGACGGGTGCTGATAGACACGGGGGAACCTGCTGTGCCTGAATACATCAGCAGCCTGAAACAGGCACTGAAGCAGTTCAGCACCAGCATCCAGGAGATCATCGTCACACACTGGCATCACGACCACACAGGTGGAGTAGAAGATATCTGCAGGGACATAACTGGTGAGCCCCTGAATGTGTGGGTATAGTTGGGTTACTTCACCGTTCATCATTACTGTAATCGTGAAATCTATCTAAAAGCCACCTTCTAATGTTATTAGTTTAGTGAATCAAAAACTGCCTGTACTTTTTTGGCTTAGAGACTCAGTGAGTCAGTATTCATTTCTTAGGGGTTTTTTTATCTTGCAGGTTCTGAGGTCCGAGTCAGCAAACTGCCTCGCTCCAACAAAGCAAGAGAGACAGCAGGAAGCAAAGACTACAATTACCTAAAAGATGGAGATGTTGTTGAGACGGAGGGAGCCACACTCAAGTCAGTTCAGTTTTTACACGTTGTGAATTTATAAAAGAGCATTAAAAATACATCTGTCATAATATACACAGAAGAACAATAGCTCAAAGACTTTTTCAGGGTGAAAATATACAAACCAATATCATGAAATCTGCTGCAGTACCAACAAAAAATAAAATTTGTTAATATTCCTTTAGTTATGGTTATTATCATTCTGCACACTGACATGGCTTTTGTCTGAATCTACAATCAGACAATTGAGCAGAGAGCCATTTCTTTTTCCCAGAGTGCTTTTCACTCCGGGCCATACTGATGACCACATGGCCTTGGTGCTGGAGGAGGAGCGGGCTATCTTCTCTGGAGACTGCATCCTGGGCGAGGGCACGGCCGTGTTTGAAGACCTCTACGACTACATGAAATCTCTGCAAATCCTGCTGGACTCGGAGGCTGACCTCATCTACCCTGGTGAGCAAGGATACGCTGATGCTTGGCCCTCTGTTTTATTTCTTAAAAAACCCTCTGGATAATGTTTTTTTCCCCCCCCCTCAACCTGTTTGCACACAATCACACAATGTGGTACATCATCACTACACCAGTGAGAAATGTATATTTTAATAAAAAAATGTAGGTAAGTCTAGTTTGATACACCATTCTGCAGATGCCATGCTGTATCACAGATCATCGTCTCCATTATATTAGATAATGGTGAATTGTTTTTCCATATTTATTGCGAGGAGTGTTTCATGACATTGTTATAAGTTACTCTATGACTTCCACTTCTAAGATCCGCACCTATTCACTCACCGAAACGCCTCGAATAATTCTTTTTTTATTTTTAAACCAGTGAATATTTACCTTATTTTCAAAATAGCTGCCAATAAATTGTCCGTTGATCGACTTTACTTGTTTCAGAGCTACCGGCTGTGCTTCTTTGAGTTCTGCCTCTCTGACGTGCATTCATTTAACAAAGTCTTTCCGATGACTGGAGAAAAAGCTTGCTGCTGCTGTTCTCTGTGCAGGCCACGGACCTGTGGTTCAGGATGCTGGCTCTAAGATCAGACACTACATCAGTCACAGGGACCAAAGAGAACAACAGATCCTGGCAGCCATTCAGGATGGAGCAGGAAAGCCTTTCAGTTCCATGGAGCTTGTCAAGATTGTGTACAAGGTCAGGAAAAACCTTCTTTTCCTTTGATGCTGTTTCCAGCTTGTTGTCAAAGGTAGACTGGGTAGACTTCTACCAGTAATTCTACCATCTTTGACCATGGAAGCAATCTAATCCCTTCTGATTACATTCTAAATGGGCTGGCACTGCTGTACTTGTCTGATCTTGTCGATGTTCACACTCATTGCAGAGCATTTGTTTCTGCTAATCAGATGATCAACAATATTACAAGAAATAGACTTAAAAAGAGAGAGATTAATAATAACTCGGAATTAAATGCAGAATAAAACGGTTTCTTGAAATGTTTCTGTTTTATTATTGGCTGCCTGTGAAGCACTTTTCTCAGCTCTGGTGGTTTAGCATGTGCTATACAATTGACTTTGACCTTGGCCTGATCCCATACAGACTGATCTGTTTTGAGGCTGGATCACAAAAAAATGACACTGAAACTTGTGTTGCTTTTCTCTCAGGACACACCTAAACACCTGCACCAAGCAGCTAATGTGAACCTGGTTCATCACTTAAAGAAGCTGGAGAAAGAAGGCAGAATCAGTCTGGGTATGGTCTCATTTACTTCCTTTACAAATAAGTTCCAGCAGATACTGTAATGATTTAAATATGATCCAACAAAATAGACGTATCTCACCATGTTGTTTTTTTTAATGCCTCAGCTCTGGCAGCAGCTCTTTGTTGCTGCTGGGAAATTTCTGCTCATTTGGTACAAAGGTTTGCTTGGACTCAAAGAAGGCCTGATTAGATTTTGGTGACCAAAGATCAAAGTCTTTGTGACTTCACATCCATCCTATTCTTTCGAACGTGATATATCAGGAATATCTAGGGAGGGAGGAACATGATTATATCAGAGATACGTGTTCTCTTAGACTCATAGATGAACTGATAAGAAATCAGTGGTCAAAGTTCAAGGTAACTGTGACCTCATGAAACCAATTTCTGTCCTGTAACAGATGAGTCTGAATAGACAGGTTGTAAACTTCAACATGCATGGTGAGCAGAGGTATACGACTGTGAGTTGGTAGTTTTAGTTACTATACTTTAGGACTGCAGGCTAATTATAACTGTGCTGCTGTCATTTAGAAAATTTGGCTGTGACACAAATGTAAACCTTTCTTTCCCGCAGTGAACGAATCTTCACAGAGCAGCAAATGGAAGAGCAATCTGTGACGTCCACTGACAGTGAGATGAAATGGAGCGTTGGGCTGGGATTTTCAAGATCAACAGCTAATGATTTTTGAATGCGAGATGATTGCTTTCAGCGCTATGTTTGTGCTGTACACCAGTGCTGATTGAGAAATGTTCTAGAGGAAAAATCTGTTGTATTAGTCACACCCGTTGCTTCAGATATTTCACAACTCAAAACACACAAGGCACAGAAAACAAAGGGACTCACCAGGACTGAGCTGCAGCCTGTGTTATAGTTAAACAAGGCTAAAATTTGCCTCAAGGTCAGCCGCCTGTGGCCGCATGAAGAATAACCTCATCCCCTAACACTTCCCCTGTCTCCCCCCCCCCCCCCCCCCCCCCCCCCTAATTAAAACTGCTTAACTGATTCTATGTCTTCTTTTTTTGAGTTGAGGCTGTTAAAGTGAGCTTTTTGTGTTGATTTAAAAATAATTGTCAGCATTGTCTTCCATTTAACAATACTTTCTTGTCATGTAAGTGGGATGAGTAGGATTTATACAGTATAAAATGAATGTACTGTACTTTATTTTACTGAGTTTTGTATATAATGAAGCCCAGAAAGTAAATAATCTCATAACATTTGTCATTGAGTTGTTATTTATGAGGCTGGCACTTCCCTATCACAGGTGTGTTATTGCAATATCTCAAGAAAGGTTTCATGTGGGTAAAAGGAAATTCATTGCTTAACTGTTCAGCTGTTTCTGGGTATAGAATTTTTTTATGCAGGCACTCGGTTAAGAAAGATTTGTCAAATAAAGCATAAAGTGTGTGTATGGGAATGGGAACTGGGGAAAATAAAACATTTTGGTGCTTTCCCAGACTGTTGACCGTGACACAATGAGAAATCTAAATAGTGATGTGTACAGAAATATATTTATATTTTATATCCAGCTGTTTTCTCCCTTTGCGAACTTTAAGCCGTCTGTCTTTTCAGTCATGTTAATGAATCTCTAAACTTTGCACTGGAAATGCTGCACACACACAGTCAGTCGCTAGGTGGCAGTATCTCTTAATTTTATGGCAAAATTCATCGTACCATGGTCAGTTACAATAATTTGCATTATAATTGTTCTAGTTTTTTAGAAACTTGTTTTAAAAAAATATTATATGTAAATATGCGTTGGAATACTGTGAAAAAAAAGGTTAAAATTAAACTGTGAGTGAATTATGTACATGGACCTCCATGTTTCCCTTTTCAACATTTTGCTCATTTGGGATTCAGTTGTGTCTTTACTGAAAATCTCTCACCTTACACTAAAAAAAACTGCAGTGCATAACTAATGCAGGACATTTGATGGACACCTAACACCTATACGGTGTATTGTGGACAGAAATATAATTGTAGGTTTAATTTGTGAAATACACTTTCACATATATAGGCCACTGTCAGAGCGTCTAAATCTTAGAACTGTATGAGCATGTTTATGGCATTCACTAAGTATTGGCAAAGGGAGAACATGTATTTAAGAGACTACAGGAAAATATTTTGTAAGTTACTAACTACACCCTACATACTATATCTGGAAGCAGCGGTGTCAAACAAGGGGGGCAGAACCAGCCTGCAAGAAAGAACCGATCTTGCTCACTGGATTGTTTGCAAAGTTTTAAAATTTCAGTCAAGTTATTCATAATTTCGCACTGCAATACCTGGTGAGTCACTGTCAACAAAGTTCTAATTATAGATTAAAATACTACAGCTGTTTAATTCCAAGAACTCTTACTTCATGTCACCTTTTCTGGTCTCAAACTTTAGGATTATGGGACTTTCTGAGTTGCATCAAAGATGGTGGAATTCCTAATCTGTTGACTATGACTGTGACGGCCGGTTGTTATCTTGTTTTATATTTTGGCCACCCCCATTTTTTATATTAATTTGTAATTTAGGTTATATTAACTTTCTGTTGTCTTATACAGCTGTTTAAATGCGCTTTATAAATACGTCTTAATTAATTATTTGCACATCTGCGTTAAACTGTAATGCACACGTAATACAACATATTGCTGAAACTGCGTTTTTAAAAGTATCATACGTCGTTCACCATTTGTTCTATAAATGTGAATGTTCCCATAACGAAAAAGAAAAAAGGGACTTTATATGGGTGTCTTATTTTGGTGGTTTACTTTTCTTTTATCGCAGTCAGAACTGACAAAACAAAAAGTCACAAACTATCTCACAAATAAAATAGAAATAAAAATTGCATTCAGGGCTTTTAGTTCAGTTTTCCCTTTGAATAACTAGCTGACGGGAGTTTGCGTGCACGAGTGAGGCTGAGAAAGGGCAGAGACACCCAGCTCTGGCGTGTGGTAATGAGATGAGTGGAGGTGGGGGTGGTGGCGGTGGAGACGGAGGAGGGGGGTCTACTGGTAAAGATAAACAGCCGAGCCGAGGAGCCTCTGAGCCAGATGAACATGGCGGCTCCGGTCCAGGACGCCGCTGCCGCTCCGTCCCGCTGACCGACATCTCCCCGACGACATCCCGCACGTCAGGCACCCACGGTCTCCCAAACTCTCAGGTAAGTTTCCCGTCATTCTCTTGACCCCCACTTCTCCCGTTAGTCCCACCTCCAAAAACACGTATTAACGTAAGGGCTCGTGCAAAGTGTCCACTAATTTAAATCGAGTTCTATACTAAAATGATGTGCATTTGTTGTTGTTGTTTCATGTTTTTTTGTTTTCCTTCATGGCGGTTCTACATTTTTATTGGGTAGTGAAAATATACCACAGGGTTAATTAGTTGATTACAGGAAATAACGTTATGTTCGTCCAGTATTTAAACGCGCAGGTCATTCATCCGTGTTCACGAACCGGGTCTGACGGCGAGTATACTTCGCTGTGTTTATCGGCCAAATCGGCTGATTGACAGCTATCACTACTGAAACGGGGTTTCGGGCGAAACTAGCTCGGTGGATAAAAATGCTAATTTCCGTTGGTAACCTGCCAAATCCACGACTAGGGTTCAAATGTTCGGCAGAAGAAGTGAACGCAGATTGGCTCTGCTGTTTGTTTAAGATGTTTAAGCAACCGTGTTACAACGGCACAAATATCCCAACCAGGACTTCGCCGTTTAACTTTTAACGGTTAGCTGTTTAAATCCCCTCTTCCTGATCGAGAGAAGCGACAACTGCTGGTTTATGTGAACCTCCGCTGTAGCCACAAGCGTTCAGTGCTCGCTTGTTGCTCCTGTTAAAGTTTCATGTAACCACCCATAATTAAACCCTCGTTGATCACAGATGGGTTTATCAGATTAAGACAGACATATAATTGTTTAACAGTGAACATTTTATGATATTGTCACACTGGTTCATATCGCTTTGACTTCCTCAAGCAACTCAGGCGTCAAGCAAAACAAACGCAAGCATACACTTCCGGTTTGTAGTTTCAAAGTAAAACCAGAGACGCTCTAAAAGAGCTGTTCCACTTCCTATTACTAATCCCATTGAACAGAAATTGGCTGAAATTCTGCAGCGGGCCCACATAAATTATTTTATTTTTGGAAATACAGAACACAGATCTAATATTTGTTTAATGTTCAGACTTATAAAACAACTTTTATGTCCTTTTCTCATAAAAACACTTCTGTTAATACATGCTAAGTAATTGTTTAGAATTTGTGGCACTTTACCAAATTAAAACAAGTTGTTAAAAGCAAAGTCAACCCACAAGATACATTTTAAAGTGTGTACATGTAGCAGCTGGTTGTGGTGGTCTAACTGCCATCAGGAAATAAAAATTTCTGCTTTTGTTTCAAGTTTCAAGCCTGAAACTAACATATCAGCTACAGTGAAGCAGTTCACAGCCATGTACCCAAGTCCCTCAAATACTTATTTCACTATAATTAACCCATAAACAAAGACCATAATGGAAATGTTAGAAGAAAAAATGTTTAACCCATAGAAATTGCTGGGATACCTCTATAGGATGCTATCAGAGGTCCAGAGAGCTAGTGTTCTTCAATATATTAAAATTTCCATGTTTTTGTTGTTAATTCAGTTTAAAGATACAATTGGAGGTAGTTCATAACTTATGTTATTTCATGATGGTATAATTCCAGCATTTAGTAGAATGATGTCACAGTTTAAATGGCTGTTAATAATAGATTTTTAATAATTAAAAAACAAGTGTCTTTTCCTTTTCTTCCATCTAATTTGACATAGTTTATCAGCTAGCTCTACTGTGTTGTGAGGGGATGCTTATCTCTCCAGAATGTGTTTTTTTTTTCAGGTTTGAAGCTGCAAACAAACAATAATAAAAAGGCTAATTATCTGAAAGAACATGTTATTTCAAGTGATATTATCGTTTTAGTCCAGTGGGAATAGTCGTAGGTGAAAATCCATTAGAGACTGGTAGATGGATAGAAACTACTGACATTATTATCGTCATCATTTTTTTTAATGTATTTAAAGTCATAACAGGCTATACTCTGTAAAGATGGGAGGACGTCTGCTGGTTTGTCAAGAAGGGCGTTGTGTGATTTGAGACCAGGCGTTTAGGAAATGAGGGATATTTACATCAAACTTGCGTCTTTTTTTCATGATATATGATCCTTGAGAGTGCTTTCACTTTTGCTTTTCCTTTGTTATATGTGTATGCTGTTAAAAGCCAATTTGCAAAGCAAAAGCCAAATGATTTGCACTTTAGAGTGGCCAAGTTTGAGATATTACAATCATCCCTCTTATATATTCAGCAGATTGCTCCTTTTTGGACTACATAGCATGTGTATGTATGCTAACAGGACAGCATAGAATGAGGAGTGCGGCTGTGACAAAAACATGTCGTGCAGGTTTACGCTGAAAAGAAACACTCACAGCCCAGAACGTATTGTCTTGCAGTGAGGTGGGCCTTTTTAAATGCAGGCATAAGAATTTGTCTTTATTTGCTGTTGTGCTGGTTTCTCTGTGTTTGCTATTGTGCAGGTATCTTACTACAGGAAACCTGACAGTTTGCCTACGTGACAGGTGCCATCTGATTCCTCTGGAAATGTTATCTTTGAGGGCTGGGCTTATGATTTTTTTTTGGGCTCTTTTAGGCTTATTTGCTCTTCCCGGCACCCAAAACTGAACTTTGAAAGGGATTGCAACATGTAGGCCAAGTGTTCAGGTTCTGTTTAACCCTTCTTTTTGTACCTTTTTTCTCTCTAAGGGGTTAAGAGGCATTATGCTATTTATGCATAGAAACAGTCAGGCAGCACAAAATACTGTGCATGCTTTGTTTTAGTCAGGGATTCACCTCTATCTGTTTGCTCTGTGTTTTTGTAACATTTTCATTACAGTTACAGAGTAGTGTCTTGTCTGATTAAATTCTAGCACATTACAATACAATGTTCAATGCCAAAACTACCTTATAGTGCTGCAGCAAAGTGCAGGAATGTACTTAAGTCCAAGATCTTAACACAAATTTGGCAGCCTGCCCAATGAGGGATCCTTAGTGGCTTGAATTCACTAAACCACATGAGGGCTCAAATAATGTCCTGACCAATGACGGCAGCAGCAGGAGAAGGAGGAAGGGCAAGGCTTGACTGTGCATTTCTCCTCAGTTTGTTTTCTATGACGTTTTATCCTGGGACAGCAAGGAAATAGATTCACACATTTAAATCATAGCCATCAATCCCTGATGTTATCCTGGTCTTGGATTTAAAATAAATCTAGTCCTAATTTAATGTGAGTGAATTAAATCAGATATAGACGTGAAAGTAGTGACAGACTATAAAATAAACATGCCAAAATTGTAGCTGTAGCAAATTCAGGTGGTGAGCACTGGGTTCCGTATCTACTTAAGAGCAAACGTTGCCTTCAGTGTTTCTCACCCACAAGCTGATATTGTTAATTTGGGAATGATTTAGGGGGGTATTTAAATACCAGCACAACTGGTTCATCTGTACATCTACTAGTATTTACCAAGGGGTGTATGTGTGGGTGTGTGCATGCTTGTCGACTTATCTGTGTTTGTTTATGTCTGTCTCCTCTCTCTGCCACCAACTTATCAGACACACTCTGCTCCTGGCTTTCTGTCACGTAGCAGAGACAGTCGCCTTCCAGGTCTGATCCTCCTGAGACCAAGTGCTCTAATTAACCACACACACACACACACACACACACACACACACACACACACACACACACACACACACACACACACACACACACACACGCACACACCCATGTCACTGACTCCCCTGAAAGCTTCCTGTGGTGCCTGAAAACCATAATCACTGTAATATTCCCTCAGCAAAATGAATCTGCAGGATATTGTTACAGTATCTGATGATAACATACGTTTTACTTCTAAATCAAAGTGCATTGACTTGCAGATTTGAATACAAATTATCTCCTTAAACATTACTGAATAATAGGAAGTAACATAAAAGAGTCTTAGAATAGACTTCATATATGAGCGTTTAAAAGGTCAGACGATGTATTGGCTCATGCGCATTTTTTAAGTTATCTTGAATAAGTAAGAGACGATGCTTTAGATTGCAAAATGTTTAAGGCAGCCTATTTTGTACAATCTTTGTAATTGTTACACAATTTCTAAATTAGTTCTTTCTTATCGTGCTAGATGTGACATACGCCAATACTTTATATCTGCGATAAGCTAATATCAGCTGATATCAGCTAGCCAATTCACTGGTTTTTATCATCTCTGTTGACACATTCAGTAGGTTATTTAACAAAGTTCTCCTTTTATTTATTTTTGTCCAACCATATTATTTTATTTGACCTTAATGTAAACAGTGAAAAGCCTTGATAAGGGTACTATATAAACCAGTGCAAAATGGAGCACATTTCAGATTGGAGAGCTGTAGTGAAAAATAGGTCTCCTTTTCCTTCTACAGCATTTGGCAGTATGTAGTGATATGGCTTTGTTCTGCAACATTCAGATACAGTGCATACACGATGGGAGCAGCAGCACCCTGACAATAGACATAACACTGATTGATGCAGGTATTGTAGATTCCACACTGACAAGTATATGAAGGCCTTCCTCGGCCTGAGTGACAAGAAGACATGTAAAAAAGGATGCTTTTGGGTCCATGCTTACTGGTTCCATATGAATTAAGAGGGTAAATAGCAGCCAGATGCTGCTAATAAAATATGCTTCATTTTAGGTGTTTAGCACAATGCTGGAATTTCCCAGTGCTCAGAGAAACTGCAAGAAACACAAGGGCTACATCCTAGACTCTGCAGGCGTCAGTTAGCATGTTAAATCCTAAAGTACAAGGCCTGCATAGAGCCCTGTGAAAACTATATTTTTCACATGAGTGTTCATTAACGTGCCTGCCTTTGGGACCATTTGGGCTTTCATGTAAGAGACTGCACTATCGATTACCCATGCGTCTTTGAGGCTAATTTCTATAAAAGTATAACCCTTCTCTGTGGTGTTTGCAGATCTCCAGATAGATAATGTAGTATGATCCCTACATAACTTTCTGGTTGTGGCTTCCATGAACTATGACATCACCTTTACTCATTTATAGTGGCATTTGACGTGTGGGCCAGCCATTTTCCAAATGAAAAGTTTCTTAACTCCAAAAAATTAAAAAAATTAAAAATTGTTTCATCACTGATGGACTGAAAAAGCAATCATGGAGGTTTTTCAGTTTTGGGTAGACTATCTCAACTTTCTCAACTAAATTATTTCCACAGTTTCCCTCAGTGCCATCTGGAAATTTCTGTGCTCCTGCACTGAAAAATCGTTTTCTATTCCTATTCTATTTTGGATGCATGGGTCAGCATGTGTCGCAGTTTGAATGAACAATGACTAATGTGTCAACCACAATAGCGGCTTAATACAGACTCAAAGTTTTTTGGTCTACCACCTGTTTATTTTAAAAGGCTAATACTTCTAAAGGCTAGATGTGTTTAATAATTTGCCACGATTATGATTTAAAGGACTTAAAGTTTCAGATACATCAAAACATTTGAATCATATTTTTAAAATGTGATCATATTTTATCCTAATGACAGGAGCTGAGAGAACTGAGGAGAGGAGCTCTAATACAACAACAGCAACACATCATTGCTCAGATACTAGCCAAGGCGAAGCACTTGTAGCTATTCTTGCAAAAAGTATACATACTTATTATAGATATACTGGAAACACTTGTTTTGTTTTTTGTTTGTTTTTTCTCGCGGTTATAGTAAAACCATGAGACCTAAGGCATGCTATGAGGCATCTGAAAGTTAAGGATAGTTGTACAAAGAAAAGCTGTTCTTGGGAGATGCAGAGCAACGGCTGAAAAATTCTTGTTATTGTTAGGGGAGCAAGTCAGATCTACATGTCTGTTGCTTATGACTCAAATATGATCTTAATTCGAAATTCAGACAAAGAATAGATTGCAGCAAAAACCACAAGTATTTTGTAATTTCTTGACATGGTGACTGCACACAACAACAGGAGGGGCTTTCATTCATATTCCCTTATTTACCGTATGTGTACCTAAAATAAAATACTCGTGGACTGGAAAGTTTGATCAGTCATCGTCATCATAAATCACCAATGTGTTTCTTCGAAAAATTTTAAAAGACTCTACTGTACTTTGACATATGATAAGATGATACTTATCATATGTCAAATAAGTATCATATATCATGATACTTGTGACTGTGGCCATGATTATAAGACAGTGTGGTCAACACCATTAAGAAGCATTAAGAATTATTTAGTTAATTAATAATTGTTTGTATTGTAAATGATTACATCAAAACCTGACGTAAGCTCAGACCGCCTACAATTTAAATGAAATCTTTTTGTTTGTCATGTATCTGAATGATAGGAAGTCTTTTAGACTCATCCAATACTATTGTTTTTTAATTTGTGCATACTTAGATTTATACTTGCTAAAGCCTCATATTTGCTTCAGATAAATCTTGGAATCACTTCAAAAATGTAGCCCTTTCCCCTTGTTGTTGGTATATGATAGTGCTATCATAGTACTCATTTTAGTACTGTAAGCTACAGTGTTAGCCAGGGCACAGTTGTGGAAGTTTACATGTATTCATGATGGTAATTTGAGGCTTTTTATGACTTTTCTGAACGGTTCTTTGTCTGTTTCAAGATTTTTTTATTCAGCATACACCTTTGCCAACTTTAAAAATTAGAATTGGGTCCACAAGTTTAAATTTATTTTAGATTTTGTCTGGTTTAAACATGGTCAAAAGTACACATACAGGCACATACAAATATAAACATGCATACAGTTGACTACAACTGCTAGTTTCTCTTTGGCAGCATAAGAAAACATTTGTTTGACACAACTCACTGGTTCAACCAATATAGAACAATGAAAAAGTCTAAGGAACTCAGTGAGGTTCTAAGAAGGAGAACTGTAGATTTATTCAAGTGTTTCCAAACGCAGATTCTGGGATGATCGGTTCAAATAATTTACGTAAATGCAAGTGGTTCTGATATGCCACCACTTTGCCGATGTCGGGAAAAAGACCTAAACTGTTGACCTCAGATGAGAGGGAGGATGTTCAGAAACATTTTAGGATTCAGCAAGGTTCAAACCTGCCTGGGTAGAGAGGGTGCAGGGCAAAAAAAGAAACCACTGCTCCAAAATCAACACCTTCAACTTCAACTGCAGCTGTACATGGACAAGCCAAATGTTCTTCCAATGATACATTGCACAAAGGGCATGCAATACTGAAGAAGGAGGACTAGCTCAAAATTAATCAATTTCACCTCAAATCAGCTGCTAGATGGTGGAAACTTCGGTGGTCCAATAGGACAATGATCCCAAACACATAAGAACTGGTTTTGGAATGGATAAAGGAGGCTGATGTTGGGCTTCTGGAATGGCCTTCCCAAAGCCCTGACATTAACTCGATTGTAAATTTGTGGACTATGCTTAAAAGCCAGTACTTTAATGAACCCTTTAGATCTGTTTTTTTGCAGTGGTTTTGACAACTGATTTAAGAATAGCAAAGAGAGCAATCAGTAATGCTTACCACTTAAAATACACTTTTGTTGAGGCTCTTTCAAACTTGGGATGAATGAATAGCATCTCAGGCAAGATTTATGTTTCTATTTTTATTTTTTCTTAGATTCATTATTGACTAATTTGGGAAATATGCCTAAATCCAAATGAATACTGTAATTTGAACTAATAAATGTGGAAAGATTTGTCCTTCTAAACACAGTTTTCCATCACCAGTTTACTCTTAGATTTAATTTGAAAGTGGTATTTAAAGTGGCAGAAAAAAGTCTTAAAAGTCTTCAGTTTGACTTGCTTAAACCACATATGCTACAGTGAGACAGTGAAAGTCAAATTTTAAAACTAGCAAGTATCCAGACACCTTCTGGCAGATACATTTACAGTCATTTTTTTCTCATTTTTTTTTATAAACACTGAAGACTGCAGCTGGCTATGAAAGCGCAGCATGCAGCCTCACATGATTTGAGTTTCTGGCTTTGAATTCACTCTCTCTCAGCTGTTGTGTTGTCGTGGCAGAAAGTCTTAGTTTTACAGTAAACGTCTGTTGCATATAAGGGATACATATAGCAGATTAAAGTGCTTAAACAAAGCAATAAACCAGCATGTTGCCACTCAGCTGAGGAGCAGGCTGCAAAGCTAACTTGCCTTCCTATGTGCAAACCATATGGAAAGCTGTGCAGGGTTGAAGCAGTAGACCCGTGAGCCAAGTGTAGCAGGTTGCATAACAAGTGCTAATTTGGTTAGCTGGAGCTGATGGCGGCTGTAATTCTCCAGCACTATGACAGCAGAGCTGTGTTACAGAGAGAGAGAGAGAGAGAGAGACTCCACAGGCTTCCAGCTGGATAATACAAGCTAATAGCATAACAGGCTTTTGCAGAACAAACGCAGGCCATGGCCAGAGCTAATTGTGTTGTTCATCACAGCCTTTTGGTGACAGACCATTGCTGCAAAGATGACAGTAAAGAGGTTAAGCAGCACTGTGGCCAAAATGCATATTATGGCTTGATTGAGTCCATTCTGATGTCCATTTGTTACTCCGATCCTATTCTCACCATGAGACTCTGGAGATGAATCAAAGTCACGTAATGAGAAGTTATTAAATTCAGGAAATAACTGAAAAATTTTAAAAGTTTATAAATATCCTTTTGTCCACATGTGATCAAAGAGAGGTCATCAAAGCTGAGCTTCTTGTGTTTTGGTTTAGCATCACATCTGTGGCTGAGAGAGAATAATTAGATTAAGAGTAAAAGCAGATGACAGGGCTGCTTTTGAAAAACTTGTCATTTTTAAGAGTTACTTAAGTCATTTGTGGCTTAAGGGTAATTTTTGTGCAGTCTTAAGATGAATGATTGAGCAGAATTTGTAATTAGTTGACATGCTAACCTCCCTGAATGACTGTGGGTGCTTTTGTTCATATTCACAAATTAGTCATATGTTTCACATAACATTATAAGACATGGGCGGAATCTCACAGTTTCACAAGAAATTTGATGCATAATTGTGAACATTGCAAATTGCAGATGGGCTGTTTTTGCACATCTTATATGGGATTATATATTTTGCGTTACTGGCCAGGATTATCAGCCTATGCGTCTAACTTGTGTAATGTGTTAGACGCATAGGCTGTATACTGTAAACCAGCTCTGAGCTCGGTGTAGCTGTGGATGTCTGTGTTACCATAGAGCTGCTTAGTAACAGAAATTAATCACAGTCAGGAAGTAGGCCGTCTCTCTGTGTGGCTCTCATTGACTTTCTGTAGCTCCCTCTCACTCTTCCCTCTCTCTATCTAACAGACACTCAGTGTGTGTGTGTGTGTGTGTGTGTGTGTGTGTGTGTGTGTGAATGTGTGCATGTCAGTGTGTATGTGCGTGCTTGGTTACCACAATGTCTATTATGCAAATAATTAACAGTGTAACCCTCCATTGCTAACTACAAAGTTTGGTCTTTACACAATTGCCATGACTCTGTAGGTGCAAATATGTGTTTCTTTGTTTTTGCTGAAAGCAAAGTTCAAGTCACTTTGGGGGCCCATTGTTTATTTTTTTAAAACAGCCTTTAGAAATTATTTGCATGTTCTTTCCTTTGAGAAAAGGCTGTTTCCGAAAGGGAGAAAACAGTCCAACTGGTTAATCTGTATTTTACTGGTGCTTCAGTGTGCATCTTACTGTCTTGGTTTGTTCTACTTGAGGTCCTGGGTAAAATGACTGACAAAAATGTACCCTTTGCAGTACCTAAGTTTGCAGTGCACAAAGTGGGCTGGGTGACAGCCACAGGATTTTTCTGTCATCGTGCATGTGCGCAGGAAGAACATTTGTGCTTGCATGTGTGCTTGTGCAATTCACAAAGGAGTTGGGTAGAGATCAGCTGTCCATCTTTCCTCCACAGACACTGACACACTCTGATGCACACACAAACTGACAAATGCACACACACGCACAGCTATCTCAGTGGTGGCAGGTGCATGTTAAAGTGCAGTGTGGTTTGAGTGTGCTGTGTCCAACTGACTGAGAATGCTGCTGCCACACGCGCACACACACACACACACACACACACACACACACACACACACACACACACACACACAGACACAAACACACACACACACACACACTAAGTAACAGTGAACAAATCAGGGGGAAGAGCAAGCAGATGTTTCAGATTTGGCCACTGACCAAAAAAAATAACTTCTTCTTTTTAGTACTTTTCATTTGGTGTTCTTGATTACAGTAACTACACACACACACACACACACACCACAAGCATGCAACACATTACCACTGTGCTAACGATCTCGATTTGGTAGGTTTGACTCTTCCATTTATTTCATCTATTTTAACTTGTTAAACTTTCAAGCTGCAACATATTGCATTATACACATCATAATGTTTTTAAAACTGGTTGGTCAACCCTGTCCATGCCCACAGTGAGCAATGCATGCGGATACCGAGTACTGATACCAGTTAAATGACTGGACTGTATTCTTTTACTACGAGGAAGCAATTGGGAATTGCTCTTTTATCTGCAAGGCAATGTCAGGCTTGGCTTTCGCTTTCCAGACTTTGTAAAACAAATTGTAACAGGCTTATTAAGTCTAGTAATAAATGACAAGACAACCAAGATGAATTCAATCTAAAATAAAAGTAAAAAGTGTGTATGTTATTCGCCTAATCTTTTTTGCACTAGTTTCATTTCAGCTCAGATTTAGAATCTTCCCTGCCCACAGCTTTCATTTCATACTAGTTTCTCCTTTCGCTGCTCTCAGTCTCGCCGTGAGTGCACCTACACACAAACACAGATGCACATGCACACATGTGTTTACATGGAGCTGACAAGAGGCAGGCGAGGTGAAATAATATTAATCAAGTTGACAAAATGTTAATGTATGTGAAATAAATATTTCCCAATAAGTGTTAGACTGAACATTGCAAGAGGGAGAGTGCAAGAGCAAGTGAGAGAGAGCTATGTTAGCTCTCCTGCTAGCAGTGCATTGCTACTGATTCATACTTTATTAAACACACAACAACATAGGCTTGAATTGCATAGATTGGCCCAGCTGTCGGCTTTTTGAGTCCGGATCAGTCTGATATTGGATCAGTACATCCCTGTGGCCGCATTAGCCTTTATTCCTATTTTGTGACATATTCTTTTGTTTGATGCTTCACATTATGTCTCTAAGGGAAAACAAGTTTCAGCTTCCTGCATCGAACGCTGAATTTGTTTAAACATAAGTACGTGAATGTTCATAGCCCCAAACCTCAGTATTAGTGAAATTGTATTTATAACTTATTTACTACTATGTCAGAAGTGGAAAAGAACAAAGTCACAGTAACAGTTCTTGTCAAGGACTTTTGGTAAAGATGTACAGAAAATTATGGAAAAATACTGAACGCTTCACTTCTACAGTCGGAGGATTTTGCAGGTCTGTTATGCTGTTGCACTGGACGTGTCGCTTCTGTGTTGAATTCTTAGGGCACGAGATGGTAAATCGTCACTCAAACCCACAGTGTGGGGTTTTCCTTTAATTTGCCATCCCTTTTAACACTGAGGGGGGAAGAGGATGTGATTCAACACAGAGAGTATGTGATGCATAATAGTTCCTGAAAAAAAATGAGTTTTTACTTGATTACAACAGATATATATGTGAGGGAGGGTGACTGAAATCCAGTAAACAGGTAGGCTCTTTCTGTCTTTCCACAGCAGCAGGACATGTGACCTACACTTTGGACTTTACACACACGCACATAGTTGTCTGCAACATGAAAATGAAAGGGCACGCTGTAAAATGGTTCTGAAATATCTGATTGTTAGGGAGGGATTTAAGTAGATTTCCACTACACTTCAGCTGTTCAAATAAAAGGAGACCAGTTGTTTCATAAAATAGGATGTTTCTTGAATATGAACCAAAGCCAGTGGGAACTCGATGAACCTGGAGCAGCACCATACTGTTCCAGGTCAACCTCACGGTGTGAAAAAGGCCTCCGAGCTCTCGGAATCTTCCTCCCAGGCAGGGTCATTGTCTGGGAAAAGCTGCAGGTATCCTTGTTATTGTGGGCAGGAGTGCGATTTCCAGCATAACTGGTGGGTGATGATTAAGGTTAAATTCTGCTAAATGATTTTACCCTGTAAAAGACGGCAGCATATTTAGCAAGCACACACTCTTACACATTTGATCTAGGCGTGCCCTGCATCTGTACTTGATGATGGGTTGACTCTTGTGGTAAAATGAAGTGATGTGTCTCACTTAAGTGTGTCTCATGCCTGGAAAGTGATAATTATTCATGCACTTTAGCAACTCAATATGATGTCAAAAAACGTTCACTCAGTACTTACGGGAATGTCTCATCAGTGTTTGTGTTTGTATGCCTTTATTGTTTAATATTAAAGTTACATTACTAGTTTTGGGAAGTTCTCATCCTGTGAAAATACGCTTTATGTTTCTGAGAAAATAACCTGATGATGTCACTGGGGTTGTTATACCTGTGAGCCTGGAGACTAAACATTATTTTATAAACACTGGATTTTGAAAGACACATCTCCGTTTACATCTTCATAGTCACACAAAATACATTGACGTATGCTAATTTGCGCTATGAGAATGATCCAGTGTCTTAAGAGCTTCATCTGTATTAGGGATAAAAAGCTTCGCCAACTTGGCTAATGTTGCGTTGATTTTTGGCCATTTCCAGTTTCTTACAATTTTTCTCAGTTTGTGCCTAAGCTGTTCATTATACATGCAATAATTCATTGTCCACGTGTCTGTATTTCTACGAACAAGATGACATGCATACATTTTATGGTCCTTCAATCTGGGATCCTGTTTTCAAAGTATTACATAGTAATAGACACAGTAAGCATAGTAATAAAAGGCTGAAAGAAATGTTATTAACGAAAAAACTATTTTTAAAAGACAAGCAAAGAAACAAAGATTGTGCAGATTCTAGGATCAGCTGTCAGACACATTGCTATTTAAGAAATCTGTTTCGGCCCAACCTTTCAAACACAAACTTAACATTTATCTTTGTTTTTGTTTCATGTGTCTCACAGAGATAACTGAATGATGTTGCCATATCTTTATGGATGTTTACCCATGATGCTTTGCAAATCAGGTAAGCAGAATCTTTATGTTAAGATAGTGTTTTGCTGTATTACAATAGGATGCAATACAAATATAGCATATATCAGTACATATATATGTTAAATTACAATGCAAGTGATACAGAAAAAAAATTTATTTAGGGATGCAGTGGAGTTCAACATGCAGATGCACAGATTCTATAAAACACTGAATTTTATTTGAGTTTTTTTTTGGTTTGTATGTTTGGTTTTGTGCTAAGGGAAGCAAATCTCTGTTTTAACAACACAACTGGCCTGTGTTTCACCCCTTCATCACACCATCCAACATCATTTATCCGGTGCAAAACTGGGGTGTTACATCAGATATATTGACCACTGACCAAGTTAAATTCCTACTTACTTGCCAATATACTGACATTAACAGTGATGATATTGGCCAGTGACAATGGTAGACCATTGTACTGTAACGGCACTCTTGTTTGATTTTCTATAACCAAATATAATTAAATAGCATATTGCATGGCCAAATATCAGTGCCATGGCATCGGGAAAAGTACATTTGCAGGAGAAGTTCAAAGGTCATTCCTCAGTCAGTGTATTTGTGATGGAGTTCAAGTCCTTTAAGATTCGATTCAAGTTTATTCGTTGTGCTACACATGTACCCTTCAACCGGACTTAAGGGTACTTTCACAGCACTATAACAGGACTACTCATCCACTTTTGCACGTCAGAGTATAATCGCCTTCTAACACGGCAACTTGCAGAGTAGAAAATGCAAAAAAAGAAAACAAAACCCCAAAGTTTTCAGTTTCACAGCACTCATCATTCTGCCACTGTGAGCTTAAACTTTAAGCTCTTAAAAAAAAACAACCATCTGAACATTTGGTTGGGATCATTAAAACTTAAAACATGAAACTAAACCAAAAGGAGCATCACTGGATCAAAGGTAAGGAACACCGTCAGACATTATTTACAGCAGTTCATAGAAACCACAACAGCTCATAAAGCAAAACAGGGACATCCTGACATAAGAACATGGAAAGTGAAAACACAGAAGGACCGTATGTTTTAAGCGAGGGTGACAGTTAACCTAGCAATTTTTGTGCGAGTATGGGGTAGCTGTATGTGTGCGCAAAGCTCTTAGAGCTTTAGCCATTTGTAAAATTACCTCTTAGTGTGTGTTTGTCTCTTTTTTCTGTGACTCATTTCACTTGTGTGTGTGTCTGTGTTTTTGCCATCTCCCTTCATGTAGGGCTTATTATACAAGCAGGGACAATGCTTATTATGCAAGTGCTGAATGTAATAGTCTTTCTCTGTCACTCACTGGCTTCACTGTTTCTGACAGACATCTCTTTCTGCTTCAGTTTTGAAAGTTGTGCGCAAGTTTGAATAATAGAAAATGTATGTATGTATTTATTTTTTTGTTCTTCTTGTTCGCCAAAAATAGACAGAAATATTCAGGCACCCGTAAATTCTGACAGCACTCACATTTCTCATTTTGCCAAATATTTGCAGTTTTTTGAACATCTGCATGTAAGCATTGCAAGTTTGTGAAAAGTGTTGCAACTAGTGATAAAGTAACACATTTTGTACTTTGACTGTTTTGTAACAAATGTCATAGACGGTAATGATTAGTGTATTTTTTTAAAATAATAAAAGCCATCCAGAATTACAGAACAATAGGCCATGTAAATCATCCAGTGCCTAGAACGATTGTGAGCGAGAGGAGGGAGGAGTGTGTTCCTGTGTTGTGGGAGGAGACAGGGAGGAGTGTGTGTATGTGTGTGTTTCTACGTGATGGGGGGAGGGGAAAACAAGCGAGAGAGGGGGAGAGAGAGAGCAAGGGGGAGGGAGGGAGTGAGAGAGAGAGGATTTGCGGCATGTAGTTTGTCAGCTGTCATTAGAGGCAGATGACACACACATACACACAGACACACACACACACACACAGGAATAATCTCACAGAGAAGCGAGGGGAAATACAAAACGAGTGTATGGTTGTGCGTGTGTGTGTGTGTGTATGCTGTGAAAACCAGTGTGTTTGCCCGGCCGGCATGGGATGTTTAGCCGGCTCTGGACCTGTTATGGACTGTTTTAACCAAAGCAAAGGTAAGCAATGCTCAGACTCTGATCTGCTTCGTTCTGTTTCATGCTGACAGCAGATTAAAAGGCAAAGTCTATAAGGTTGGTTGACACACTATATTTAAGAACACACTCTTTTTTTCCATATGTCTCAGATGATGACATTAAACAGAAGCAATGTTTAGCAGTGTCGTCAGCTACTTCTTGTTAACTTGAATCAATCAGAAGTTATGTCCCGCTTTAAAGCACCTGTCAGTCACTCATGCTTTGATTGGACATATCTGAGCTAATGTTTATTTAATGTGAATGACAGAAATTAACTTTATATTATGTTATCCCCATGTTTCTTTATTAGCCCACAATGATGAGTTCTGATGCTCACAGTAGGTGTGACTATCCCAGTCATACTTGGACTTTGAGCTGTCATGTATTGTTGTTGTGGTTTTGTGTGTGCGAGCGTGTGTGCGAGCGTGTGTGTGCATGTTGCAATGGGAGTGGTTATGAATGACTGGCCACACACGCAGAGTGCACAGTCAGCAGGCCCGAAGCTGCTCTGTCACCTGAGGTCTAACCAGCCAACTGTTTACTCAGTTTTCTGCGCTTCAATAACAACTGTTGGTAAAACTCACCCAGAAAGCAGCAAGTTGGCCGAGTGTAAAATTCACAGGTTTGTGAAGTCGCTTTGCAAATGCTCAGTTTCGTAATGACAAGCTCGCAGTTAAAGGGAAAAAAAGGGGTGGACTTGTTAATATTCTTAGCTAGTGAGGTGTCAGTTCAGTTTTAATCATTTTAACTAATTCCCAACGGCAGTTTTTACACAGGATATTAAATTTCAGTAGAGGAACACTTAAATAAATCTTTAGTGTACCAGAATGTTTCGTTTCCAAGTGAGCACAGCGATCCACGTTTGAAAAATCCATGACTGCTTTTCTCACAAAGGCACACATACCAGCGCCAAACTTGAGCAATCTTAGAGGTTAAACTTTGAAAGACAACTTTCTGAAGCACAATGCAAACAGCTGGCGTTTCATGGGGTCACTGGGCTGTGACTGCATGTTAATTTTCACACAGACACTAGCTGCTTCTGCTGATAAGTCACTCAGGGAGCTGAAGGTGGAGTTTGACCTCTGGGCCAGTAGAACAACGTGAAACTCCTCTGCTATCTCTATCTAGGAGTTTTTGCTTTCACTTTGTGTGGCTTTTTTAAAGTTGCCTACCTCACCGGTGAATTCGTCTAATCATGTCTGATATGAGCTGTGGTGTCTTCCCATGTCATAAAAAGGGATTTACTGCTAACTGCAAAGAAAGCAGCATTTTAGTGTTTAGCACAGTGTTTAAATTGGATAAAAGTGGTAAGGTTTGTCTTGAATTCTGCATATGTTATACAATGAAGAGGGACCACATCACTCCAGACCTGGGAACACTGTACTGGCTCCCTTATCTCTCAGAATTGATTCTTTTAAAAGTCACCTTGCTCAAAGGCTTAGGACCAGCCACTGCCTTGTGTCCTTTCTACTGCTGGGTAGCCAAAATCACACCAAAAATGAGAACTGGAGATGCTCCCTCATTTTCAGCTAATATCCTACTTGATGATATTAGTGATTTAAACATTTAAACACCCATTAAAAGCAGGGCTTCTCCTGTCACAAACTGTTATGACAAAATGCCTTTGTGTGTTGTGTAATTGTTATCGTTACTTGTTTGCTCTTTCATCAAACCTGCATCCTCATTTTTTTAGTGCCGCACATGTTGCATGAAAGGTGCTGTACAACCAAAGCAGTATTACACTACAGTATACTGAAAGATCAAAAGAGCTTTGAATGGCTTTTCAGAAGAGTTTCAAACCACCGGCCCTGTACTGTGAACTTGAAACTTGAGCTGAGAAGAGGCAGAAATCATATTTAGGAGTCCAGATTTCATGATGACATAAAACAATCACTTTATTTCCGTCTGTGTCTCGACAAGCACCACTTTTATGTTTTGTGTTTGTTTTTAATGCATGTAGGATGATTCTGCACATTAGAGGAACATAAGTTCTCCTTTGGTGTCTTTCCTAAACTGCAGTGCCGAGGCGGCCCCGATGTTTTTGTTCTGTGCTGTTAAGCAGCCGCTCAGTTTCAGTGTTTACAGCAGAAACTCTTTTGTGTGTGTATGTGTGTGTGTGTGTGTGTGTGTGATTATCATCATGTTTGTCCATGTAGAAGCATGGCGTTTTTGTTTGTGTTTTAGTGAGTGTGCATTAGTGTGTGTGTGCGTATGCGTGTGTATGCACTCGCAATTGAGTTAGCATCCAGGCAGGCATGTTCAATGTTATTGATTCCTGTCTATAATCGATCACGCTCTCACATTACATGAAGCTGCACATGCCGAGTAATGAGCAGCTGCTGGCTATCTAGCCAGCTAACAAGCCATCTGTGAACAGTTTATTTAGAGTTATTATTTTTAATGTCCCTCCATTTTGATGCTATGATAATTACTGTGGCATTTCTGCACGGCACTTGCATCAGATCATCTTTCACTCAGCTGATTTTCTTGGGTTTCTGTCAATACAGTTGAGTTTCTGCTTGTTTTGCCTCTTGTTCCCTTTTCTAACTTTGGGAGAATTATAGAGACAGAGATGTGCAGATAATTTGCTATTTAACTCTAGTTCAAATTTGATCGGATCATTCTAATTGTAATCTATTAGTAACAACAAGATTTTTCTCAAGTTGATGTGATGACGTTGAAGATGGCAAAAAAAAAGGGGAACAGAAAGAAGACTGAGCTAAGGTGGCTGAGCTATGGTGGTGGGGGTGATTATTTAGACAAAAAAAAAGGAGTGCTGGTTGAAGTGAGCCAGTTTGTACAGCTTGGTTTTTACGGGGACTCACTTCTCAGCACACAGAAAGGCATTTGCTTTTCATTCCAACACAACAGCGTCAAAAAGTCTTTGGAAACTTTGACACTTCAATAAAAGAAGGTCTGGGCAACCAGGTGGCAAGAGAGGTAACTGTGACCAAATGTTTGACGGGCTTGATTGGCTGAGAAACTCCTGTGTGTTCAGGTGGAAAACCGGCTGTAGGGATAGACGTATACTCGTGTCAAATTTGCATCCACTACATGGGCGTAATGGATACACTGGAAAGAAACAACACTGTGAAAGCTGAAGTGGAAGTCAGACTGTGCAACCCTCTCAAAGCCTTTCATAGTGTTTTTTCCTCTTGTTCTTGAGGTGCAACATCTGTTCTGGGATTTCAAATCTTTGATGTACAGATTTTTTGATGTTAAAAGAAGAAAAAGAAGAATTACAAAAAGAAAACAAAAGAGAAAATTTCATAATGTTTCAATTTCTTGTTCCCTTTCATGAGGAAATATTTTGCAAGAGGTCAATTAGCTATACCAACAAACGATCATATTTATTGACTTAAACTAAAGATTTACTGACATGTTGGAGCTGTGAAGACGATGCTGTTGGATGATTTCGTTTGGTCTTCCAACAGGATGTTGATTGAGGTGTAGGATAGTATTATGACCTAAATTGTTTGAACAGCTCTTTAGCTATATCCATGTGTGTCGTAATGTTAGCTATGCTATGGACTATCCAATTAAGATGAAAGGCTTGATATAAGCAGGAAATAAAAAAGCTCTTCTTAAATAAGGCTTAGTGTGACATCTGTATCAAATATACATATGTCACATATGATTTATGTTGAGGAAACAAACAAAACAGAGTTTGTTTAATCATTAATCATTACTGGACTGAAATTTAACATCAATCTAATTAGGTTTGTTTTCTTCTTATTTGTTGACACGCATTAGGGTTTTTTTTTCATATGGTCTTATGCTCTCAAATGCTTCTTTTCTGAGAGGTTAGTGGAGCAAGAAAAGGAACGACAACAGAGTTTAACACACAAAGGTGCAACAAGCAAGAAAGATGGACAGTTTATATAGTTTTTGACATTTAGTTTCATTACACTACAAATACATTTTTGTATATTATGACTTTAGACTACAATGCAGCAAAGCTAATGACCAACAAAAGAACAAACTTGAACAAGAATAGCCCACATAACCGGTTATTCCATGTATCATGGCCATTTCCCTAAGTGGCAGCAGTATGTGTGCATCTGCAAAGCTCAGCAGAGCACCTGTGTGTTATCATCCTTAAGCCGTGTTGTAGAATCTATCCTTTTTGGCACATATGTGTAGTCTAACTGGTAACTGGTGTTAGTGCTGATTTGTGTTAGCTCAGTTAAACAGCCTACTGGAAAGTCTAATATTGTTTGAATATTTGCTGACTCGGCTCCAACGAGCCTCAGGCGTCAAAAAAGAAAGCAGCTGTACCAGTTCATCCACTGCTGTCTTTCTCTTTGTGGCGACTCTTTCTAGTAAATCAAAAGCTATTTGGTCATTTAAGGTAGTGGTTACTTGAAATGACTAAATAGTTATTGAAAGCAAATATTGTAGCTACTCAGAGAAATAAAGCTAGATATGCACAATACAAATTGTCACCAGTAACTGGAGAAGAGCCAACCATAGAGTCACCTGCTCAGCATCACCGTGGCACCAAACAGCCGAGATGTACATAAAGAGATTGGACTTGTTGACGTGGACACGCCAACACGTAGAAAGCCACATACACAAACACGCTCACTGTGCATATGTCGCAGGCCTTTCAGTGTGGGAGAAGCCAGTTTTCTTAATCCAGCTACAGCAGGGTATTAAATCTACTTTATGTTTGTGGGTTTTCTGGCTTTTAGACAACAGCCTTAACAGTTTACAGACACCAAAGGGAGGAGGGTCCTTACTACCAAATACCTCTGTCAAGCCCACTGGTGTCTGATTGCTAAATTGATCCTGATTTTTATCATTTAGTTCTTTGTTTTTGCACTAGCAGTAGTAGGGAAACAAGGCACTGAAGTACTAGTCTTCTATTATAGTGGACTGTACTGCATTTGTAGCTGTGACTCCTCTTCACAGGTTGCATTCATAAAAATAATTATTCGGTTTTATTTATTTTTTTTATTTCTAGAGGTTTGAAAATAAAATTTAATATTGATCTGCAAGGAATAAAAAGTAAATTAAATTCAGTTTTATGTAACACCAAATCAGGAAGACATTGGCTCAAGGCATTTTTATATTGTGAGGTAAAGACCCTACAATAATACAGAGAAAACAGAGAAAACCCCAACAATCATTTTGACTCCTTTAAGCAAGCACTTTGGTGACAGTAGGAAGGAAAAACACCCTTTTAACAGGAAGAAACCTCCGGCAGAACCAGGCTCAGGGAGGGGCGGCCATGTGCTGCAACCAGTTGGGAGGAAGTTAGGATGAAGACACGCTGTGGAAGAGAGCCAGAGATGAATAATAACTAATGATTAAATGCAGAGTGGTGAATAAACATATCGTGAGTAAAAAAGAAACACTCGGTGCATCATGGGAAGCCCCCAGCACCCTAGACCTACTGCAGCGTAACTAAGGGAGGATTCAGGGTCAAAGGTTTGTGTAAAGTCTTAAATATCATCCTTTGTCATCAACCTTTTTGAAGGTGTACTATAAGAGAGAGTATAATAACTACTAATAGTACTACCTACCATGCTTATATGCTTCGCAAATGTATGAAATTACACATATATATGTTAATTATTCATCCTTGAGGTGACTCTTTTTGTGTTTTGGCGCTTTATACATGAAATGAATTGAATCCGGATGGATTAATGTGTCTGGGAGGAGTGATGCATGCATACTTTATGATCATTATAGTAAGATGTAAATCCTTTTCACAAAATGCAAAGATCTCCAGGAGGAGCTTCAATAGAGCAGCCACCCACGGCGAGCTAAATTGTGCGTAACATTAACTGACGGACTCAATTAATTTCTGGGGATAAAAACTCTGACATTTGCACAGTAAATGTATTAGGACATTAAGAATAAACATGCAGGTTTTCCACTATTCCTGCAAAAAACCAAACAAAAAACCACATTAGCTTTAATTTTGTGCTGTCAGTCATTGCATAAGACTGCGTGGTCGTTGTTATTTTTTCTTTTTTTTTTGTTACACGCTGAAAACCTCAATTAGTCTGCACACTAAAGCCTGGGCATGACTCATTACCTTAATAACAATCCATAGTGCGTTTTACTTCCATGACAACTATCATTTGGTCAGAGTAGGTCTGTCATGCATATGGTGATTGTGGCATCCTCCTGACTTCCCAGCCATTCCCTGCTGAACAACAGGTCTTGTAATTATCTCTAATTTACAGTAGTAACAGATTTTCCAGAGGTTTTTACTCAGTGTGCTATTTTTGTTTACTTCTAAATGGGAGTCGGGTGTGCTATCGCTCATCTTTTTTTCTTCCCACCTGATTTCCATGTGGTTGCAATCCAATACCTACATGCTCTATACCTCTGTTGCACAGTGGGAATTATGGGGAAATTCCTGGAAAGCTGAAGGCCGCAAAGGTAGTTTGTATTAACTAAATGATAATGCCCCTGATCCACTCATCTGATTGCAGACATAGAGATTTAAACCCAGTGTTTTGTTCAAACTAAACAGAGACTACAGATGTGTCCGTTTCCTCTTCTTTAAAAATAAGTAAGGGAAGTAAACAACAAAAACACATAAGTGAAAGCTTCACCCTGCACTCACCTCTGTAACCCCCATCCCCACAAACTGAAAACAAAGAAACTGAGGAGCCGTGGTTTCTACTGGAGACAGGGTCCACTTAAGCAGGCAGTGATCAATCCTCAGCTTTAATTTCTTAATGGCTGGTTTGACCCTCTGGCCCTGGCTCTTCTCTGCTTCTCAAATTGTTTTTAAATGGCTTCACTTTGCGAAGCTCTTGGCTCCTCTGATTGCATTAGTATCGGGCTGAGCGGGGTAAAGGCTTTTGTCGCAGGCTACATTAGTGTTAATTCATTGTGTGCACGTGTGTGTTTGTGTGTGTGTCTTTCTGTGTTTTTATGCCACATGTCTCATGGATGTTCTTGTGGATTTGGACATGTGTATGTACTTCAGACATTGATTGAAGTATTTTAGTGAAGCTGATTGTGAGGAGTAAAGTGACTTTGTGTGTGCGTGCGTGTGTGTGCGTGCGTGCGTGCGTGTGTGTGTGTGTGTACCTTTCTCTGATTGACTGAATCTTTAAGCGAGGCTTTCATCAACTTTTGAGGTTAGCGTGCTGGACTCTCGTGATGATAACGTTAACTTCACCGTCCGCTGAACATAATAAGACTCTTTGTTTTGAAACTAACATCACACTTGACGTCGCTAACCTTTGTTTAATTAACTTTTAGAGAGGTGTTTCCTTTTTTTCCTACTTAATCCAAGTAAATGGATGTCTTGCACAGCTCGAGGGTGGAAGGTTAGTTTTGGTACTTGATGTTTAAATTTAAATATCTCCAGCAATGATTGACAATCAAGTAATTAACTCACACGTTGTAATTTCCTTGTTTATTAGGATGCTGATTACACTATTAGGAAGTGGGTATTGTCAAATGACTTTCTGTTCATTTGCATATGCCACGTGAGAGTTGATCAACTTGGCATCAATTTGTGTTAGCAAAATATGTTTGCAAAGCTAACTTTAAATCAGCTGCTGAGTACTGACAGGAACTAGAAAGTATAAACGTTTTCCCATATGAGCTCCTCTACACTGGCTCCCTGTTAAATCTAGAGTCAAATTTAGAAACTTAAAATCCTTCTCCTCACATACAAGGTCTTGAATTTTTAGGCCCCATCTTATCCTAAAGACCTCATGTTACCGCACCTTCCCAGTAGAGCACTTTGTTCTACGACTGTTGGCTTACTTGTGGGATATTTAAAAGTAAAGTGGGAGGCAGTACCTTCAGCTTTTGGGCCATTCTTCTGTGGAACCAGCCTCACCCTCACTTCTTTTAAGATTAGACTTAAAACTATCCTTTTTTGTAGTTAGGGCTAGATCACGTCACCTGGAATCTTCCCTTAGGTTTTCTGCAATAGGCCTGGGCTCCTGGGGGCTTCCCATGATGCACTGTGTGTTTCTGCTTCGCTCACCTTTTTTCACTCTGAGTTTATAAACCACAGAGTATTTATTCATCAGGTATTATTAATCTCTGGTTCCATCTGGCCATGGCAGATGTCTGCCACTCCCAGAGCCTGGTTCTGCTGCAGGTTCTCCCTGTTAAAAGGGAGTTCTTCCTTCCCCCTCCCACTGTCGCCAAGTGCTGGCTAATAGGGGGTGATCTGATTGGTGGGTTTTTTGAGGTGACTATTGTAATTTGGCTTTATATAAATGAAAGTGAGTTGAAAATGAAGACCTATAACGCTGAAAAGGGAACAAAGATGCCATTGATACTATAGAGAGCTAATAAACTATCTTCCATCAAACGACAGATGCAACGAAAGCAAAAAAAAAACAAAGTTGTTGACCCCCAATTCAATAATTTAATGATGTAAGTCAGCAGGAGCCAAAATGGGTAATAGATTTTCTTTGAACTGCTTCATGTTCAGAAAAGATATCAAAAAGCTGCTTTGACTCAGAAGGCAGCACAAAATTTCAAATTCCTGTTTTGTTTATTAGACTGTTTGCTTTCTCATGGTTGACCTGACCAAAAAAAGTAGTCTAAGTTATATTTTTAACTTACTGGCTACCAGACATGACGCGTGTTCTCAGTCTAATGCCTGTGTATGGGAAGGCATTAGAAAGGGTAATTACGGTGGCCAAGTGGACAGAGATGTTTGTCTCTCACCATGACCCTCATCACTGCTGAAATCTTCTGTATTTCACGTGGACCTGCTCTTTTAATTATATTCTAGTCATCAATCAGCAACCATCACCCACCATTAAGTGTCATCATGTAACCTACAGTAGGGACGTTAATGTCGTTCTATTTTTAATAACTTTGCAGTGTATATGTGTGTTTCTTCCTCCACATTTATACAAATCATAGGACGGCTAAGGATCCACAGCTCTGGTGGTGCTTGTAGCCTAATAACAGGACAGTCGAATGGTCACATTGCTAGCACACTGATATTTAGCAGGTACAATGCTATATGTAGTCTAGCATGTTGGTAGTAGTAGATGGAAGAGTAATTACAAAGTAATTACAAAACAGAAGTTGAACGGTTCAAAGGAACTGCTGGTGTAGCTGGAGGGAAAGTCTGGCCATAAACAAAGTCATTATAATCAGTCCTTTTGAGACAAATTCAATCAGTGGTTGTCAAGATGGCAGTGCCACTGTCAGACAGACATTTTATTCCTAAAGCCAGCCTGCTAGCTTTTCTAAAAATTGGCTGATGGCACGAAAAGTTGATAGCTAGCTGAATCACAATGATAACAGCTCATTAACAAGGGCTCTCTTTGCATTGTGGGAACTATCACCACATCCACAGCCAAAGACACCACTTGGCAAAAACTGACTGTCTGATTTTTTTTTTTTTAATTACTTTTTTTTTTTTTTTTTTAAATCACATTATTGATAATTTTCTGCTCTCTTGGTGTAATAGGGATATATTTTCCTCCTTCCTCAAGCCTGCTAATTCAGAACAGCAGATGCTCCTCCTCCTATTTTCTTCCTCCTGTTACCCCATACATTTCCACTTGTATTATTCTGCAACACTTACACTTGCCAGCTTGAAGGCTGTGTGAGAAAATGTTTCTGCAGGCTCTTATTTATTTCTTCCTTTATAGGTTTCTTTCTTTTTGTCTCTCTTTACTCTCCATCTCCCTCCCTGCTGTTTTTCTTTCCTTTATCCCTCTATCCTGCCTTTATCTGCACAGTATCAGCCCCTCTGACGGCCTGTTATGTAATAGTCAGGTGATGGGCTGGCCCGTTGAAAGGCCTTAAAGCCCGACTGTCCTAACAGACACTGCCTCTGCTCCTGCTTGTAACTGTTGGAGTCTGTCTCATCTGCAAATGATTGTTAAAGATAACAGATGTTTGTCACATCTATTCTGTCAATTTGTAATCAGTATGTCCTTTTTATTACCTCAACTCCAAACCTGTGTTATATTAACAAAAAAGGACACGCCAGTCCTTTGAAAGGCCTGAACCTGAAGCAATTTTTAACCGTTTCTTGGAAAACAGAACTAAGCGCCAAACAGCTACCATAACACACATCTGCAATTTGAGTAATTTAAAGTAAAACTGAGGGAGAAATCAGAGAGTTGACCATGTTAGACCAACAAGGGTTTTGTAAGCAGTGTTTTGTAGGTCTAGCCACATGAGGTGACCATATGGTGTAACTTTCCCTGCCAAGAAGTGTTTAATTTAAATGCCTTTCCACCTGTCTATACTTTGCTTCTTTTCGGTCTTACCCAATTCTTTCAAGATGACAAAAATATTCTTTAAACAACTTGGCTGTCGTCATTATGACTGCTACTGAATGCCTTTGACTCAAACACCATAAATGTTCATGTAAGAACAGTGAATGCCTACATGAATTAGCTGTTTCTAACTGAAGTAATTATTGACACCTACTGTATTCCCACTGGGCCTCCCACATTGCCTGCGGGCACTTTACAATAGCACATTGTGTTCGGGAGTCACGAGCGCACTCCCTCATTATACAAAATGCAGTGTGTGTACATCTTCAGCGCATTAACTTTTGCCTATAAATAATGAAGTGAAGTTCATCAAGGAGTGAGACGAGCACTCTTCACCGTCAGTTTTTAAGGATTTAGTGTCCACGGTGTTCAGCTGCACTTGTGCTGCTTCAATCTGGCGCATCGAGGTTATGTCTTTGTTTATTGAGATTTACTGTAAACACTTTGGATACGTTTGAAATCATGAACACATAAATGTCCAAAGGACTCTATAGTTTTCAGGCTTGTACTCTTGCTGTGAGAATTTAAATATTATGACAGGCAGCTCCAGTAACTGATCTACCTTTGTATTGCTTAAACAAGTCCGTGGTTATTATACTGTTGTACCTTTATATTTGATAGTTGCTGTTTATGCCAAAACATGTAACTTATGTTTTATTTTATGGTGATTTTAAATGAAGTTAAGCCTTCAAGCCACAGTTCTCCAGGCAGGCAGCTCCATCTGCACCACTACATGCACTCATAACGTGTCTCACATTCCTCGTGTCATATGGAGAGCATACTCGGTCTAAATTCTCATCCCAGTCTTCTTCAATTCCTCAATAACCCCAGCATCCACCTGTACACTCCAGAGGGCTATATGTACGCATTATTTACCAATTTTATATGTAACAATAAGCACGCTAAACACCAAACTCTAACTACAATCTGCACGGGTTTGCTTTTCTGCCTCCAGGTGCTGATATCTGCTGAAGATGAGTAGTGGGAGGGGGGACACCCCAGAGCCCCCCAGAGGGGGAGACTCTCTGAAGAGGAAGGACTGTCAGTCAGACCTCCTGGGGCCCAGGTAAAACCTTTATCCACCACACAGCCTCATGATACACTGTAATACATAAATGACAATAACAATTAATCAGAACTAAAGCCTTATTACTTCCTTATAGAACACTTGATTATTAATTATATAGCTCCTCATTTTGGTTGGTTAGATTTTTGACACATTATTAAATAAATAAGTAAGTAGTTATAAATGGCATGATAGTTTATGGCTCATTAAGAAGAAAAGGGAGTGATTAATGTGGGTCACTATAGAAAAATGCTGCTGCAGCATCTTTGTATACCACAAGTTGACTGAATGAACTGTTGTTTGATGGTACGCTGCAGACTATAATGAGGACACACTGATGTTGCGTCGGAGGTTAAGAACTTAATTTTACTAAGTGTCTCTTTGTCTCCGAAAAGAGAAGTAGTCAGTATGGAGAGCACGCGAGTAACTCTCGGATATGTAGAAACATTTTTGGAAACTCAGTGTAAGATTACTGCACGGTGCAGCAAAGTCCTCGGCTGTTATATCACAGCTATATTATCATACAGCGCAGCACCGTTGCAGTTATTGTGGTTTTGACTTCATTAATTTCTTTCAATGATGTCGTCATTTCCCTCCTTATCCTCCAGCCCTAAGAGGAGCACTGAGAGGAGAAACCGGGAGCAGGAGAACAAGTACATCGAGGAACTGGCAGAGCTGATCTTTGCCAACATCAACGACATGGACGACCTTAACGTCAAGCCGGACAAATGTGCCATCCTCAAGGAGACGGTGAAGCAGATCAGGCAGATCAAGGAGCAGGGTGAGGATATGCTCTTGTGTAATAATAATAACTAAATGTTAATAAATGTGCTTTGGCACTTGTGCTTGGAAAACCAAAGACACCCAGATGTTTTTGATTTGCCAGCGTTCAGGGTGTTTGTCCGTAAAACTTCTCAAATGTACATTTACAAATAAGAGGAAAAGGCAGGGGATCCCCCAACGTAATTACAAACAACAGTCAAATAGTCAAAACTAACTGCTGGTGGAGCTGGGGGAAAGTCTGGCCATTACCAAAGCCATTAGAATCTATCCTCCTGTGACAGTTCCATTCAGTGGTTGTCAAGATGGCAGTGCCACTGTCAGATAGACAGTTTATCCCTAAAGCCAGCCTGCTAGCATTTATAATTAATGACTGAAGGCAAGAAAAGCCGATAGCTAGCTGAGTCATGATGAACAGCTCATTAACAAGGGCAAGCAAAGCCACACACTCGTTTTTTGACTTGTCAGCATTTCCGTTTTTATCTTTTTGGTCGTTAACCAGTTTTACAATTACAGAAATTTACAAAAAGTCACAATATCTCCAAAGTAAGTACAACACTACAATCGATGGAGAATTTCTAGCAAAAGATGTTCCTGTTGTGAAGAAAAGTACCAAATCACAGTTAACCTCAAAGTTAACTCGCACACGTGCTGAATAGTTTCATCTGCCTTAATTACGACTCCAGTTTATACACATTAAAAAAAACGAACTCCTAACATCCCCAAAAAAACTCCCTGACTTGGTAGGAGTTACTTTAGAGACTACTGATAGAAGCCCTGAAGAAGAATATGATGAGGACAGTTATGAAAAAGACCATGTTAGCAGAAATTGTATTATACAAGTGTAATAATAAATGTTTTAAGAATAACAACTACTCCTTTTGGTGAAAACCAGTGCCTGGAAGTGCCTAAGAGAGAATCTGTTCAGCAATCTATTTTAATGAGTCCAGATAAGTTGAGAAAATTTCACCTTCTAACGAAAGCAGGAAGTTCAAGGAAGATCAAACTCTCAGATGACAGTTTCATAATCAAAGAGAGTCTATTCATGTTTTCACAGTCACAAACATGGAACAATTGCCTGAGGAAAGCGTTGACATTGGAAGCGAAGAAGCATAAATAATATTAAGTCTGTAACAACTTAAGTGCTGCAAGCACATAAACTGAACATGTAATTATTGAAATGGCTTTCTGCTCTTCTTACGTGTTTAACTGTACAAAAGGAAACCACACTAATGACAACTGTCAGCACAAAACTGTCTTTTAGCATAACTTTAACACCTAAGTCTTGAAAAACAAAAACTCTGGCTCCGTCCTGCATGTAAGTCCCCATCTTCTAGGACCTGCAGTAGACTCGACAGACCGATGCGGAGAGAGGAAATGTGAGTGTAAACACAGACTCAATAATGACAATGTGTGTGTGTGATGATGGTGAGACAGACAGACAGAGGCAGGGCTGTTATGTAACACTGACCAACATGATGTGAGTCTTCAGAGGAAAGCGGGCAGACCTGCCTTCATCACAGTCTCACGATTTCCTCAGCTCCTGCACGTCTTCCCTTTAGCCCTCTTCCTTTATCTCCCAACTTTTCTCATCACATCTCAGTCTTCACCCGTTGCTTTTTTAAAACACGAGTCCCCCTTTTTACAGTGTCATTTCACTTTAACGCCACATTTTTCATCATCACTTCTTCCCTCATTTCTTCATCCTACCAGGTTCTTTCTTTTCCTTTGCTTTCCTTTCCTTTCCTTTTTAATTCTTTTATGTCCTTATCTCCTTTTTTACCCTTCCTCAGTCTACTTTAATTCCTTTCAGTCATTTTCTTCATGTTTTTCTTCTCTTCTTTTCTCCCTTTTGTTTATTCACTCTTTCAACCTTGATGTAATTTTATCCTTCCTTATCCTCGTCTTTCTCCTCTTTTCTTTCCCTCCCGAGCTTGCTTTACCCACTCTTTTTCCTCATCCTTTTATCTTCTTTTTCATGTGTTTGTCCTTTCATTTCTGTTCTTTTTTATCCTTTTTTCTTCCTTGTATTTTCTTCTTTCTTCTTTGTTTGTCTTGTTTTATACACTCTTTTATTCTTCTGTTATTTTCTATATTTTCCTTTCCTCTTTCTGTTAACCTGTTGTATCTTTCATGTCTCCTACACAGCCTCTGTCTTATCTCTGTACTTCCATTTGTCTCTCTTGCCCATATCTTTATCTCTTATCTTTGCTGGCTTCATCACTCATTTTCTCATGGCCCCTCTTCTCTTTTAGTTCCTGTGGTCAGCCACTTGGTGTCCATGTGTCATGGCGCAGTTTGCATTTGAAAACAACAGCTGAATAAGCACACACACGCACACACACATACAAACAGATAATACACACAGCTGCCTGGTCAACTTCAGAGAGCCACTATTGTCTGCATCTTTTTGACCTGCTGAGGTCGATTTCACACAAAAGTTATGAATTCAGACAAAAAAACATGTCACATGTCACCTGATGGAAAGCTCACAGAAACAAACAGGTGAGAAAATAGCATTGTACGTACCCATTCATGATAGTCAGGCGACAAGGTGTGTGTTTATGCTCTTTGGCTCACAGCTCATATTTACACTTACTGCAGGGTAAAATTCTAGATGATGAGTATTTGTGTAGTGAGCGTGCACTACCATATGAGTGTGCCGTGTCCTTGGTTCTCACTCAAATGCAAAAACACCAGTGATAAAAAAAAAAAACAACGCTCTGCTTAAGGCTCCACAAAGGGGATTTCACTAACCAGCGGGTGACATCCATCTCTATGTTTAGTAATGACTTACTGTAAGCAATCAGTTGTGTTGGCACTTAATTTCCTGTCTGTTACTCAATTAACCAGTTAATTATTTCAAATCTCAGCTTCCTAAGCTAAATAAGCCAGTGCAGAGGATGGGTTTGTTTTAAAGAGTGTTAACTAGCAATGAAAAGGGTGTAATCATCATCCGTTGTCCAACAAGATATTTGGAAATTCTGCATTTAATACATGGCTCTCCATAAAGAAAACTGTTCTTTTCTATTCTGACACATTTTTGCAGCCTGCTTTGTTTAATGTAAAACGTATATAACCATATATTAGACATTTTATATTCATTTAGAAAAATGGAATCTCACCCACTTGATGGGAGATGGATTTTTCCCCACCCTGCTTTGTTTAGCTGAAGTTGTCTCATTATTCAAACTGCTGCTTAAGGTGTTGGCTTGAATAAAGCTGTTTAGATCTAATGAGCTGTGCGTTCGTCAATACTGCATACTGCATTATGTATAGTACACAGCTGTTAATATGCAAGTTTGACTGCTAGTATTGAGTGTTTTTGCTGTGATGTTTAGCTTGAAAGTTATTTTGATTATGTAAGCTTAATTTATAGGCAGTGGTATGCAGAATAACTCTTTTGCTTCTTCGTGCAAATTGGGGCTTTGGGGTCCAAACCTGAGTGCATAAATTGATCGTGTCAACTGGAGTGTAACATATTTATTGATTTTAAAAAAATGCTGAGTATTATTGTAATACCCTCCAACGTGCACTGCAGAGCCACCCCAGGCTCTCTGTGACAGGGTTTAAGGCTGATGACTCTGTACAGCTCCGGTCCCACAACAGGAATGTCAGCTATGTGGTCTAATGGGGCCATGGGAGGCTTAACAGTCCAGTGGTACAACCAGGGAGGAGAGTGGAGACTGGCCTCTAGTATGGCTACGAAAGTGTAAAATGTAGAAGGCATTAGAGTAGTGATACCTGCTGCCCGTGACATCCCCACCACTGAAACCTACACAGGATCGTGCTGCTGGAAGATTGGTTTAGAGTTTATATAAGCACAAGGTTAGAGTAAGGACTAGCCAAAGAATGTAATGTGTGAAAGGTCTTGGTGTACATAAAAAAACAGTCTCTGAGTGGGTGTGTGTTTGCCTGAAGGCTTCATCATCACAAAAACAATACTGTCAGTGTTTTCTGTGAAAATAAAATACCCACTAAGAGGGAGAGCTACAGTGAAAGCTTCGGTCTGACAAGATAGTTTTCCAAGAAAATGAGCATATTTCTCTGATACACATACAGTGAGCTGGTTCATTGGAAACAAGCTTTCCTTTTGATGCTGCTGACATGCTCCATCATCAATGAGTCATGCCTTCATTAAATAACTTCAAATGTTTCGTGCAGTTTTTTTCTTGATCTGTTCCCTGTTGGATGGTAAAGGAATGTAGGCTATTTTTATTATTGTTATTACCTTATCAATACTTTTAATATTGATTAGGTGTGTCACAGTAAGTGTATACTAAAGATAACTATGATTTTCTACGGATTTTTTGCCCACAGTAACATCGAGGAGTGCAAATCTCAAGTCGTTACAGCCTTGCGTTGAAACCATTGAACAAGAAGATCTTTCTTGACTCGAAGATGAAATTTTGTCATGTCTGTTACAGAAAAGGCTCCGGTGGCCGATGCAGAGGAGGTGCAGCAAGCAGACGTCTCGTCCACAGGCCAAGGTGTTATTGATAAAGACACTCTTGGGCCCATGATGCTGGAGGTGGGTTCAACCAACAGTTTGTGGCTACAATACATGTGTTGGGGGAAAAAATGACAGTCATATCAGTAATAATCAAAACAAGCTATTTGTAGGCACGATGGTAAAACCAAAAAGGATTACTGCTTTTGCTGCTGCTGCCAAAACTGAGGACAAGTGAATAGTTTCAATTCACTAATCTAGTGCTTCATAAATTTATGTACTGTGACAATGATTATGAGAGCTTCTCACTGGTTTCTGATGCTATCGTCACAGCAGTTGAAATAGGGCAAAAATGCCAATGCTAAAAAAGGAGATCTGACCTCATTATGGCTGCAAATATTTCATGTATGTTGACAATTTAGAGCATCTTCCTGCAGCGACACAGAGTGATAAGAGTTTCTGTGACAAACTCTAATGCAGTCATCCAACCTACTTGAGTGTGAGTGTGTGTATGCACGGGTATGTGGCGACGTATAACATGGGACCCGGTGAGGTATAAATACCTTTGTGAAAAGCCAGATTAGAAAAGGAGGGGCGGAGCCTGACCACACATACACACAGGCTATATATAGCGTTCACCAGCAGCAACGCGCACCGAGGTGTCGGCCTGGAGTCTGTAAGATAAACAGAATTCAAGCAACATCTTTTTTCCATTATATTCTATTCTGCACCGGTGTCAGGATACCTTTGTGTAAACATGGGTGTGCTAAAGGAAAAAAATCACAGTCTGTGCATTAAGGTGGAAAATGAAAGAAAAAATACACAGAAAATCACACGGCGGTCACTGGGATGTGCTGCGGTGCCTCGAATCATGCTCGGTATTTGAGAATATTAGCATTTATTTGTAGTAGATATCCATCTAAACTTTAACTGAGTAACGTGAGTCTCTCCCAATTTGTCTTCTTCCCATTTTCCCTTTCTTCCCCTTCATGTTTTCTGTTGGCTCTCTATTCTCTCTCTTTCATCCTGTCTTCACATCCACCTTCAGGCCCTGGACGGCTTCTTCTTTGTTGTCAACATGGAAGGCAACATAGTGTTTGTGTCGGAGAATGTCAGCCAGTATTTGCGCTACCAGCAGGAGGAGCTGATGAACACCAGCGTCTACAGCGTGCTGCATGTTGGAGATCACACCGAGTTCATCAAGAACCTCCTGCCCAAGAGCCTGGGTGAGAAAGTTATTGACTTTGGCAGCACTGAGAGAATCTTCACTTTCTTTTTATCTTACAACTCGGCCATGTTGATAGAAAGCAGAAAAAGTGATTGGTTTAGATCATTTTTCATGTTTTGTAATGGGTTGTGGCTAGTAGCTTACTGTTGGGAGCATTTACTGTTTTGTGAAATGAGCTTTTCTTGTAGCTTTTTTATCTTATATCGAATTTGTTTGATGCTGCAGTGTTTATGTTGGAAATTTAACATGCTCACGATGTCTCCTCTTTGTTTTGGCATCTCTCCCTGTCTCTCAGTCAATCATCGCGATTCGTCCAACAGGAACAGCCACACCTTTAACTGTCGCATGTTGATCAACCCTCATGCTGACGGTGAAGCCCGGCTGACCTCGGATCAGCAGGAGGCGGCGCAGCAGAAGTATGAGACCATGCAGTGTTTTGCTGTCTCTGAACCCAAGTCAATCAGAGAAGAGGGGGAAGGTATTGTCTCTCCTTATGCCAGTATACTTGTGTTTTTTGTCACTCTTTTCTGTCCTTTTATTTTTCTTCTTTTATTTTCTCAGATTCACCCGCTCATTTTCCATCTTCACTCTGTCATGCCTTTATTCCTCGCTTCCTATTTGCAGTCCCCGTCTTTATGTCTTCTTCTGTCTCTGCTGATTTGGTCCCGTTTTTTGTTATTTCTCACCATGTAGTAGAGTGACTTTGGCCCTTTCACTTGTGTGCACTTCTTTTACACTGTCATTTCCTTTTTTTTTTTTCTCCACCACCCAGTCTGTGTCTTGACTTTCTGTCACTTTCCTATCACTCTTACCATCCTGGGTCTCCCAGTCTCTTGTGTCCTGTCCTCCTTCCATCATCACTTCTCTCTATTTTCCCTCCCATCCACTGGAAGAGACTAATTAGTGTGTGGCACTTTGTCATCTTCCCATCTAATCTAATCACACACACATGCACATTAGGGAAAAGAATCTGTCTGCCAATCTAATTTTAGATGTCTGACAACCAGATATTGTGCCAGTGTCTCCCACGTCAAGAGGAGGATATCTGGTGGACGGAGTGAAGGCTGCAGGTTGAGATTTAGGTTGATGTGTAGATTGACTCTGACTGAGACTAGTGCTGACATCAATGTCGGGGGTGAGGTCACAGTTGTCCTGTTTGATTTCAGTGCTGAGGTGAAGCTGTGGGTGTGTTTGATGTTAAGGTTGTGGAACAGACAGGGTTAACAAAACTGCTGAGAGTAAAGCTGAAGCTGCTTTAGTATTCGATCTAGGCTGGTAGAATGATGTGGGTAGGAGGTATGATGCCCCAGCCGAGGGGATGAAGATACACCTGGGAGTCACACTATTACATACACCTGTACAGTTTAACACATTCCAGTTTTTAGATGTTTATAACATTCAGTTTTTCACACATTCACCGACGCTGTATTGACTACATTATATTTTGCGGTGCTTCACTATCGAAGGTTACTAAAGCTATAAGAGCCTTTCATTCGCAGTCCCTGTTGCATTAGAAGCAGGACTTATTCTATAATGTAACCTGTTTATTTTTCAATTTTGCAGATTTCCAGTCATGTCTCATCTGTGTGGCAAGAAGAGCCCCTGTCAAAGAGAGACCTGTGATGCCCACATATGAGAGCTTCACCACACGCCAGGATCTTCAAGGTACATCCGCAGGGCTAGGTCCTGGGTTAATATGCTGTATGATCTGTGGTAGCTTGCCAGCATAAAATACAATAAGAATATGTTGTTAGTATCTGAAACAGCTTCAAGTCAGCCTGGAAATGATGCTACTGTCCTACTCAAAGACATGGCTTTCACCATTGCTGTGCTGGTGTGGAATCTGACCACCACCAAAAATTTTGATAGCTTCTAAAAGCAAATTTTAGGTAGCAAATGATGAAATAATTTCTATTGGAAGAAAATAAGAGCAGACAGAATATTTTGGCTGCATCTGTGAAATCCACAGATGTTGCGGTTCCATCTTTGGGTCTATATGTATTTTGATGCATATTCTAAAACATGACTAGTAATCTGCAAATATCAATGTCATATTTTACCGATTCAGGTAAGATCACGTCACTGGATACTAGTCAGCTGCGGGCATCCATGAAGCCAGGCTGGGAGGACCTGGTTCGACGGTGCATTCAGAGGTTCCACCTGCAGAATGAAGGGGAAATGTCCTTCGCCAAAAAGCACCATCAAGAGGGTAAAACAGTTTTCTTCACATTCATCCATCTGCTTCCTTCCACTTATACAGCTCCAGGTTGTAAGTGGGGATAAGCAACGGAAAATGGTCTTCATAGTTCATAAATTAGTCATTTTAAGCAAGGACATGTTCATTTTACTTAATAGAAAGTTTGAGTTGTCTGTGTTTAAATCTTAGGAAATAACATTTTCTGCCAAAGGTACATTTTATTATCATAAATATCCAACAATGATAACTATTGGTCTATTTGTACTTATCCAATTTTGGGTTCCAGTGGTGCTTTAAACTGCCAGCAGGATTAGTCACAGGACTAAACATACAGATAGACAACCATTAACACTCACACCTACAATTTGGAATCGCCAAATAGCCTGACCCATGCACGTCTTCAGACACACAAATAACAACACAAAAAGGCCCCAGTCTGGATTTGAACCCAGGACTTTTTTTGGTAATTCTACTAACCACTGCACCGCCACTCCACAACAGCTACGCTTTTCTGTATTTTTTTTGTTACCTCTGCTACCAGAAATTATTTCCCTCTACCAGTTATACTCAGTATTTATCATTCATATAATGATGAAACCTGATTTTTTTTTTTGTTGGTTCCCTTCCAGTGTTGAGAAACAGCCATGCGCTCAGCCCTCTTTACCGATTCTCCCTGGCTGACGGCACCATCGTCTCAGCACACACTAAGAGCAAACTGGTCCGATCTTCAGCAACAAATGAACCACAGCTATACATGTCCCTCCATGTCCTGCAGAGGTACCACTCACTCTTTCTTTCCTTTGTCTTCACTACACGAGACCCAGTGCCCTTTATGTTTCATTAAATTATTTTTGTTTGCTGAAAAGAAGATATGTTGCATTTTTCACACAAAAGATTTTTAGTTTCTTGCCATGAAATATTTCTTTTAGATTTAAGACAATCAATGTAAGGTTTAGCGCTAAGGTTTATCTTGTTCTAATTCCAACAAAAAAACATTGACAAGTTGTAGTAAATGTGTAACTACAACCAATTGTAAAAATATATGGTCAGAACAAGTGACAATTATGTCACACACATAAGACTAGTCATTTGAACAACATAAGTTGTTCAAATGACTACTTAAAAGCCTAATTTACAGCAGAAATATACTTGATTGGTACATCTGGTACATAAATTACTTTTGGTCTCTATAGCTAATTTCCTCTTTCATAACAAATATAGGAGCATGACCATTTAAAAAATAAATCACCTGTTTAAATTGTAGGTTTAAAATTTGTATCATTAACCATGTGGCTCCATCTCCGCAAATTAAATCTCTGAACCAGACCTCTTGTTTGACCTGCTCTGTTTGTGCCTGTGCATTGTGCACACCACTCAAATGCTGCAGAGACAAAGGACTCTGCCCTGAAAAGCTCATCTTCCCCAGCTTAAGTACTCCCAGGCCTGATTGCTGAGTGCTACTCACTGGCTCCGCAGAGAGATAGGCGTTACCTAAGACAGAGAAGAGAGCAACACAGTATACTCACACAGCAAACAACAATGGGCCTGCTGGGGCCTCAAAAGTGCCCTTCAAAGGATTTTAAAGCAGTTAGCTTGGCTCTCTGCTGGTTTAAAGATTAAAAAGTCCTGTCCAAGTATGTCATTTCTTCTTTTGGTGAGTGGAATTCTTGTATTTCATTAATGTGTTACTTAACATCTGTATCTGTGCTGCACAGATAACACCAGCAACCAGACTTGCTGATATTCCACCTTTTTGTCCAAAAAGGTCTGATGGTGGCACCCAAAATGCTAAAATCAAGAATGGGAGTGTCTTTCCAGATTAAGCTTCATATCTGTCCTCCAGTCATAGAAAACCTTTAGATTTGAGGAGTTAATCAGAATCAGAATCAGAATACTTTATTGATCCCTGGGGGAAATTATTTTTTGTTACAGTGCTCCATTTTAAACCAACATTAAGACAAGACAGACAATACGCTAACTAAGAATAGTACAATATATACATATATATACATACATACATACATAAGTCACTCATAAATAAATAGTTGGAAAAGAAACATGTGTAGTTGTAGCAGCAAACAGTGTGTTAAGTGGATGCGTTGTACAGGGAGATGGCCACAGGCAGGAATGATTTCCTGTGTCGTTCAGTGGTGCTTTTCGGTAATCTCAGTCTCTCACTGAACGTGCTCCTGTGACTGACCAGCATGTCATGGAGTGGGTGGGAGGTGTTATCCAACAGTCATAAGTCATATGATTTCTTGTTTATGAATCTTCTGATCACCCTTGCAGCTGCCACTTAACTCCATCCAAGTGCCAAGTTTCTCTCTTCCTTATTCAAACCAAATTCTTTCCCCAAATTGCCTTCATCCATTCAGAAAAAGCGACATACTTATTTTAGTTAAAGAAAAAGATGTACTTTTGTGTTTTTTTTACATTCCCTAACAATTTTGGCCATTTTCTTCCTCATTTGGTTCTGTAGTTTGCATTGTAAACAGAGAGTCCCTTATACAGAGTTGTCATCGTATGTTAAAGCCAAAAGTCACACAAGAACTACCAGCCAGTCCAGTCCACAGTGCCCTCATTCCTCCTTCCCTCCACAGGGAAGGATTGCGACTCTACCAACATCCAAGTGCTGATACGAATGCTCAAAGTCTGGGTTTGGACAGTGGTCAGAAAACAATGCCAGGACTGTTACCCAGAGTGTTTGTGGATCAATGGCGAGAACTTGCCCTTTTTACTTCCACAAGTTTCACATTGAAAATTATTGCACTAGAATTCAGCACAATGAGAGCTTTGTGTGTTTGGTGGAGCTGAAGCTGATTGATGTTTGAAAGTCTCCCTCTGTTACAGTTACTCCCTCTGTCCCTTGTTACTATGATGTTTTCTCACTTGTGTATACTCGCAGACCTGCTCTGGTTGTTTTACTTTATGGTGTACTCTACTTAATCCTTACATGTGACATCGTTATCACTTATTCCAGAATGTTTTGGACTTTGGACTAAAAGACTGATGCCTCAGTCTGTAGGCTCTGAAACTCAGAATCAAAGTTCATTGCCTTTCTGTTTATACCATCACCACTGACAAATCTAACTGGATAAGATGTGATTGAATGGGCATCTTTGAAGATACAATAATATAATTTTTTTTCATCTGCAAAAGCTGTATTTGAGTGTGATTCAAGAAAAAGCATATCAACTCTACTACGTCTTCACCAGGCAAATGTTTAACATGAAAAAGGGCAAGGTGCAGGATACTAAGGCACCAACACACCGACTTCCTTTTCAGCCATTCGAGAAAACAGTTCTCCCCAAGATGACACTCCAAAAAGAAAAATACATGCAGCAGGAAGGAAGGGGTCTATATTTGAATGCAAACACATTGTGCAAAATTCAAAAGACACTGGTCACTAGAAAGTGTTGGTCAGTGGAATCTTTCAGGGATGATGGATTGCACACAATAACCGTAGGTGGTATACTAGAATTTTATTTGGACGTTTATATCATTATAATAGAGCCTGCTTCACGTTAAATCTTTATTTTCATCTCTTTTATGTATAACTGTGTGACATGTGGCTTGTAGGTTTTATCCCTTATGTTTTGTCAAGCTTTATCAGCTCAGCATACACACTGAGTCTGCATATCTACATACTGACAGCACATAACTGAATAGGTCTCATTCTTGACTGTCTTATTTTTCATCCAGGGAAAATGGCAGCATGACTGCAGACACATCTGCCAGTCAGGCTATGGCCAAACCAATGACCCCAACCAGTATGAGTGTGTCTTCTCCTTCCCCTGACGCCAGTGTCACCAGCAACACACACTACGCTGCCACAGCCTCTGGCAACCTTGGACGTGGTTATGGAGCTATGTCAGGGCGAGCGCCTACGCCTCAGGGAAATAGCCATGCACAAAAGCTGGGCAGCCCTTTAGCCTTGGGAAGCCCCAGTATCACCTCAGGGGCCCAAGGTGCCATGTTGTCTCCTCGTCATCGCCAGAGCCCCAGCATGCCAGCTAGCAGCAGCAGCTGTAGTAGTCCGCATCTCCCCCAGCACCCCCCTGGCTCTTTCTCTCCTGCAGCCAGCCTCCGATCGCCAGCCCCTGTGTGCAGCAGCACAGGAACCAACCAAGGGTTTAACTCTCTTAGCGCACTGCAGGCTCTCAGCCAGGGCCACAGGATTTCCCAGGGACTCAGTGAAGGACAGCACCCAGAGTCCCCTGACAGAAAACCAGTCGGCCTTCAGAGCCCTCTTCACAGCTCCAACCCCGGTAGCCAAAAAGCCAAGAACAATATAAGCTTAGAGGTTGACCTATTTGGAACTTTTCAGGAGCAAGACCTTTTGACATCCCAGAACCAGGAAGGTGATCAGGGGGAGGGAAGAGATGGTGACCGGGAGAGTCTGGGTGACCTTAGTGATGCGCCAAACCAACTTCTGAACACCAAAGGCCATACCAAGCTGCTCCAGCTGCTCACCACCAAGTTGGAGCCCTCTGATCCCTGCTCACCAACGGGTGCTTTCGGAGATGACCAGATCTGTAAGGACCAGCTTGGTGGTGTAGGTGGGGTGGGACACAACAACCACTCCACCTCTTTAAAGGAGAAACATAAAATTCTTCACAGGTTGCTGCAAAACAGCACCTCGCCCGTGGAGTTGGCCAAACTAACAGCTGAAGCAACCGGAAAAGATCCCATTGGTCCAGAGTCGGCCTCCGGGGACAGCATGACCGCTCTAGGTGAACTCTCCACAAAACAGGAGCCAGGGAGCCCCAAAAAGAAGGACAATGCATTGCTTCGCTATCTCCTGGACAGGGATGATAACAGCATCCTGGATAAAGCCATCAAGATAGAACCTGGTGAAGGACTGAAGCTCTCCAGCGTTAAGACTGAGAAACCAGAAACAGGCTTTAACATGGAGCCACAGGTCAGTAATTTATCAGGCAGATTTATTAACTACTGGTTTGGTAGCGTCAGCTTGTTTTTTGTTTGCCCTGTGTGCTCGGTTCAGTTCCGTTTAGTTTTTAAATGCTTTTTTTTTAGGTTTCAGGTGGTGAAGCTCAATTATTTCCATGTATTTTCAGTTCCTTTGTTACATAAAATAGCCTTAAATATTACAGCTTTCACGTTTCAGTAGTAGTTGTCGTAGCTTCCTGCTACAATATGATGTCTTTACTACATGTAACATCAAAGTCATCAGCTGTTTCTCATTTACAACGAGCACATTGCTGATTAATTCTTGCTCCCTCCAAACTTAGTCAATTTAAAAATACTAAGAAAACAGCACTTTTAAGTCATAGTCATTGTTACAAATGCTACACAATCAGAGGCCTCAGTATTAGGAGTTTTTACTAACTACACAGGGAGCCCTGAATCCCTCAAAATAAGCACTGAGATGCATCATTGTCTAAGCAACACATAATGCTACATCTGTTTTAATAGATGATTCAATTTCTTGGGAAAACTGTATTGTTAACAAATCTTTGTAATTGCTTAAGGTTCACATGAACACCTAAAAGTAAGAAATGTGGTCGGTGATGCTCGTTTGTTCTGTGAGATCCGTGTTGAGTTCCTCTTTAGACAGCCAATGGCACACTGCCCCCCACGCTCCCAGAAACACAAGATGCCCTGGCAAAGAAAGCAGAGGAGTACTGTTTAAAGGCTTAGGCATATGTGTGAGTCAGTGTGTGTGAGCGAAGAACAAGGGAAACCAATACTGTATGGGAATGAGATTTCAAAAACACTGCACAGGTCTCCTGTGTGGTGTCTGTGTGTGTGTGTGTGTGTGTGTGTGTGTGTGTGCAGAGTTGCAGTTTCGCTGGGAAAGTTTACTTACTGTGTTTGAGGCATATCTTGCAGGAACAGCAGAGGAGTTGTGTTGCTATGGATCAGCACACATGTAGGTGTGTTTGCGTGCATTTGTATAAGTGTGCACGGCTGCATGTGTGGTGTGCCTGAATGTTTAAAAATATCCATATGTGTGCACATCACAGCATCCTAGAAGAATAAACCATGATGTCTGCCACCAGTTAATAGAAAACTTTATAGATTTGTTAGATTTGGAGGGTTGAATTTTTTTTTTAAATAATGTTAAATCCCATGAACATTTTTTAAACATTTATTCCAGGAACCAAATGGGCATCATCAGAATAAATATTACATATGAAAACTTTATCTCAGTGGATGAACATCTGTCAGTGGACCTTGAAACAATGGTCAAAGTCTATCCATCTCTGGTGAGCATGTGTCACTAGACCTGAACTGAACCTGACAGTTTGTTTAAACATGCTTTAACAATTCTGTGGCTCATCACTTAGACTGTATTGAAAAGATGGACACAGTGATGTCACCCACAAATTTGGGGACTCCATTTTTAAGCCTCGAGATGAGCCTCATTGTCACTGTAATCTGTTTTTAAACTACATGTTATGAGCAGATGGTGGAACTAACTGAAAAAAATTAAGAATACTGTACACCTTAGCAATCACAAAATAGCCACGCCCTAAATCTTACACTACGTGTTGTGTATTTTGCCATACATTTGATGATAACTGACTAAGTTAACTTGCTCCACTGAGTATTTAGAAATAGCTGTTGACACCACAATGGCTGACCTCATTAAGGAAATGTTTGTTTTTGTTAACAGGACTTGTCCTCTTCTGGCTATTAGAATGACTCCAGGTTTAACTGGCACTGGAGAAGCACATCCTCCTTTTATAGACACACTTTATGACTTATCAGGGATATGTAAACTGACCAACCATAAATCCTCTGACATATGATATTGATATGGAGTTTGGTTATTATATTGACACCTGTTCAGGGGTGTGATGTGCCAGGAAGAAAGTGAGCAGTTGGTTTTTGAATTTATCAAGTGTAAAGATCTGAGAGACTACAGAGAAATCCTCCTCACAGTTCACCTCCTGTTTCCTTATGCCTATTGGATCCAGGTTAATTAGATGTATGCTAAAATAAACTATAACTTCAGTAGATTTTTCATATTAGATGTATAAGACTAGAGAATCTCCAAAACAGCTCATACGGTGGGGTGTTGCTGACGTGTGGTGATTAACAGCTACCAAAACTTGTCCAATGAAGTACAGCTAGTGAGTCAGGAGCTGGGTCTGTTGACCAATGGAAATTAAGGCTTGATCTCATGGCAGACCTACTGTAACACCGACTGCTTAAAGTTTAGGCTAATAGCAGACACCCGCAATTTTTAGCATCAACATGTAATCATTTGCCCACATTAATATTATGTATGTGGTTTCCTTCAAGTGGTTAAAAATTGCTAAACCCAAACACATCATTGGTTTCAGTGTCGTAACCCTCTATCCTGCTGTTATTGGTTAGTTAGTAAATCTGTATTCAGTTCAGATTGTTGCTTATTGACAAGGCAGGTGCATTTATGGTAAAAGTAAGCTACAGGAAGTGGCCAATGGAAAATGACTGAAGTTCAGTCTTTCGGAGAATAGAGGCACACCTATTAGCAGTACTATATTACATATGAGCACCATGCTAACAGCTAGCAAGACCACGAGTTATAAAGCAGGGTCCTATTACAATGTTATGAACAGCTGAACTTCTGAAATAATAAAAATAAATATATTTTTTCATTTACACATTTTTTTCTTTTTTACTAGTGTTTCCTTTGGTGTGTGGCCATTCTGTTTTCACCTTTCACTCTGTATCTGTGTGTGTGTTCTCTTGGCGTTAAACAGAGCTGTGATTGGGACTTACTGTACATCACACATGACCTCATTAGCACCAGCAGTTTATTTTTAGCTCCTCCTCTCTTCATCAACCAAATGGCCAGAGGCAACCGTATAGTGACATACGTTGTTTGAATTATGAACTAGTTTTAGTGGCATGCCAGGATTACCACAGCATATGGAAAAAAGACATGAAACCACATGATGTTACATCTACTTTCGAACCCTATTTCTGCACGTTGTCACATGAAAGCATGCATTTTTTTCATTATTCAGTTCCCTAAATGTCAACAGCCCTTCACTGAAAATAATGTTACAACGTATGTTTGGATGTAATGCAGCAATGTGGCACACTGGTGCTACTGTCATGTGATGTAAAATGTGTTTTATGTCATTTTATCCTATAAATAATCTATTTATTAATCCTGTTTTTTCCCTGTGGCTGGTCTCAGACCAATGAGCTCGAGGACCTGTTGGATAACCTGCAAAGTGGTGGCCAGGAGCAGCAGCCGCTGTTCCCCAGTCAACCACCGACCAGGGGTGCTGATCCCTCGTCATCCTCTTCCTCTTCTGTGCCACCTGCCTCCTCTGTCGACAAACAGACCATCATCTCTGACATTCTGCAGATGAAAGACAGCGGCAGCCCGCCCACCCAGCACAGACCCTTCCCTCCCATCGTCCCCGCAAGTACGTCTGCAACACAGTGTTTGTGTTTGACTGAATTACACCATTCCAACATCTTGAACTTGCTAAATATTGAGAAAATCTTCAGATTGTCTCTAAATATGTACAGTACTGTATGGGGAATAAAAAATACTGTTTTTCCTCCTAGCAGGCTTTAATGGTCCCAGGCCCAGCCATCCAGTTCAAGGTGGTCCTCCAATAAGGAGCATGTCTCTTGACAGCAGCATGGGCCCCTCCCCTCACACCAACAGGCCTTTCCCTCCTCAGCACAGGAACAGTAGCCCATACCACTTAATGCAACAGCAGCAGCAACAAGGCATGATGGGACCCCACGCGGGCATGGCTAACCAAGCTGCAATGACTAACACAGGTGAGGCAGAACAAGATATAACTTTGAGGTGTATTTCTGGCTATATAGCAAATATGTATGTCAAATACATATATACACATATATACAAATACATATATAATACTAAATAACCTTTGAATGAATCTTTTCCCCATTACAGGAATGCGTGGCTCCATGCAGCAAGGTTGGAGTCCCCAGAGGCCCATGGGGGGCTCTGCAGGCCCAGTAATGGGCCAGGGAGTTGGACCTGGTCGTATGGTTCCCAACATGAATGCTGCACTCCCTGCAAGAGGCAGTGTTCCATCTGGATCCAGAGCCATGGTTAATATGCAGATGATGAGCAACGGTAAGAGAAAATGGGCAAATAACAGAAACTCTTCTCTCCTTGAATTCTACGCTGTTTCTGATATTCTGTGTATTTTTCCCCTGCAGAGTTGGACATGGCAACGCCTCCTTACCCTCAGCAGCAGGCTCCACCTAATCAGACTGCTCCTTGGCCAGACCGAATGATGATGGATCATTATGGAAATCCAAGCAGGTATGGCATAAGAGAAGAGTCATCATAAGCAGAAAATGAAGCACTGAATCTAGTTTGATAATAATGCCAACTTACCTTCCAGGCCACCATACAGTGTCCCCCAGGAGGATGGCATGGGGTGTTGCGGCACAGGGTCTGAGGGCCAGCCAGATGAAGGCACTCTACTGAACCAGTTGTGTTCGGTGCTAAAGGACTACGAGGGTCTAGAGGAGATTGACAAAATGCTGGGAATCCCCACATTGGCAGGACAGGTGAGCTCCTTTAAGCCACTCTATGCTAAACATATAACCTGTTTTGGAGTTTTGGTAAATAACATGTGAAGCACTTTTCACCACTCTACAGGGTCATCTGCCAGACCAGGACCAGTACCTGGGCTCCTCGGACCCAGCAGCTGGCATGAAGCCTCCTCTCTACAGTCAACACTATGCAGGTCAGGCAAGTTATGGTGGCATGCCTCCTGATGGTGGTTATCACGGCCAATCTATGGGAAGCCACATGGGGGCTCAGAGAATGCCGCACACATGTTATCCCCCAATGATGAGAATGCCTGGAGGTGCAGGGCCGAGGCAGGCTGGCATACGACCAGGGGGGCCTAATCCTATGATGCCCCCACAGCCCAATAACCTGAGGCTTCAGCTGCAGCACAGACTCCAGGCTCAGCTGGTAGGTGGCGCCAAATATTTGAATTTCACTCTTTTATTTTTTCCAGATTTCCAGACGTTTTACTGTACACAATATAACATTGATGTTGCAATACTGTATTACAGTGTTGGTTGTGCTCAATGCTTGATGACAGAGCAGTTGCAGGTTGTGTAGGCGTTACTTGTAGCTAATAGTGCTTAACAAAAAGCTGAACATGGCATTAGTTTTGGCAGGTGGGCAGAGTGCAGCTGGCAGTGCTGATCCTTTCTTGGAAAGCACATCCTTCTTAGGGTGTCCTTTCTAAGCTGTGTCATCCTGCATACAGTTTCTTCTGCCTCTGCAAACCACTTTGCAACCCAGCTTCATCCTTTTCATGCTATTTCTGACATAGTCGATATTATGCCTGTTCTCACTGGTGCTTGCTCAGTTCTGGGGAGGGGGTTATTGCTGCTGTTCTTGCCTTAGTCTTGCCTTGCCATCCCATGTCAAAGTGCAGCGAGGTCCCAGAACAGAGCCATACTACTAAAGATAAAGTACTGCAGATGAAATATCAATCCAGTTTTTCTGACAGAAATGGATATAAGGACAATTATAATTAGTTACTCAGCATGAAGATTAGATTAAATTCAAAGATGTGACCTGGCTAATGTAACAAGTTCCTCCATTTGGTTCTTTTTTCTTTCTGATTCTCTTTGTTGCTTAAAAAAGCCAGCAATTATTGCTGCATGCAACTGGTGGTTGGAGCAAATAAAAATTTCAAGTAAAGTTTGTCTTGTAAAGCAACGCTTTTATGGAAATTCAGTACAGTGATTGTGATTGACCGTTGTTGTTGTTGACCCCAGCAGTCACCGGGTTTAAAAGGACATCAGTTGCTTTGCAGACAGTCAGTTACATATATTTATAGTCATGTCCATCCCTTAATGTCACCTAAGTACGATCACAGAAACAAATCTTTTCCTTTCTGTAACTACAAACTGTTTCATATGATTCAGTCATGAATCCTGGCAAACCAGGCATTGATGTTTCATTCAAACCTCATTACCATTTTGAAAAAGAAAAATCTGATTACAAAAGATGCCTCTGAGCCAACAGGGTTCACTGAGTTTGAACTGCAGCAGCTAGAAAAGCACAAATGTTTTCCAGCTTTCTGGCTTAATCAGCATTTTTTTGTTGCTTAGACAGTTGACAGCTGAAACGGCAAAATATGCACAGACAAATTCATACACATACCTTATACTATTAGCTGGTAACACGTTAGGATTTCTCTTTGAAAAGCTGTTGTTGTCTAATTTCTCTATGTGAAACACTTTTATTTTTTTTATTGTGTTTGTATTACTACATAAATGTTGAGCTTATCTAGATTTTCAGTTTTTGTTTTGTCTTAAATTTGGTCTACGCCAACAAAGACACAGCTGGTGTTTTGGTCCAGGCTGCCACCTGGTGGAGAGTCAAGGCAAAACGCTTTGTCCCTTAAACGTCACTGAAATTAGCAGCAATTAGCAGTTTGTTCAGATGTGTGGCACGACTTTTACACTTCCCGCTTTACATTTATTGTGCCAGCAGAGAAACAGTGAAGTTTATTTATAGAAGAAAACTTTTTTTCAAAACCCATCTGAATCAAAAATGTGATTTTAATTCTTTTTTTTTTTCTTTAAATGGGTTGCAGGTGAATGCAAAACTGCAAAACTCTTACAAACACCCAGATCAGTGCTTCAGTACTTGTGCACATCAGTTAATCATATGCATTGAATGTATTTTAAGGCATTTATTAAGGGCAAAATTGCAATATCATATTTTTTTTAATTCCGGGCTGCTCTGCCTTCTCTCTAGAACCGACAGCCAATGGTGAACCAGATGGGTGGAGTCTCCAACATGAATCTACCTCTACGGTCTAATGTACCAAACCAGGTCGGTTTGCCTGCACGAACACTTTATTCTCTTGTAAACACATGCTAAATATTATCAGCACAAATCATTTCCCCTTTTTGCTCCTTGCCTAAATGTGCATCTCCTCCTGCAGGGAACCCTCAACTCTGAGATGATGGCCCAGCGGCAGCGCGAGTACCTCACCAACCACCTACGCCAACGCCAACAACAGCAGCAGCAGCACATGCAGCAGCAGCGTGCCATGATGATGCGCACTCAGGGCATCAACATGCCACCCAATATGCCCACTGGGGGCGCTGCTCCTACGCCAATGCCCATGGGTGGTACCAACCCACGGCTCCCGCAGGGCAACCCGCAGCAGTTCCCCTACTCGGCCTCCAGCTACGGTACAGGCCTGCCCTCTCCTCCTCATCCAAGCTCCTCCAGCCCCTTCTCCTCCCCTCACTCCCCCAGCCATCATCTGGCTAGTCAGGGCATGATGGGAAATGTGGGAGGGCAATACAGAGGTGTAATGAGTCCGCCATCACACCACAGTCCCTTCCACTTCAGCAGTGCAGGTATATGATGAGAGCACAGCAACAGCATCTCAGTGGTCTGTGTGTGCTTCATGGAAGATGTGCTGTAGTTCTTTTTACTTTTTTTTGTGGTGGCGGTCTTTTTTTTCTTTTTTCATGACTGGGTGTTGGTGGAGGCTGCATGATTAGTTTTTTCCTTCTGCTGTCTTTTTTTTCTGTGCTAATCAACACAGAAGCAAAATTATTTTCTTATTATTACTTAAAAGAACAAGGAAGTCGATTTTTTTTCTGTGATTGTTTTATTGTAACTGTCGTAAACCAATCACAAGGGGTGGGGTGGCTTGTAAAAGTTCTGTCAGTGCTGTCAGAACTGAAGTAAATGAATTTCATTTAACAAAAAAGATCTTCTGAAGTGAGGACAATACGACATGAGTATTTTGTGTGAATTTAATTTATTAACAATCTAGCTGTTGGTGAGTTTGGGCCTTTTTTCTTTCCATTTCTGGTTGGTCTTTCAGTTATAGGGCTCTCTCATTGGTGAATCAAAGATTTTGATGATTTTTCAGATACTGTAAAAAACTTTTCTCTGAGTCTCAGAGGAAAGGTCATTCTCATTTGTCTCAAATTCACTTTATCCTTTTGGTAAGATCTTCATATAATGTTGGGGTCTAACTAGTCCAGATTACCACCATCTGAAAATTATTATAAAGTCTTAGTTTTTACTTGTGTTATTGTAACTGTCTATGACACTCTGACGTGCAGGAATGAGCCAGCAGCAGCAGCAGCAACACCAGGATCCAGTGTCCTGTTTTCCATGCGGGGCCACCACGCCGCAGAGCCCCTTGCTGTCCCCCAGAATGGGGCAGGGTCAGAGCCCTATGTTGCAGCAAAACCAAGGTCCACCCCAAACCCAACACCAGGGTCCGAACCAGGGAGGACCTCCCAGCTACCAGCCTAGTGCCGACCTCAACGGATGGTCTCAGCCTGCCAACATCACCAGCAGCAACAGGTATTATGTGCAAATGCTTTTGAAATGTTGTGTTTATTTACAGCTGAGTATTTCTGTTATTGGCTTTTACAAGAGTAGATTTGCATATTCACAGTAGTAATCCTTATTTGGGGGCTTGTTTTGGCCTTCTGTTGTCCAAAACTAGCAGTATTAGCGCCTTTGTAATGTTAGTCCAGCTTACTTCTGATTGGCTGTCCTGAGGAAACCGAAGGCTTGAACAGCTGATGAGATGGTTTCTGTCCTCAAAGTCAGAGCTGTGTGTTCCTAAATATTATTATAATTGTTATTGTTTCCAAATTAGGGATATCCACACTAATTGCTGACATATAGAACAAAGAGTAGCTATTTTAAAGATGCACACATGGCAGAGAATAAGGAAAAGCATAATAGGTCTCAGTCATTTTAGTTTATTTTTCTTTTTTTTTAGAATTCTTTTTATCCTTTTTGACTCAGCTTGTCTTCTTTCAGTGTCTACCCCCAACAGTCTCAGTCTCACTACTCCACACAACCCGGTGGAGGAATGTACAGTGGCAACAACAACATGAACCTTGCCATGGGCAATAATAGCATGAACCCAATGTCTGGACAGATGAGCTCCATGGCCTCTATGAATACAGAACAGGTGCTTCATACAAGCTTACATTGTCACACCTAATTCTTTTTATGTTGTTTTGTCACACATGCAGAAGCTGTAATTGTGGTTGTTCACTATGAATTTGCAGGGCAATGAAAGCAGCCTTATCCTGGAACAGATAACAGGGATTGACATGCTGACTCAAGAGGGTGAATCCAGTTCTGTAAGTAATGCACTTCTTCAAAACATCTTCGTATCCTATTTGCACAGATGTTTCTGTAATACTAGCACAGGCACAGTGTTGTAAAACGTAACAAAACATAGGGTGTAATACACAGTAATTGCTGCAGGTTGCTGGGAAATGTATGCTATAGGTGGAAATGCTCTGTGATGTGGCTGTACACTGTTGCTTAAAAGTGCACCCATCACTACACTATAAAAATAATGGTTTAACTCTAGGCTCAGATTTTGCCATCCTTAGCTTGGTATTGCCCCGCTTTCAGTCTTTAGATTTAAATTCATTAATTTGTGTTTAAAATGTGCACTGGAAGCCTTTAATGGCTGAAAATGAGATATAAGGTGTGGGTGAAAAATCAGTTTTTGTTTTGTTTTTGGTTACATGATTGGTTTTGATTCTGTGGAGTAAAAGTCTGTAATAACATAAAGACTTAAATTGAAATGCATTTGAAGTTCTTCCCCCAGAACAAGTAGAGATCTTAAAATGTTGAAAGCATTCAAATGATCAGATGGTCCTTGTTTATTAAACTGATACATCATTTGTTACCCTTTTATTGATCTTTTGTAATCAGCACTTGGAAACCACTTATGAGTGCAGAAAACTCAGTTCAGTTCTTTGTTATCAGAGTGACTGTAATTTAAATTACCTTGATGATTTTCTGTCTTCTACAGAATTTTTGCTGACCCCAGGCTGCAGTTGAGACGAGCAGTGAGGGAATCCATGCAAAAACACTGACACCCATTCAGCTCAGCTCACAGAGACGTATGAAGGACTTGATGAGAACACTGCCCCTCTGTCACACCAGGCAACTCAGAGGCTCTATAGCGTGAGGACAACCGAGACATGTGCAAACTTCAGGACTACATTCACAGTGGGTTTAGTCATTGCTTAACATTTTATGCAAGAAAAAGTCTGACATTACAGGGAAACTGCCATCTGAACCATCCTGACAGCAAATGCCCAACATGAGGATAATCCTGAAAACCCCCAGCTATTTGTGGTTTTTAGGTTTTCAATGTAACTTATTCTTTGATTGATATCAGCTAATCAACATGTGGTATGTATCTGTAAGCTGTAGTCAAATCAAACACTGTATTCACAGTAATCAAACACTTAAGAGGACTTTTAAAACAGAATTTTTCTAAAAAATAGTTAATAAAAGTACTGAAAGGTGTTCTGTGTAGCATTTTTAAAAAGGTTTTCAAGCTTTGTTTTTCTTATAGTTTAAAAAGAAGTTTGGATAAGGAGGTTATATCTAGAAATGAGAAAATGTGAGTGTGTGTGCGTTTTTGGGGGGACGTAAATTTACAAGGAGGGAAAGAAAAGCACATACAGCTGTAAACAGGCGTAAAGGTTGTATTTCTACAACCTTTACATCTTAAAATTGATTTCAATACCTATGATATTCAGTTTTCCTGAAATATCCCCGGATTTCCTCTACAATTAAAACGGATGTTGTGAGGGTTTCAACAGTAATAGTATTTAATCAGACACCGGTAGCACATTCAGGGTTCATTAGGAGATATTATTTGAATTGCCATCAAGAAACGAGGTAAACTTCTCCACCTCTAGCATTTTTCAGCATGCTTTGTTGAGCTGGAGTTGGATAGAGCAAGCAACAAACTTATTCCTTGCACATTTTGACACTTTAGTTAAAAAAATGCAAAGTCATGCTGTAATTTTCACTTTTTATTATACTTCCTTAAATTGGGGGCAAGTACTAAACATGTCCAAAAAGAGAAGAAGCTTGTCTATAATGAAAATGCTACATAGAGCACCATTTAAAAAAATAGGTAATTTGCAACTTGCTGAATTAAAATTTGTGTGGAGGTTATTGGTCCCAAGTTGCCCAAGTTAACACAGTCACACACACAGTGTTTGCTGTTTGAATGTCCTCTGGTCAGATCAGTGTATTACCAGAGTTTTTTATGAGTCTCTGAGGTAACTATGATGGATTAAGTTTCTTGTGTGTGCGTGTGTGAAACTGAAACATAAGTGGCAGGATGATGAGTATAAATGAAGCCTCTGGATTATATCTTTTATGGTTCGGTTTTGGAGCCTAAGTGAAAATGACAATGAGAAGGTTTATGAAAGATATTTTATGGTTATTTATAGTTTTAAAGAAGATTTAGAGATTCTTTCTATGACAAAAAACAAAAGAAAACAATCAAGAATATCAAGAATAAAAAAATTCTCTCAAATGGTACATGTTGATGTCGATTTAAAATTAATATATTTCAACTGCTGTAGTTACAGGGGACCTGTCTCCCCATTTAATGACTTTTTGAATGAAAGTGAATGTGTATAGATAGTGTACATAGATTTTTAATATCCTTTTTTGCCCCAAGTGGTATTGTAAAGCAGCAGCTCGGAGTTTAGTTCAACAAAAAATGAGAGCAGAAATATTTTGTTGGTTAAATGAGCATCAGTAGATGAAGCTAAAGAAGCACTTAAAGTGAAAGTTTATTCACTTTTCTGCCCTGTTTGCAGGCTAGCCCTTTAGCTTTCCCAGCTACAAAATCACAAGCTATTGCTAGAATCCTGAAGCTATTTTGACAAACTAGCTAACCTATTTAGCTTTCCACTTAAGTAGCAATAATAATAATTTCTTTTTCTAGCTTTAAGATCTTAGTTTTCAGTAACTTTGTTTTCCTGGACTAACAAGGGTTTTGGTACAAAAAAAACCAATTGGCCAGTATTAGCGTTATAACATCTTAAATTAGAATGGTGTCACGTGGCTAAATGTTAGCATTAGCATTGAAAATAACGCTATTGTTATTTTGAGCACATTACTTTTTTCAGACCATTCTTGTCAGAAATACTTTTCCCCGCTGAGATTTAACCAGTGAGCTTATTTCTGCCTCTAATGCAGCTTTGCCTCTAAATGAAAAGAAAAATGTGTAAAAGTAAAAAAAGAAAAAATCTCGACGCTACTGCAGCTCATTCTGAAATGACCCTTCAAGATCGCGACCTTGTAGCCTGCCAGAATGTGTCTTGCACTGCAGGTGTGTAGCTGAATCTTGGGTTGTGCTGAAGGGCAAATTTAACTGTTTCTTGTGTTGGGTTTCTGTGGTTAAAGTTGTCATCTTTAAGTCTCCATACTGTATGTATTGGTAAACAATGCAAACATTTTTTGCGCCAAGGATAAATCCTTACGTAAATGAAGAACTAGAGCTAAATTACTTTGTCCGTTTCACAAAGTTATAATGTTTTCAATCTAAATTTCTATAGACTGGACTTTTATTTTCCATTTTGATTCAATCACTTTGCAAGGTACTGTTCATTTAGGTGCTGTTTCGTGCGTGTGAGCTTGTAATTGTGAACAAAACTGACTGTAACTGGCAACATGTGTTTCTAGACTTCTTGGTCTGTATATGATCTGATACTCTAACAATGACAATATGATTGAGAGTATGTGAAAATACACACTGTAACACTGAAATGAATTTCACTGTAGCGCTTCTCACTTTGTTTCCACATCCTAACTTTTTAGCCCCAAAAATGTTGATGAACTGATGATGAACTGTAAGCCATGAGTATCCGAATGTCACACGTTGAGGGATGAACGACCACCTACAGTAACTGCTAATGTTTGATTTCCTCGTGTGACGTGAGCCTACACAGGTTGTCACTCAGAACAAAATGGTTATTTATGGTTGCACTGTACTGGTATCTAACCTGACTAACATTGTTTTTGGTTTTAATGGGTATTAAGTGTTTTTTACATTTTTAGCACGCCCAGTTAAGCACATTGAGCTACTGTGGCCCAAGAATTACTGAAGTAATTCTAATGCAGGGCCATGTTTCTATTCAAGAAAGGCATCATTTCTGCCTTTCATAGCTGACAAAGTTCAATATTTGCCAATATTAAAAAAACAAAACAAAAACCTACTTGTGGAACTGGATATTATTTCGAATGATTTGTCGGAAGTGTTAAGTTTCCATATGAGTATCTGTTCACACCGAGCTTACTTTTTAGCAACTTTATCTTCAACTTCCCCCCCAAAAAGAAAAAGCTGGCATTGTTTTTGAAATTGTCTCAGCACAAACAGTAGTGTGAGAACGATTTAGTCTGAAATTGGGCAAATTTTAACTTCCGCTTTATAAGATCTGACACTTTTCAGTTCTCTGTGCTTGAGAAATATTTGGGGTGGAGGCTCAGTGTGAAGAGTTCCCATCTTGGGGGTTTTACATAGCACCACCTGTGTTTCAGCTTTACGCACAAAATGTACAATTTTACAAAATGCATGTTTGTCAGCCTGCAGATCGGGGTTTGTGTCAGGACTTGTTTTCCCCTGCTGTTTGTTTTGTCTTTGAAATTTGGCTTTCATTCACTGGTTTAGACATAGCCACTAAAGATAGGATTTAGCCACTAAAAACTATTTAGTTATGTTTGGTTATTTTTTCAGTTAGCTTTAGAAAAAAGATTGTGGTTTCTGTTAAAACGCACCCTTCACATGTTGGAAGTGACCGGTCAGTGGCCCTGATGACATAAAGCCATGCATCAGACACCAAAGGACACCTTACCTGTAAATAAGAGACACCAGCATAATTTAAACCCTGGGAATCAGAACAGGAATCGATAACCTCTGTAATAGAACAGTCATATACCAGATGACATACGTCAGACATATGAATTTCCCTTTTGGATAAACTTATTCTTATATATGAGGGTAATATAAGAAATCTAAGATCCTTTTTTTTTTTTACCATTTAACTAAATTGAGGGTTTTTTTTGTTCATTTAAGATAGTTTAATATTTGATGTGATTTTACCTTCTTTGTAATTATGGCCATTATATTTTTTTCTTTCTTTTTATTTTGATTCAAAAGGTTGAGACAGGATCAACTGGTCTGTTATGGATGTATTTTGTGATTCTACCAGAAGGTGGCGCCAAAGTCACGTGTTTTAAATGTACTTACGCGACCTTGGTCATGCAAGAAACGTCTTACTTCTTGTGGGTTTTAAGTTTTGGGGATGTTTAAAAGAACCAGTGGAAGAGTAATCTCTGTCACTGGTAAAATAACCCCTGAGTAAAGCTTCTGGGTCAACCCTAACACATTTTTGCCTCCCCTTTCTTCTCTAATGTCAGTAAATTGACTCACTTCCCCTCTAAGAGTCATTTAAGGAAGTTACTTGCTCTGATTTTCTTGGGTTCTTTCTTTCCACTTATGAAATGTGTCTGACATCCTGATAACTACGCAGTGGTAAATTAGAGCAAAACAGAAGGAGAATGCATGTGTCGAAGAATATTTTTCTCATCGCTATTTGAAGTACCCTCTCTACTGTGATTTAACATCTCAGCTGTGACACAGTCCAGTGCATACAGTTCATTAATTATTTTCTTATGTAGAAGTCCGGACGTTCACACATTTTTATGCAAGCTGTCGACTCTAATGTTGCTTTTGCCAATGCTGCTTGTTAATTTATGATTCATGCCACTGTAAATAAATTATTTTTACTGAACTGAGCTGTGTCTTTGTTTCAATTTCATCCATAAAGTGACTTGTGCGGTCCCAGGGAATCCCAGTCTTTATATACTTTATATTTAACCTTAACACCACAACAAAACGTTAATAAATGTAAGTTATGTGGGATAAATGTGCTTTAAAATGTGGGTGGTGCGTAGCCTCTGCATGATTGATGGATACCCGAAGTGCCTTGAAATAGTGCTGACTTATGATCCCTTTCCATGGCCCAAAGACCTTTCTCCTCACCTGTTAATATCCTGGGAAAATTCCCCTTCCCCCGAGCCCCGCACACCCCACTAATCAATGATCAGACACTGTTAAAATTCCACTGACATTTACTTTTAAAGTGTCAGTTTTTAGTTTCAGTTTGCAGTTTGTTTATTCTCGTATATCTGACATGCTGAGGGTAACACAGGAAATAGTTTGGCCGTGCAACTGTGTGACACATCCGAGAATCATGTGGCATCCAGAGTGGTTCCCTATTTAAGTTCGGACAAGTGAGGAACAGCAAAAATGTCACAACGGCACACACACCCTGCCTTCGTAAGGCTCTTTTGTTTTCTGCACAGGGAAACTTGGAACTGGTCCAGAGACCGGTGCACTCTGTGTGGCCCTTCAAATCTAATCAGGCAGCAGCAGGCACTGCCTTCTGTCCACCAGTATAGATATGAAAACTGCTCCAGCATACCTTCAGATAAATGTTTTTGTCATGAATCTAATATTATGAAATGTGGCTGGCAACAAGTGTGAGAAGTCACGTGGGGCTTGAGTAGATAAAGCCTATAGCATACAGAGGATTACTCAAGGTCATGGGATTCGTGAAAGGTCACCAATTCTATCTGCAGCGTTTTTATGATTGGATTAGAAATATTTTTGTTATTTCCAAATGTCTGAAATTCAAAATGATGATGTAGGGAATGATCCTTAAAAAACACGGCTCCTATAGGATGACATGAGAATATTAAGCAACGACAGGATTTGTAACTGTTTATTCTCTGGTGCTGCCGTTAGATATTTTCTCTTCTAATAATCTAATCTGCTGGTGTTACGTTATGTAAAATGTTCACGCTTTTGTAATACTCCACGTTTTTAGTGTTTGGATTACAAAGGAATTTATGAATTATTGCTCAAAGTCTCTTATTTCCCGAATGAAGGCGCATATTCCTGGCTATAATTGGTTGGAATTTTCCATGGGACGTGATCTGGGTTCCTATTGGTGGACCAAGCTGTCAGTCAGACAGACTGGCTTTGGCTTTGGTTTCTAAGAGCGGCTCGCGAGCGCCAAAGAAGGGAGGAAAAAAGCGACGATGCATCACTCTGCTGTTTCTCCCAGACAGTAAAGTGGAAATGAGCTTTTAAGAGCAGAATTTAAGTTGAATAATTTATGTTGGGTTGTTACAGCGTCCCAGTTAATGCCACAAAAAAAAAAAGCATTTATAAAGGGGTTACTTGTTGTAAATGGTAAATGGCCTGCATTTGTATAGTGCTTTTCTAGTCCATAGGACCCCAAAGCGCTTTACACTACGTTCAGTCATTCACACACACATTCACACACTGGCGATGGCAAGCTACATTGTAGCCACAGCTGCCCTGGGGCGCACTGACAGAGGCGAGGCTGCCGGACACAGGCGCCACCGGGCCCTCTGACCACCACCAGTAGGCAAACATGGGGTTAGTATCTTGCCCAAGGATATTTGACATGCAGCCCGGAGGCAGCCTGGGATCGAACCACCGACCTTCTGATTAGTGGCTGACTTGCTCTGCCACCTGAGCTACAGCCACCCGAAGGAGCTTGGAAAGAAAAGCGTCTGGACTTCTTTAAGTTGCTTGAGAATCCTGGAAATAAGTTTGAGAAATGAGGAACACTGGGTTACTCGTTATTTATTTAAAGGTTGTAATATTAAGACAAGTCAGTCAATGAAATGGTTGGGTGTGTCCTGATGCTACAACAAACAAACACACTATATCTGAGGTTTTTCATGAAACATATTTGTTGTTGAATTTCAGTGAAAGGGTCGAGCAATTAATGGCTTCATGGCAATTTTCACTCTTTTTAAGGCCTCCAACAGCCCGACGTGGGCTCAACCCAACAACAGATGAATGGGAAAAAAACATTCCCTGGTCTGATGTATCAGGATTTCTGCTTTTGCTTGGTACAGCACAATTTGACTTGAAAGCAACATGAAAGCATGGATTATTTCTGCCTTGTATTCTTGTATTAATGGTGGTGTTGTAATGATATGTTGGGGGGGGGGGCACACTTTTGGCCCCTTAGTATCAACTGAGCATTGTGTAAATGACACAACCTACTAGAATATTGTTGGTGATCATGTCCAACTCACAGTGTACCCATGACCAGATTCAATAGAGCGCCTTTGGGATGTGTTGGAACAGAGATAAGCATTGTTTGGGTGTCTATAAATCAGCAGTAACTGTGTGATGCTATCGTGTCAATTTGAACCAAAAGGATTGTGTCCAGCATCTTTTTTAGCATCTTCCATGCATGAAGAATTAGGAGAATCATAAAGACAGACTCACTGGCCACTCTTTTAGGTACAAGCTGTAAACATTATATAAACTGCAGATCAGCGAAAGGCACAAAACCTTCAAATTTCTGTAACAAAGTAATAATTTGTCATAATGATTTAGATGTAGAAAAACTTAACTTCCTGCGCATTTTCACTGTGACTCATCACCACACAGGAAGGCTGGATGGATTTCAGTGAAAGGGCTGAGCAATTAATGGCTTCAGGGCAGTTTCGCTCTTTGAAAGGCCAAATGGCCTCGTTTTGACCCCAGAACTTGACACTTGACCCCACTGCGCCACCGAAACCGCCATGCAGTGACTCACCTCACTAAATGTAGGACCTCTGCAGAGGGGGTGTGTATGATGAGAAAGAGGGCGGTAACCACTGCAGTCCTCCAGTAGTTCCCCTGTCACGGTTATTGACAGTATTACTGGTCGCTGCTTGTAGAAGAGTAAATCTAACATTTTTATTTAACAGGTGACGGGGGCCAAGGAGACAGAGATGGCTGGCGCATCGGCACCAAAGCGACAGGACACCCGGAAATTCTTTGAGAATCTATCCGGCGCTGGTAAATCCATCGCAGTGTTGACCAGCGGCGGAGATGCCCAAGGTAACTTAGTGAGGTTCCATTATCGGACGGCGCTCCTGCCCTAATGAAAATAGATAATTTCGCGTAAAAGTGCTGCCGAGAAAGCACCAGGAGAATAAACTCCTCTCTTAAAATATGCTATCAGACGTGTTTACTGAGGCTGACGTGGTAGTGGCACGCACTGCCAGAGTTAGGCTACTTTAAGTATAAGCGGTTCTTCCCCTAGTCTGGTTGTAGGGTTAATTTTACTCCCTACCTCTTTGTGGAGATTTGGAGAAATATGTTAGCTAGAGGCCTGTCCGACAATGGATGTATCCCCTCCAAGCTTGTCAAAAAGCGTGGTGGTCAATCAAGGTGCATAATTACATGAAAAAATAAATAATGCATTTTATTTGCCTTGTATATATTTATTTTTTCTTGATACCCATTATTTACAAGGTATTAAGCAAATCACAGCGACTATTACGCAACAGCTGCTCTGAAACCCTTGTCTTACACATTTTTCCATGGATGCTGCAGTAGACTATTTATAACCGCTTGAGGAGGTATGAAATAGTAGTAGTAATCACGACCTGCTGGAAAAAGATATGCAGCAGGGATGAGGGGGCCAGTTTGGAAAGCTGCAACGAAATCAACAAGTGTTCGCGGTAATTAAATAATTGAATCCTCTTACGTGGGGAGTCGCTCTCCTTATCATGCATTCTGCACCACTGCAGAATCTATATGGACTGTGTTCCTGTATTGATTGCCTGTGTCCTGCGTCCCTGTGCGCGTCCAATGGCACACGTATGATGTAAACAGCAGCCCAAAGCTGACAGTGCTATACACTGTGGTGTGCACTCAGTCAGGTTTCGCCACTGCTTTTGGTGGAAAAGCATGAAGTCCACAGCTCGTGATGGAAATTCTTATTCTTATTCTTATTCTTATTATTGTTATCATTAAAATCCCTATAATTTATCGGTTCAGGCAAAAGTTGACAACGCCATTAAATGTCATCTTATTTCTTTATATTAACTATGATTTTTGCAACTTCCCCTCATTTAAAAAAAGGGTCATGTTTCAGCAGAAATACACGTATTGTGTCACTGAAGATGAGTCGTGAGGAGGACCACCGTGAAGAAGCCAGACTAAATTACTCGTCTTCCGGCGTAACCTTTCACAGTAAAGGGTTTCCCCTCCCCTTTCCGCAGCAGGGCCTTAATTTTGAAAGAGACCTGCAGTGACTTCCTTTGTCCTTGAGTCACTGTAGTCATCCGGAAGTCACGAAGGGTTGAGTCGCCTACGTGAGGGCGAGCTGGTGTGCTGTGATGTGCAATGTGCAAAGGAAACGTAAATAAGTTACTGTTACTGTGTGTGGATGTCATTTTATCCGTAAAATTAGGTTCTATGACGACAGTCTAATATAAGTGGAACATTTAAAAAAAAAAAAAAAAGGTGAAACAGTGATTTTGGTATTTTTATGTGTCTAATAGCGTCACCATTCATTCATGTGATGTTCCAGAAACAGCACTAGAGTGTATTTATTGGACTTCTATATATCGATATTGGAGTGTAGTATCGGCTCTATGCGTGCAGTGCAGCAGCAGAGCCATTGTTGCCTTTGAGCCAGGCTGTTACATAACACACGGTGCCTATAGGCTCCTCTATGAGTGGATGAATATTTCGTTTCTCAGTTGTCTCTGCAGCAGAAGGCAGCACATGAGCACCTGTGTAGAATGTAATAGAGCCAGCCTCTGTAGGAACTATGTGTAGGAGCGCATACTCCTGGCAGCAGCTGAGATTTAATTATAACTACACTTGGACATTGTTCCCGGGGCGTGAAAATGATGCGCACACAGTCCCACTCACCAGGGTCAAACGATAGCAGGACTAGCTTTTGAATGCCTTTCCTGGAGAATCTCTCTGCAGTGGAAGCCTTTAACAGCCTCGAGTGTCTTTAAGGAGTTTTTTCCCCGCTTGCCATTGTCACCAAGAATAATTAGGTTTGTTGTGATATAATAATCACATGTGGACAAAGTTTCTGATGTCTATGAGCACTGGTTCCATTTAACATTTCTTCTGAATGTGTATATTTTTACTACCCAGACATTAAAAATTAAAAAATACAAAACAAATACAAACCAAAGAAATGAACTGTAACTGCATGGTACTGTTATAATGTAAGACAGTGTAATGCTAACGTTTTAAGAATCATTAAAGAGGATCTTTATGCTTTTCCTTATTTCCAGTCAAACCTTCTGTGTTTCAGACAGTGGATGAACTGAGGATCTTCACCAAGGTTCAGATTAAGCCATATAAAGAATATGTAAACTGTAATTGAAGCAAAGCGTTTCTAATAGAGACTAAGAAAAAAAAACACAGAGCTAGAAATATGGCTGATAGGCCTCTTTTAGTGTTACTTAATAAAAATTCCCTCTTTCTTAAAAGCAGAAACAATCGGTAGTTTTGTGAAATATTTCAGGCTATTTTTCAGACTTTCATTTAGCAAACTTTACAGTTTTCTGAACTCACAGGAACATCGGTGCTTCATGTGCAATGACAAATTTTTGCCAAGGCAGATTTCCCGACCGCTGCGGAGAATACATGCCCAGACTGAGCTGGAGATGTTTAGTCATTGCAGCAGTCTGGGAGGAAATACTAACAGCATTTCATGATTTGTGATTTAATCCAAGAGCTCAGCTGGGACACGACACACACACTCACACACACATACATGAGATGATAAATGAGATGTACTCACGGTCGCTGATCGCTCTTATCTGTCTGTGAAATCCTTATTATTTTTTTCTTTCTAATTTTGTAAAACTCAATTATAGTATCACACAATTCAGCTCAATTTTACTCATTTGCCAGGTCCCCTCTGACCAATCAGCACTTTGCAGGTCTATTAGCAACACTAGCTCCAACACAAAAAGAAACACAGTATGGAGGCCTGGATGTGGTTTCAGCCTGTTCAGTGTTTGCTAACGAGTGCTGACAGCACGGTGACTCCCCCACCCAACCCCCACCCCGTAGTGCATTTGTCTTAGATGTCACCTGCCTTATAATGCTGTTGCTACTTCCTCTAGGTCAGCAGGAGTAGTTTTGGTAAAGGGCAAGATAATTAATTATTTTACATAAAAGAGGTAGTTAATGATCATAAATAAGAGAAGTGAGGAAAACAAAAACAAAGATTAGAAAAGAGATATTTTTAGTCTCTTATCAGAAAATTGCAGGCAGCTATTGATTTATTGAGTCATCCACTGACAGAAAAGTGAGTTTATGAATATTTGGATCATAAGAAACCCTTGAAAACCCCTCATTAATACAAACAGTCCTTGTCTGAATTAAGATAAGATAAGATAAGATAAGATAAGATAAGATAAGATAAGATAACCTTTATTAGTCCCACACGTGGGAAATTTGTTTTGTCACAGCAGGAAGTGGACAGTGCAAAAGTTATGAGGCAAAAATTAGAATACAATAAGAATAAATACAGTACACAACTGTACAGAATAGAATAAAATAAAATACTATATACAGTAGAATAAAATAAAATAAATATACAATAAGATAAAAATAGAATATAAATACAAATACTATATACAACTGAGTAAAAATACAACGATGACAGAAAGGATTATTGCACTTAGTATTATTGCATATTGTATTATTGCATATGTATGGATGTGTGTGCTTGATCAGTTAAAGTCTTCCTGCATATGATAGTTTTGAGATACAGTATTTTTATACATTATTAATACGTTTATTTTATTAGTTTGCTTTGTTTACCAAATTATATTTGAACATTCATCAAACACAAAATGATGTGACTTGAGAGATCGATATTAGCCACTGACACTGACACTGTTATCTTATTTGCTAATAGCCTGATATCAGTCAACAAGGCTGATGTCAGCCTGTTCATCAGTGCTTCTCTATCTAAAGCTGATTGCCCATGCAGTGGCTGCCACTTAAACCATTATTTCTGTCTGTTGCAATCATTGCAAGGTAAACAGAAAACTTTGCTTATAGTTATCTGCAAAAAATGTATGATTGCACACATTTGACTGATTGCAATGCCTTTCCAGAAGAGTTCATGTTCAACTTTGTTTCCCCCAGCTAAGCCTTTGTTGTTTCGCTCTGGCCCTTTGCCATGGCCCCGTTGGCTCTGCCAAGCTTAGTGAATTGAGCTCTTGTAGTAATGCCAAAATCGTGACATAGTCATCCAAGGAGTAGACCCATCCCATACGCATTCTGCAGACAAGGGCCAGTAAAAGGGATGGGTTGTTTACTCCATGTGGTGTGGGAAGAAATTTGGCGAGGTGGTTAAGTTGGCAGAGCGTGCTAGCTTGTGCTTGCTGGGCTAAATTCTGGGATGCATGCAATGCCTCACCAAACTGGGCTCACTGAGATCTAACATGCTCGTCATTCCAATGCTTTTCCATAAATGGCTAATTAATTCTTTATCCCTATTTTGAATTTTTAAAGTGACCTTTTCTTTTTTTACCAGTCATCTATGTTCTCTGTGCTCTTTATTAATTGCTATGCACTGACCCTATTAGATTGATTGATTAGCTGATGGAAAGAAGAAATAATCAATAGCAATTACGATAATGATTCAGCCACTTCACGTGTTAATGGCATAAAAAGCCAAGAGTCAGCTGATTCAGCGTCTTGTTGATTGGATGTCTTTTTCAGAATAACTTAAAACTGTTTATTATTAAGATAAGATAAGATAATTGTAAATTACCCATTTCTGAGACAAATAAAGTCTATCTTAGCTTATCTTACCTTTAATTTGGTAAATAATCAGTTCACTGATAAGTCAAAATTCAAAGATGAAACAGTGGAAGATGGATTTGTTATTTTCAGCCCAGGCTGATACGTAGAGCTTGTTTCTTTTTTTCAGGTTCTCTTATTACACCTAGCGTTAGGATCATTAAAGTTTTATTACAGCTCTTATTCTGTATGCAGGTTGCGACACAGAATCAAAGTAACATCAATACCACCTTTATTCCTTCTCTCAGCGTTTTTACACATCAGATATTTCTCGTCATCGTGCTTTTATGGGAGTCTTCGGTGATGTAAAACTGCACCTTCACTGTGACACCAGACTTAGCTCAAGGTTTATGTTTTGTTCTGTCTCTAATTTCACTAAGTGCTCTTTCAGACCCTTCTATGTTTTGACACAAAATCCTCAGAGGGATTCTCACTTGCAGTCTCCTCTCCCTGTCTCCCTGTTTTTTCGATGGCGTTTACTGCTCCTGTTATCTGCTGGTCTGTCTAGCTTTCTGCCACGCCCTGTTTGTGCTGCTGCTTATACAATCACATTTATGGAAACATCGTTTATTTAGTTCACTGACAGATCTAATTTCTTAAATGTCAAAAGCACCTTAGAATAAGACCGACATTAACTACTTTCTACCTCCAGTTTCTGTGTCTCCCACATCCTCTGAAAAGGTCAAACTGCTGCTAGTCGCTGCGCTGCAGTTTTAATAAACATGGCGGTTCTTCATTAGCTGACACCAAAAATATCTTTAAGACCAATTTGTCAGCATGAAAAAGAACCTGGGTAGGCTCGCAGTTTACCGCAGACGGACATGGTTAATTTCCCAACCTGTCAAACATGATATGTGAGAAACACTGTTTGTTTCTGTATCAACCCCAAACTCTTTTTTTCTCTATTTCCAGGTATGAATGCAGCTGTCCGGGCTGCCGTGCGGATGGGCATCTATGTGGGAGCAAAGGTCTACTTCATCCATGAGGTGAGGCATGACTCAGGCTTTAGACATAGCCCCAGGAGAGTCTGCTGTGTCTGTCACATCACACGGTGAACTAAATTAGAACTGACGAGTCTTTTTTATCGAGCTGTGATTGTCTGTGATACAGCCAGCAGGACTCAAGACTGCATGTTGCTCTGCTTTTGTAACTGAATTTGACCTTAAGGAGTCATTCAGGTGGCTGCAAAGTCTCAAAACTGAAAATGTGAATTTCATTGTTTTATTTTTCTATTGGGGTTAAATGCATCGCATCTACAGGGTTGCATAGATGTAATCTTTGGTGTAAATTCACCACATTGTGTCAAATCAGGTTTCATGAAGAGAAACGCAAACATGCCACAGACAAGTCATTGTGCTGTTACTGCCTGTTGTTGCAAAACAAATTATATTTTGTTCACTCAAATTCACCCAAGTGTAGCTGCAAAAACCTCTGTACACATAAATATCAAAAACTGCACAGTGTTGGCAGCCCACCACTTCATTTTTGTCTCCTTAAGCTGTTCTGTGAAAGCTGTTCTGTTCCAACAGATTTAAGCATTTCTCACCTCACTTCATGCTGTTTAGGTGCTATTTTGAAAAGATTACCTTAAATCAGCCACACTGACTACAGTCATTGTTTATGGCTCTGGTCGTTAAGCCTTTGTTTTTCAGTCATTAAGATCTCCCCATTAATCCCTTTACAGGTAGTGACCTTGTTTTTGTCTTTTTGGCCTCCACACTTGTCACACTAACGCTTGGAGTGTCTGTGTGTGAACATTTGATTGAAGTGGAGTGTATTGACACTTAAAACTGTGTCCACATGGAAATTTGAACCCACTATGGGCTCGTTTTGTGTTTTTAACCTACTGGAAGCAAGGGCATGGATTTGGATACAGTATGTACTCTGACCAGCTCCAACATAAAACCACTGGATCATAAATTTTCTACTGGAAAACCTTGAGCTCTGGCATTCATGTGAATTTTACTTTGACAAGTGCCGCCTACTGTTTGGGCTCTATCACAGATCACACCTACTGTAACAGTATTTGAACTTAAACGTGCTGCCGATGGAAATAATGATTTGATAGTGATAGTAACTGTAGTAACTCCTTCTTTCCTGAGTCTCTCAAAGTCATCGATATTGAATGCCTGAGGATGTACAGTATGTGCAATTTTAACTCGACATGATGCCATGAACGACGGGGGCAGACAGACGTGATCTGGTCTCAGTGTAGATATAATTGGATTACAAAGGGCAGGCTTCATCCTTCACTTGCCACACTGTCATGTCCCCATCAGCTTCAAATAACCACTGGGCTGTGAGTAATAACAGCTGAGTGCCACAGTGCTTTTATTTTGGTTTGGGACCATCGCCTCGCAGTTTTAATCCCTGAACACAACACAGCAGTTCCCTAAAAAAGCTCAACCTGACCCACAGGGTTGTCTTCAAGTTCCTATTGAGTTTTGGTTCAATTTAAAAATACCGAGCACTGTCCTTCATTTGTCAGTTAAAAAAGAAAACTTTTTTCAGCTTTTGCCAAGTTATCAACAATCCGGTGAATGTCTGTCACACTGATTGCTCTTCTCAGGGTTACCAGGGGATGGTGGACGGTGGAGACAACATCAAAGAGGCGAAGTGGGAAAGCGTCTCCAGCATGCTGCAAGTGGTGAGCAGATCAGTGTTCAGCTCACACACACCGCACATTTCTTCTTAATGGGCTGTAAACAGTGAAACAAACTCAGTCTGCTTTGAGAAAAATACTGTGTGTTGTAAATACTGTAGACATTTTACATCCTTCATTAAAAGTGTTTGGTAAGAAAACCTTTGTAGTACTTATGCTGGTACGTGTTGTCATAGTGGACATGAGTGACTTTTACTCAAAGGGACACAGGCAATAATGCTTTTAGCTTGCAGCTTGATGATACTGAAGTAGCTTGCCATTGCCAGTGTGTGAATGTGTGTGTGAATGGGTGAATGACTGAATGTAGTGTAAAGCGCTTTGGGGTCCTATGGACTAGAAAAGCGCTATACAAATGCAGGCCATTTACCATTAGCATTTCAAGGAGACCTTTTCACTGATGAGTGAACAGTGGGGATAAAAGATCTCGTAGGTCAGCGATACTGGAAAAAATACAGTCTAAGAGGACACAATGTCCTAAAAAGAAGCCAAAAGAATCTTTAAAAAATTTAAAAAATGAAGAAAATCATGACAGGTTATTGTAATGTTCGTTTACTTTAGGGTGGAACTGTCATCGGGAGTGCCCGCTGCAAAGATTTCCGTACCCATGAGGGCCGCCTGAAAGCTGCACACAACCTTGTGCAGCGTGACATCACCAACCTGTGTGTGATTGGTGGAGACGGAAGCTTGACTGGGGCCAACCTGTTCAGGGAGGAATGGAGCAGCCTGTTGGAGGAGCTCCTGCAGCAAGGTGACTCCTCACAACAGGAGGTTTTGTTTTTAACTTTAACACCAGGCTTCCCTGCTTTTACAAGTTTAAAGGGAAACTTTCTCCCTCCTTGTTTTTTGTTTAGGTTTGATCGATGAGGAAGCGACCCAGAGAAACTCCGAGCTCCACATCGTCGGTATGGTTGGCTCCATCGACAATGACTTCTGCGGCACTGACATGACCATTGGCACCGACTCGGCCCTGCATCGGATCATTGAGGTGGTGGACGCCATCATGACCACTGCCCAGAGGTGAACAATTTCTGAGAGAGGTCTTAATAGAAAAGATATAAACTGTGGTTTTTTTTACATGCTTCAGTGTAGGGTAAAGGTTGGAGTTCCCCCTCTACTGAACAAATTTAGATCAACCCACTGAGTTTCAGCATAAATGCTCTTTTTTTGTTTGTTTTTGACATTATTTCTGTTTTTTTTTTTATAGCCACCAGAGGACGTTTGTCCTGGAGGTCATGGGGAGACACTGCGGGTAGGCATCTTTTATTCCACACACACATAATATTGCGTGACATCCACTTAGTCTTAGTGGCCACAAAATCATATGCTTGTAATCAAATTCTTTAGAAAGCATATTTAAGACTTTGAAAATGTCGAATGATAAATGTGGAATGTTCAAATACCGACAAGTGAGTCAGACTCCAGCTAAAATGTCAAAGTAGTATTTTATGCAGATACATTGTATGTACCATGGTCCAGAAAATTTAGCATTGACAACAGGCGAAAAATCAACTCTGTTCAGAATCGAACCCACAACCTTTGAATTGCATTGCACGTTGACTGGAAGTCCAATGGGCTGTCCATTATGCCACAGAGCCTGCTGTTTAGGCCTACTGATAAGGTTAGTGAGTGGAGTGCATTCTGGCTTTAGTGAGATTTCAGTGTAGCAAGAGACTAAAAGAACTGTCTTTAGTGAGAGCTGAAATGTATGATTTTATAAATTGTGTATGTGTGCAGATATCTGGCCCTGGTCAGCGCCCTGGCATGTGGAGCAGACTGGGTTTTTATCCCAGAAATGCCTCCTGAAGATGGATGGGAAGACAACATGTGTCAGAAACTGTCCGAGGTGACAAACACACACATACACACACACTGTTTTCACTGTAGTAGCTTATGTTTTAATTAGAGTGGATAGTTTTCTGTCTTTGGCTAGGAGGACAGAAGTAATTTAGCTAAGCAAGTTTCTAATAAAGATTTACATGACAGAAAATATGTTAGAATAATTAAGCAAAAATCTTTATTTTCTTGAAAATACAGTGTAAAAAGTGAGAACAGTAATCCCTGTCACAATAAAGAAACTTATAAATGACATATTGGAAGGTTACAGCTGTCAGAACTTAGTATAATGTGTAGAAGTGCTTGCTTTGATGTACGTCAGGACATCAGCACCCACAGAATTTTACCAGTTTCTCACAATGCTCTGAGGGGACCATTCTCCAGTTTTCATCCAGTCTTTGCCACAGAATTGTGACTTGTGTGTGGAAGCAGACATCTTTAAACTTCCCCAGATATCCACAGTAAAGCAGGAGTCCCTCAAATTCGACGTTCACTATAAAATCGAACTCACATTTGAACTGTTTAACTATTAGTTGTGCCACAAGGGCTTCTATTTTTACATGTTTCAGCTTGACTCACATGCTGCCTTTTCATGGATTTAATTTTAAGCATCTAAAGTAGAAAGTTTAATGTTTCCTTTGAGATTTTTTGTATAATGAGAATCTTTATAGTTTTCCCCTGTAATAAAGTGACTCTGTTGGGACTTGAACCCACAAGCTTTGAATTGCATCTGAAGAAAATCATTAGAAGTCTAATGCTCTATCCATTGCGCCACAAAGCCTGCTGAATGCTGGCTGTTGGGTCATTAAGCAAACCTGCAAAACTCAACCCAGAATCTCCAAATCATTCGATTGTAATCTTAAACCTTCCTATAAGTAAACTTCAATTTAATTTCAAGCTGGAAATTAGAGTCCATAAAAGCAGTTATGACTGAAAACTAAATGGCAGAAGAATTGGAGAAAAACAGGCCCTTGAATGGCAGCCTCTGATGGGATTAAGACCTACAAACTTTGAATTAGAGCTCAACTGCCAACTGGCAACACATGAAAGACTACCATTAAAGTTCATTCTGTGTTTAGTGAACCTGAATAACTAACCAGTTTGGTGGTTACACAGTCCCAGTTGATCAAGATGCTTCGTGCTGGGATGACTAAAATCACACTGGCCAGTAGCTAAGATGTAGCAGTACTTGGTCTATAACAAAGGTTCTCCACACACTTTAATAAAGTGGCTCTGGTGGGATTTGAACCCACACACTTTGAATTGCATCTGACATGATCTAGCTAGAAATCCAATGCGCTATCCATTGTACCACAGAGTCTGCTTGAGTCACTGTTGCTTTCAGTTCAAGTCTGTTCATACATTAACAATAGTAGCTCAGGAAATTGGGTTTTGTAATGGCAGTTAGTTAAGAAAGTTATATGGTAGAGCCTGACTCTTGTGGCCGTCAACCCCACGAGCTTTGGATTACATCTTGACTCTTTGCCAGTCCAATGTGGCCACCACATAAACACAAGACTATTCTAATGTTTATCACAGACCATTTGAAGACCTGAAGAACATTGTTTTGTTTTTTTTATTTTCCAGTCAGTCTCATATGGTTAGTATTCTTGTTATTGTCCAGATTCGATCTCGAGGTTCCAGGTTGAACATTATCATAGTTGCTGAAGGCGCAACTGACCGACAAGGACAACACATTACCTCTGATTTTGTAAAGGATGTGAGTAGAGCTGTGTTTCAGACTGACACAGAGGGGAACCAGAAGCTGGACCAGCTGGTGGATATAAACATGAAAATGAAAAACTACAGCAGAGCAACCTTTCTGTTTTGAATCCAAACATTTGCCACATGCCACACACATAGGAAAGGTTTCATTGTGATATTATAGACATTCATGTTTCGGTGTCATGGTTTCTTTAGCTCAGTTGACACTGACATTGAATGACTCAAAACTCAAGAAGTTTATTGTCATTTCATATTGTGTTACCCAGCCTGAAACGAAATACTGTTTCTCACCAGCCTCTGCAGTGCAAAAAGCAATACAGTTTAAAAAGAATAAATACAGTTTAAAATGATCTGATGTCTTAAAAAGTTTTTAAATAAAAGGGAAATATGGTGTTATAAAGTGTACCCTGTAGTGCAGCTGATTGACTGTTGATGGCACTAAATGTATATTTCAGCCAAATTACAGCAAAGAGCAAAGAGAAAGCCTACCAAACAAAAAGAAATTCCTAAATTTAAAGTTTTCAACAAATTCAAAATTGTCTTTTAGAAATATTTTATGAGAAAGGACCAAATATGTGAACACTGCATGTAAACTGAGCTGTAAATAAAAGAAGGTTCTGCAGTCAACTTTAAACTAACCCTGCTGGCTAACAGCAATAGTATAAGTAAATTATTGATGTATCTCTACAGCACACTGCTTTTCATGACCAGTTAACTTCACATATGAAGCTTCTCCCAAATTGTGGCAAATGTCTGCTGATGAAGGGCAACCTGTTGGTGCTCTTTGGAAACGCAAAGGTCTCTCAGTAATTAGCGCTCAGACTTATCCTACGTTACTGGTTCCAGCTTTTGGCAATGCAAAACATTTTCTGTCATGTTTTAAACTGCCTTTGCTTGTTTATATCCCTCTAGAATCGTGCTGATAAGAAAAGGCTGAACATTATTATTGTAGCCGAGGGTGCCATAGATCGCCACAACAAATCAATAACCCCCGATTATATCAAGGATGTAAGTACGGTCACGAAGCCTGGCCGATACACGGAGCCACAAATTCTCCCTCAGAAGCATGGGCCACTGTCTTTCGTGGTTTGGATGTTGGTTTCCTTCACCATGGGAACACACCATTTCGTGTCCTGTATGCTGTTGTATTTCGTTCTTTTTTACACAAATGTTCATATATCCATTTATGAACCATTTATGGATGAGCTGTACGGTTCTCTTTGCACCCTGTATTTTGCTTTATGCCTGTTCACTTTGCATGTGTATTACATGACAGGAGATGTTTTGCATGATTTCTCCTTCTTATTTTTTTCTTTTGGCATGTCTTTTCTTGTTATTGCATGTTCCTACGAATGTTCTTGTTTATTTTTAAGATGCTATATAATCCTGCTTTATATAATATTACATTGACACTACATATTTAGTAGAAATATGATCACAGTCTTCAGAAATTTGGAATTTTTTAAAGTGAAATCCTAAATATTTTTTATAGATATATTGTATTTAACTGGAATGGCATATATTTTTAAGCCCTTTATGCCAACTAATAATTCATGTTTACTATTCAAAACCAGCTGGTAGTGCGCCGCCTGGGTTTTGACACCAGGGTTACTATCTTGGGCCATGTGCAGAGAGGTGGAACACCCTCAGCGTTTGACAGAATCCTGGTAAATAGCAATCAATAAATAAGACTCATATCATGGATTGGTGAAAGTCAAAAAAAAAAAAAAGTTCTGTGCTCATTACTTCCCTCTGAATGAACTTTAATCTTTGCAGGCAAGCCGCATGGGTGTGGAGGCAGTGCTAGCATTACTGGAGGCATCTGCAAACACCCCGGCCTGCGTCGTGTCTCTGGTTGGCAACCAGGCTGTTCGACTGCCACTTATGGAGTGTGTTCAGATGGTAAGTATGTTTGTTTTAGAGACAGATATGAGATTGTTAGGTTTTATAATAAAGGTCAAAGGTCAATCATCAGAATCAGAATCTTTCCAGTAGAGGAAACTGTTTTGTTGAAGAGATGTGGCTAGAATTTAGAAAGAGATGAATTTTGGAAAACAAAAATACAACAAAAGCCTCAAGTTATATTGGTCTTTTCACTTGTCCTAATCTTCTTTCGTAGCAGGAGTCACACAGAATTATGTGTAAAGGCGACTCTGGTGGAACTTGAATTTTTGAATTGCATCTGAAGGGAACCACTAGAAGTACAATACACAAAGCCCAATGAATGACTAAATTCATGCTGGAAAAAAACTGAGATTTTGGTGTAGCAGGAACCTTGAACAAGGTTTTCCCCTTGTTCAAGGTTCTGTGCTGTGGATTCTGTGCTTAGTAAACTTGAGGGTTTCATTTCCTGGTGGTAGTAACACATTTTCAGTTGACCAAAGCACTTTGTTTGGATGACTACAATAAAGCTGGTCAAAAACTAAGATTTTTGTGTAGCAGGAACCTTCAACAAAGTTCTCCCCTTTAAATTAGCGACTCTGGTGGGACTCGAACCCCCAACCTTTGAATTGCGTCTGATGGGATCCACTAGAAGTCCAACGCGCTATCCATTGCACCACAGAGCCTACAAATTCAGGTCTTTATTACCCAGAATGTGGCGTAGAATTCACGTAGGTGATGTGAACGTCCCTAGAAACCCCATTCTGAGTACCTACTGTAGATGCGCATTTGTGTGCAACCTGAATCTTCTCTGCTTTGCAAAGAATTCAAGGGAAATAAAAACCCTCTTGCGTTAGTGATTCTGGTGGAACGCAAACCTAGAAAATTACATCAACAGCAAACTCAACTGTATTTAAATGACAGCCATATGCTACTACAAGTAGTGTGGATTCTGTGCTTTGTAAACTTGAGGCTTTAATTTCCTGGTGGTAGTAACAGATTTTCAGTTGACCAAAGCACTTTGTTTGGATGACTACAATAAAGCTGGTCAAAAACTAAGATTTTTGTGTAGCAGGAACCTTCAATAAAGTTCTCCCCTTTAAATTAGCGACTCTGGTGGGACTCGAACCCCCAACCTTTGAATTGCGTCTGATGGGATCCACTAGAAGTCCAACGCGCTATCCATTGCACCACAGAGCCTACAAATTCAGGTCTTTATTACCCAGAATGTGGCGTAGAATTCACGTAGGTGATGTGAACGTCCCTAGAAACCCCATTCTGAGTACCTACTGTTCAGATGCGCATTTGTGTGCAACCTGAATCTTCTCTGCTTTGCAAAGAATTCAAGGGAAATAAAAACCCTCTTGAGTTAGTGATTCTGGTGGAATGCAAACCTAGAAAATTACATCAACAGCAAACTCAACTGTATTTAAATGACAGCCATATGCTACTACAAGTAGTGTGGATTCTGTGCTTTGTAAACTTGAGGCTTTCATTTCCTGGTGGTAGTAACAGATTTTCAGTTGACCAGAGCACTTTGTTTGGATGACTACAATAAAGCTGGTCAAAAACTAAGATTTTTGTGTAGCAGGAACCTTCAACAAAATTCTCCCCTTTAAATTAGCGACTCTGGTGGGACTTGAACCCAGACCCTTTGAATTGCATCTGATGGGATCCACTAGAAGTCCAACGCGCTATTCATTGCGCCACAGAGCCTACAAAGTCAGGTCTTGATGACCCAGAATGTGGCGAAGAATTCACGTTGGTGATGTGAACGTCCCTAGAAACCCCATTCTGAGTACCTACTGTTCAGATGCGCAATTGTGTGCAACCTGAATCTTCTCTGCTTTGCAAAGAATTCAAGGGAAATAAAAACCCTCTTGAGTTAGTGATTCTGGTGGAAAGCAAACCTAGAAAATTACATCAACAGCAAACTCAACTGTATTTAAATGACAGCCATATGCTACTACAAGTGGTGTGGATTCTGTGCTTTGTAAACTTGAGGCTTTCATTTCCTGGTGGTAGTAACAGATTTTCAGTTGACCAAAGCACTTTGTTTAGATGACTACAATCGAGATGGTCAAAAACTTAGATTTTTGTGTAGCAGAAACCTTCAATAAAGTTCTCCCCTTTAAATTAGCGACTCTGGTGGGACTTGAACCCACAACCTTTGAATTGCATCTGATGGGATCCACTAGAAGTCCAACGCGCTATCCATTGCGCCACAGAGCCTACAGATTCTGGCCTCGATGACCCAGAATGTGGCGTAGAATTCACGTAGGTGATGTGAACGTCCCTAGAAACCCCATTCTGAGTACCTACTGTTCAGATGCGCATTTGTGTGCAACCTGAATCTTCTCTGCTTTGCAAAGAATTCAAGGGAAATAAAAACCCTCTTGAGTTAGTGATTCTGGTGGAACGCAAACCTAGAAAATTACATCAACAGCAAACTCAACTGTATAATTAGATGACAGCCATATGCTACTACAAGTGGTGTGGATTCTGAGCTTTGTAAACTTGAGGCTTTCATTTCCTGGTGGTAGTAACAGATTTTCAGTTGACCAAAGCACTTTGTTTAGATGACTACAATCGAGATGGTCAGAAACTAAGATTTTTGTGTAGCAGGAACCTTCAATAAAGTTCTCCCCTTTAAATTAGTGACTCTGGTGGGACTCGAACCCACAACCTTTGAATTGCCTCTGATGGGATCCACTAGAAGTCCAACGCGCTATCCATTGCGCCACAGAGCCTACAAATTCAGGTCTTGATGACCCAGAATGTGGCGTAGAATTCACGTAGGTGATGTGAACGTCCCTAGAAACCCCATTCTGAGTACCTACTGTAGATGCGCATTTGTGTGCAACCTGAATCTTCTCTGCTTTGCAAAGAATTCAAGGGAAATAAAAACCCTCTTGAGTTAGTGATTCTGGTGGAACGCAAACCTAGAAAATTACATCAACAGCAAACTCAACTGTATTTAAATGACAGCCATATGCTACTACAAGTAGTGTGGGTTCTGAGCTTTGTAAACTTGAGGCTTTCATTTCCTGGTGGTAGTAACAGATTTTCAGTTGACCAAAGCACTTTGTTTAGATGACTACAATCGAGCTGATCAGAAACTAAGATTTTTGTGTAGCAGGAACCTTCAATAAAATTCTCCCCTTTAAATTAGCGACTCTGGTGGGACTCGAACCCACAACCTTTGAATTGCCTCTGATGGAATTGACTAGAAGTCCAACGCGCTATCCATTGCGCCACAGAGCCTACAATTTCAGGTCTTGATGACCCAGAATGTGGCGTAGAATTCACGTAGGTGATGTGAACGTCCCTAGAAACCCCATTCTGAGTACCTACTGTAGATGCGCATTTGTGTGCAACCTGAATCTTCTCTGCTTTGCAAAGAATTCAAGGGAAATAAAAACCCTCTTGAGTTAGTGATTCTGGTGGAACGCAAACCTAGAAAATTACATCAACAGCAAACTCAACTGTATTTAAATGACAGCCATATGCTACTACAAGTAGTGTGGATTCTGTGCTTTGTAAACTTGAGGCTTTCATTTCCTGGTGGTAGTAACAGATTTTCAGTTGACCAAAGCACTTTGTTTAGATGACTACAATCGAGATGGTCAAAAACTTAGATTTTTGTGTAGCAGGAACCTTCAATAAAGTTCTCCCCTTTAAATTAGCGACTCTGGTGGGACTTGAACCCACAACCTTTGAATTGCACCTGAAAGGATCCACTAGAAGTCCAACACGCTATCCATTGCGCCACAGAGCCTACAAATTCTGGCCTTGATGACCCAGAATGTGGCGTAGAATTCACGTAGGTGATGTGAACGTCCCTAGAAACCCCATTCTGAGTACCTACTGTTCAGATGCGCATTTGTGTGCAACCTGAATCTTCTCTGCTTTGCAAAGAATTCAAGGGAAATAAAAACCCTCTTGAGTTAGTGATTCTGGTGGAACGCAAACCTAGAAAATTACATCAACAGCAAACTCAACTGTATTTAAATGACAGCCTTATGCTACTACAAGTAGTGTGGATTCTGTGCTTTGTAAACTTGAGGCTTTCATTTCCTGGTGGTAGTAACAGATTTTCAGTTGACCAAAGGACTTTGTTTAGATGACTACAATCGAGATGGTCAAAAACTAAGATTTTTGTGTAGCAGGAACCTTCAATAAAGTTCTCCCCTTTAAATTTGCGACTCTGGTGGGACTTGAACCCACAACCTTTGAATTGCACCTGAAAGGATCCACTAGAAGTCCAACGCGCTATCCATTGCGCCACAGAACCTACAAATTCTGGCCTTGATCACCCAGAATGTGGCGTAGAATTCACGTAGGTGATGTGAACGTCCCTAGAAACCCCATTCTGAGTACCTACTGTTCAGATGCGCAATTGTGTGCAACCTGAATCTTCTCTGCTTTGCAAAGAATTCAAGGGAAATAAAAACCCTCTTGAGTTAGTGATTCTGGTGGAACGCAAACCTAGAAAATTACATCAACAGCAAACTCAACTGTATTTAAATGACAGCCATATGCTACTACAAGTAGTGTGGATTCTGTGCTTTGTAAACTTGAGGCTTTCATTTCCTGGTGGTAGTAACAGATTTTCAGTTGACCAAAGCACTTTGTTTAGATGACTACAATCGAGATGGTCAAAAACTTAGATTGTTGTGTAGCAGGAACCTTCAATAAAGTTCTCCCCTTTAAATTTGCGACTCTGGTGGGACTTGAACCCACAACCTTTGAATTGCACCTGAAGGGATCCACTAGAAGTCCAACGCGCTATCCATTGCGCCACAGAGCCTACAAATTCTGGACTTGATGACCCAGAATGTGGCGTAGAATTCACGTTGGTGATGTGAACGTCCCTAGAAACCCCATTCTGAGTACCTACTGTTCAGATGCGCATTTGTGTGCAACCTGAATCTTCTCTGCTTTGCAAAGAATTCAAGGGAAATAAAAACCCTCTTGAGTTAGTGATTCTGGTGGAACGCAAACCTAGAAAATTACATCAACAGCAAACTCAACTGTATAATTAGATGACAGCCATATGCTACTACAAGTAGTGTGGATTCTGTGCTTTGTAAACTTGAGGCTTTCATTTCCTGGTGGTAGTAACAGATTTTCAGTTGACCAAAGGACTTTGTTTAGATGACTACAATCGAGATGGTCAAAAACTTAGATTTTTGTGTAGCAGGAACCTTCAATAAAGTTCTCCCCTTTAAATTAGCGACTCTGGTGGGACTCGAACCCACAACCTTTGAATTGCCTCTGATGGGATCCACTAGAAGTCCAACGCGCTATCCATTGCGCCACAGAGCCTACAAATTCAGGTCTTGATGACCCAGAATGTGGCGTAGAATTCACGTAGGTGATGTGAACGTCCCTAGAAACCCCATTCTGAGTACCTACTGTAGATGCGCATTTGTGTGCAACCTGAATCTTCTCTGCTTTGCAAAGAATTCAAGGGAAATAAAAACCCTCTTGAGTTAGTGATTCTGGTGGAACGCAAACCTAGAAAATTACATCAACAGCAAACTCAACTGTATTTAAATGACAGCCTTATGCTACTACAAGTAGTGTGGATTCTGTGCTTTGTAAACTTGAGGCTTTCATTTCCTGGTGGTAGTAACAGATTTTCAGTTGACCAAAGCACTTTGTTTAGATGACTACAATCGAGATGGTCAAAAACTTAGATTTTTGTGTAGCAGGAACCTTCAATAAAGTTCTCCCCTTTAAATTTGCAACTCTGGCGGGACTTGAACCCACAACCTTTGAATTGCACCTGAAAGGATCCACTAGAAGTCCAACACGCTATCCATTGCGCCACAGAGCCTACAAATTCTGGCCTTGATCACCCAGAATGTGGCGTAGAATTCACGTAGGTGATGTGAACGTCCCTAGAAACCCCATTCTGAGTACCTACTGTTCAGATGCGCAATTGTGTGCAACCTGAATCTTCTCTGCTTTGCAAAGAATTCAAGGGAAATAAAAACCCTCTTGAGTTAGTGATTCTGGTGGAACGCAAACCTAGAAAATTACATCAACAGCAAACTCAACTGTATTTAAATGACAGCCATATGCTACTACAAGTAGTGTGGATTCTGTGCTTTGTAAACTTGAGGCTTTCATTTCCTGGTGGTAGTAACAGATTTTCAGTTGACCAAAGCACTTTGTTTAGATGACTACAATCGAGATGGTCAGAAACTAAGATTTTTGTGTAGCAGGAATCTTCAATAAAGTTCTCCCCTTTAAATTAGCGACTCTGGTGGGACTTGAACACACAACCTTTGAATTGCATCTGAAAGGATCCACTAGAAGTCCAACCCGCTATCCATTGCACCACAGAGCCTACTAATTCTGGACTTGATGACCCAGAATGTCGCGTAGAATTCACGTTGGTGATGTGAACGTCCCTAGAAACCCCATTCTGAGTACCTACTGTTCAGATGCGCATTTGTGTGCAACCTGAATCTTCTCTGCTTTGCAAAGAATTCAAGGGAAATAAAAACCCTCCTGAGTTAGTGATTCTGGTGGAACGCAAACCTAGAAAATTACATCAACAGCAAACTCAACTGTATAATTAGATGACAGCCATATGCTACTACAAGTGGTGTGGATTCTGAGCTTTGTAAACTTGAGGCTTTCATTTCCTGGTGGTAGTAACAGATTTTCAGTTGACCAAAGCACTTTGTTTAGATGACTACAATCGAGCTGGTCAGAAACTAAGATTTTTGTGTAGCAGGAACCTTCAATAAAGTTCTCCCCTTTAAATTTGCAACTCTGGTGGGACTTGAAACCACAACCTTTGAATTGCATCTGAAAGGATCCACTAGAAGTCCAACGCGCTATCCATTGCGCCACAGAGCCTACAAATTCTGGCCTTGATGACCCAGAATGTGGCGTAGAATTCACGTAGGTGATGTGAACGTCCCTAGAAACCCCATTCTGAGTACCTACTGTTCAGATGCGCATTTGTGTGCAACCTGAATCTTCTCTGCTTTGCAAAGAATTCAAGGGAAATAAAAACCCTCTTGAGTTAGTGATTCTGGTGGAACGCAAACCTAGAAAATTACATCAACAGCAAACTCAACTGTATTTAAATGACAGCCATATGCTACTACAAGTAGTGTGGATTCTGTGCTTTGTAAACTTGAGGCTTTCATTTCCTGGTGGTAGTAACAGATTTTCAGTTGACCAAAGCACTTTGTTTGGATGACTACAATCGAGATGGTCAAAAACTTAGATTGTTGTGTAGCAGGAACCTTCAATAAAGTTCTCCCCTTTAAATTTGCGACTCTGTTGGGACTCGAACCCACAACCTTAGAATTGCCTCTGATGTCATCCCCTAGAAGTCCAACGTGCTTTCCATTGCACCACAGAGCCTACAAATTCTGGCCTTGATCACCCAGAATGTGGCGTAGAATTCACGTTGGTGATGTGAACGTCCCTAGAAACCCCATTCTGAGTACCTACTGTTCAGATGCGCAATTGTGTGCAACCTGAATCTTCTCTGCTTTGCAAAGAATTCAAGGGAAATAAAAACCCTCCTGAGTTAGTGAGTCTGGTGGAACGCAAACCTAGAAAATTACATCAACAGCAAACTCAACTGTATTTAAATGACAGCCATATGCTACTACAAGTAGTGTGGATTCTGTGCTTTGTAAACTTGAGGCTTTCATTTCCTGGTGGTAGTAACAGATTTTCAGTTGACCAAAGCACTTTGTTTAGATGACTACAATCGAGCTGATCAGAAACTAAGATTTTTGTGTAGCAGGAACCTTCAATAAAGTTCTCCCCTTTAAATTAGCGACTCTGGTGGGACTTTAACCCACAATCTTTGAATTGCATCTGAAAGGATCCACTAGAAGTCCAACGCGCTATCCATTGCGCCACAGAGCCTACAAATTCTGGCCTTGATCACCCAGAATGTGGCGTAGAATTCACGTAGGTGATGTGAACGTCCCTAGAAACCCCATTCTGAGTACTTACTGTTCAGATGCGCATTTGTGTGCAACCTGAATCTTCTCTGCTTTGCAAAGAATTCAAGGGAAATAAAAACCCTCTTGAGTTAGTGATTCTGGTGGAACGCAAACCTAGAAAATTACATCAACAGCAAACTCAACTGTATTTAAATGACAGCCATATGCTACTACAAGTAGTGTGGATTCTGTGCTTTGTAAACTTGAGGCTTTCATTTCCTGGTGGTAGTAACAGATTTTCAGTTGACCAAAGCACTTTGTTTGGATGACTACAATCGAGATGGTCAAAAACTAAGATTTTTGTGTAGCAGGAACCTTCAATAAAGTTCTCCCCTTTAAATTAGCGACCCTGGTGGGACTTGAACCCACAACCTTTTAATTTTATGTGATGGGAACCACTAGAACAGTATCTGATTTTTCAGGGAGAAAATCTGAAACAACATTAAATTTTATAATAGAGAAATTGGAATAAAATCCAATTCTAAAACGGAACATGAAACAATGATATATTAGACTTTTTTTACCGCTTTGTAAAATGTAAAACATTAAAGAGCTGTATCAAATTTCTGGCTAGTCACTTTTCTGTGAGTTCTTCTTTATCTCACAATATGCTATTCAGTTAGACAGTCCATCATAAAAAACAAAAAACTTAAATAAAGACAACTAATCTGATAGAATCCACAGTCAGCCTACAACATTAACAAAGCAGATAAAATTAAGAGATTAAACAGGCCTGTGTATGTTCTCAGTCAATGGTAGTCGGGAGAGTTTGAATAAGAAGATAAAAGATCTCTTCAGGTTTGTGAAAATGTAAACACATTTTTCTACTTCAGTTATAAAACACCTGGCACAGAGGTAATTTCAACCCCCACTTCCACCTCAAGGTACCACAATAGTTCACATGATGGTGGGGGTGGGGCAGGGTCTTACAGAGGTTTTACCTATTTAAGGAAATTGGGCCTCACCTTTTTCACACCTTGGCTCTATTATTCTATACTGCAGATTATGTAACAACCCACATGGTTTGAGGTTCTCCTCAAAAGGGACAGCCCCCAGTAGGGGTTTGTTACCTAAGTCTCTCTACCAGTTGTTTCAGAACTGAAAAAGTCTCTTGGATGAAAGGTGAAATGTCTTCACAAACCTCAACAAACCTTGACATTTAGCATTTACCAGCTTAATGCAAGAAGATATAAAATAATTTGAAAACATTTATTTTCTGGGTGAATTGCTGGGTTGCACACTGTGAAGCTCCACAGAAGAAACAAAGCAGTTTACAAATCAAACAGTGAAAGATTAATTTTTATTCAAAAGAAAAATATGAACTTGATTCCTGGAAAAAAAAATAAAGATGTGAAGATTAATTTTAAAAATGACCTAAAATAACTACAAAAGCTTGAGAGTCTCTTTAAGCAACAAAGGTTGCTATTACGTTTGCCTCAAAAACTATATAGTTGACAAAATTGTTTATTCATTGATTTTTTACATTTTTATTCTTGCAAAGAAAGAGGTCTTAAAATAAACGTACTAAAGGGATGTAGCTGGTATTCAAGAAGAGATAAAATATGGACTGGCTTTCATGCCGTGAGACTGGAGCAACTATAGTGCTTGGATCACAGGTGCTTTGAGTTTCCCATAACTCCAGACACTATTTACATGCAATACAGTTAGCAGGCAGCACTGCCTCACCAGAAAAAAATGCCCTGTTTTTTTTGTCATCAGACTCAAGAAGTACAGAAGGCCATGGATGAGAAGAAATTTGATGAGGCGGTCAGACTGCGTGGCAGGTATTTGTAAAATTCCACTACGCTGACATGATTAAACACCTGTAGGATTTGTTATGTTTATATATAACCAATCGACATATTGGAAGATTAAAAAATACATAAAGTGCTTAAATGTTGCTCATGCCAGGAGCACTGGTTCGAATGTTGCACATGATGTCTGACACTATACACAGCACAGAAGTTGTGTATAGTACGTTTTGCGGTTTGACAGCATCCCACTTCCTGCTTATCTGTGTTAACATTGATCTCTTAATTACTCTAAATGTTTGCCCTGCTGCATTTACAGACCAGAATTCATATTGGATTTTCCACATTGTTTAACTTTTTTTCCATCTGCAGGAGCTTCGAAAACAATCTGAGCACTTACCGACTCCTCTCATTTCGGAAGGCAGATTCTGAACTTCCAAATGTAAGTATTATCACTCTCAAATATTAACAGCTAAAATAATTTAATTAAACCAGTAAAATAATAATTACCATGTTTATTCTCCAAATGTGTCTTTCCACCAGCTGCTCTGAGAATTGTACATTAGCATAAGGTATTTCCTGGTCAGGTGTATTGTGGGTGCTGCAGTCTTTTTGTGACACTAACACAGTCTGTCTTTCTATAACTGTCCATCCTGAGGGAGAGGAGGAGGCGGGGGATGAAGAGCAGATTGATGTATGTGATGAGTGAAAATGGGGCAGCTGAGCAGGCTTTTGATCAGCGTCTGAAGCTTCTGCAGGTGTAGGTCATACAAGGAGCTGCTTTGCAGTTAGTTTGACCATCTTATTCCCTTTGGCTTCTAATAATCTTCCCAATGCTGAGATAAATATGTGTGGATTTTAGTTTCTTACCAAGTCTAGAACTAATATCCACTTTATTTTAGTTGTTGTAAAATGGTGCCACAAAAGGACAGCGTCAGTGCTCTTCACCTGTCGTTCTGTCTGCCTTTGCTTATTTCCTCATGGCTCTGCTTGGATGCTTGGAATTAGAAATGTAGACATGCAAAGAGGTGCATTAGCGCTGCAGTGCAGGACTCCGACCAGCCCTGCTGTCAGGGATAATGGCAATGAGGGTGTGATCTGCTTCAAATCGCTCTGAAGTAGTCTCCTTTATAGATGTGTTTTCGCTGACTCTCAACTCAAACTGGACAGGCTCCAAGCTCTTTGTTTTATTCAAAGATGGTTAGTGGTTGTTAAACGTAAAGCTTTCATCTGTTGAATATTTGTTTTTTATAATCTTCTTTTTTATCTCAGCATGCCTATGTTTAGTGCTGTCTGTATGCAGCAGCCAAAGATTTTTCAATCTTTGAAAAATGATGAAGAAATTGTATTTGATTAAACAGAAAGTAAACATAATCTGATAAGGCTTCAAAAACCAAGGTTTGATTCTTGGCAGTTTTTGATGCTGGTATAGTTTCTGCAGACACATTTCTGTCTGACCTTACCGGGCGTTGTAGTTTGATTCCACTTGTGCTTGCTAGACTTCAAAAACAAAGCAAACTGTGTGAGATTTGGTATTAAGCATTTATTGAGAGAGAGTTGGAAGCCTGTCCGTTTTGAGGTACTTCACGTCATATTTATATGTGCCATTAACCCAATTGAAAACAAGAACATTACGGGCTCAGTCTATTATTGGAGCACAGCATAATGCATTCTGTGTTGTTGGGTGTATCCATATTGCATTTTGCAATGTGGACCACATGAACCCGAGTTTGACTTTGTAATAAGATCCCCTCTAAAGTTGGCCAAATGATTCAAGACTGAATGGCAAGAAAACTGCTAAAAAATTTTGGGAAAATATTCATTTGACTGTTGATATTTTCAGTGGCTGTCATGACAAAGTAGCTACTACTTCACTGCGTCTTTTAGCAGCATGTGGCTCATGCATGAAAGGCTATCACTGCCTGCTGCTGTGTGAGGCAGAGTCTCTCCTGATGACAGATGAAGCCGTGATTATGGCTCCATGACGTCCAAACTGAACCATTTCAGTCCAGTTTTTGTCCAGTTTGCCTCATGCCATGGAATTAATGGCATGACTGCATTGCCGGTAAAAGCTGCTCATAGATATATTCTGTGTTCGTACACTAAATATAGGAGTTGGGCCTAAAGTATGAATATGGTTTAAAATTTGAAAAAGCTTAAGGGTGCTACCACATATCACAGTACCATGGGGTTCTGCTTCCCCTACTGTAAGGTTAGTACTGAGTGTTACATGAGTGTGATTGGTGCTGTGTATCACCCACAGAGCTCCTTTAATGTGGCAGTAATGAACGTCGGTGCTCCAGCAGCAGGTATGAATGCTGCTGTTCGTTCTGCTGTCAGAGTGGGAATCACCGAAGGCCACAAAATGTTTGCTGTAAACGATGGCTTCGAGGGATTCTACAAAGGACAGGTGAGATTCAATGTACATAATTGTCATTCAGACAACTATGTACAAATATAGAGTTCCACGGATATCTGTTATTGGGCTTTCTCTTCATACCGTATGTTATTGAAAAACCGAATATAAGTTACAATTTCTATTCTGATGACACACTATTGTACCTTTCATTAGACATGAGACAAAATCCTGATTTTGAAGGATTAGATTGGTTGAAAAGTGAAGCTGGGGTCCCTGACTAATAACCCCACTAAGTATCACAGTGATTGAAAAAAAAATCCTAAAAAAACAGTAATAATCTGGCAGCTGGGGCGCCAAAATAATATCAGAAAATAACAGAACTTTCCCATGAAAATACGGTTATTTTCAGTAATGACAATACAGTTTGTTGCCCTAATTTCACATGGGATTTTGCCTTTTTCACGTGCTTTTAAACATTAAATTAGGAACAATTTAATGTGATTAAACAATGAAATTACCTATAAACAAGGTCAATGAATGTGGCAAAATGAATCATAATACTTAAATGTACAGAAATATACAGTTATTGTTGGTTTAAATAATAACAGACTGCATTCATGCAGTGCTTTATGAGACCCTCAAAGCACTTTACAATTCCACTTTATAATTCCTCTCTGGCCATCACCAGTAGGTGGTAGGTGAAGTGTCTTGCCCAAAGACACAACGACCGAGACTGTCCAAGCCGGGGCTCAAACCAGCAACCTCCTGATTACAAGACGAACTGCCAACTCTTGAGCCACGATCGCCCTAAATAACAATAATAATAATTATTTGATTTTTATTTATTTGAACATTTCAATCTTTCAAATAATGGACAAATATTTGTGAAAATATGATGCATTAGTGAATGTATTTTAACAATCTAAATATGCATATGTACAGACAAATACATTCAAAAAGGAAGAAAGTTATGTTTTATTACATTTACAGTGATTTTATGTTAATTTACATTTGAAATGTAAAATCACAGTCTATTTAGGTGAATTTAATATTCTAGAAGAACAGTACAAAACTGTAAAATACACAGTAAAATAGTTTTATATTACAATTTTTTTTACAGTGCATCTTACAAAAATGCAAATGTCATGAAAGTCTTTATTGTTTATAATTTAATTTAAAAAAAAGTAAACATCATTACATGTTAATTATTTCAAGACTTCAATCCAGTAGTTCAAATTATTAGAACATTTCCTAAGTTCAATCAAAAGCAAGAATTGACATACAGAAATGTCTAAATTCTGAAAACTATGGTTGTACTCTCAGTGGTTGGTTGGGGCTCTTTTATCATGAACTGCTGCGTCAGTGTGGCATGGGGGTGGCAACGCTGAGGTGTTTTTGAAGCCCAGGTTGCTTTGATAGATTCTCTGTAGGGTTCAAGCCAGAAGAGTTCACTGAAAAGTCAAGCTGAGTAATAACATTGTCAGCAAATCATTTGATAGTTTGGATACAATGGGCAGGTACTTTGTAAAAACAGTGGATCAATCATCACCAACACTTGCTGACAACATGACACATCACAGACTACAGAAACTCCACACTGGACTTCAAATAACTTTGATTCAGTGCCTTTCAACTCAGCCTTAATATTTTAAGATCTTAATTTCCAAATGAAATGAAAAATGTGCTTACAGAGAGTAATATGAACCACTGAGCAACAGCCTGGTCCTTTTTTTCTCCTCATCCTAGGTAAGCTGCCTCCGATGTTGTCATCAGGACAGTCGTATTTCCTTTCCTTGGGAAGTGGGCTGGGGCTGGTGTTTCATGATGTTCTTGACTTGTACTTGACATTGTAGTTCCTCTCAATGCTGTGCTGGTGCTGTGTGCGGATGCATTTAAAAAGCAGAAACTCTATCTCTGATGTTTTTGATAATTCAGACACTGACACAATAATTTTCAAGGGAGTGTTTATCTGGTAGATTGCTTTTTGTAATAGTCCCAGTGAGATCTGTGAACCTTTTCTGCCATGCATTAATTTGTTTTGTTGCGATACAAATGAGCTGCCTTTCTCTTTTATCAGATTAAGGAGATCAAATGGGGAGATGTTGGTGGTTGGACTGGCCAGGGTGGGTCACTGCTAGGGACAAAAAGGTAATCTGCTGCTTTATTATATACCTGTTATTATAAGCCTACATCATTTTTAAGTTTCCTCTTGATGAGGAAGGTTAAAAACGAGGTTAAGGTTGGCACTGACCCATTTTTAGGTTTTTATGCATAAAGGTGCCATTTAAACTTGTTTATTGCATCAAGGCTTTCTGACTTTGTCAGGAACCTCTATTTAAACAAACATGAAAACAAAATTAGAAAATGTTCTGGTGGAAATTATGACCATTGTATTGTTACAGTCGGTTTCAACTCTGTTATAATATAACATCTTAAAACAATAATTAGAGCCAAAACTGAAATCGTAAACATACTGTGAGCTCACTAACACTGTCAGAGAGAAGTTAGGGGCTTCTTCACCTTTTTGCCTCCTTCCCGGAGTAAAAAGAAAGTGGTAACATCTCTTGGATTGGAGTACCTCCTGCCTTACATGGCAGGCCAACTGCTGCAAATGTCATCAAAATGACTCTGTGAGTTCCAGGTTTGCGTGACAAGAATAAGTGACAACTTGATGGGTTTCTGCCATTTTCACCAAAGAAACACATTGTTGCTGTGACAAACTGAAGCAAGAAAACTCCATGGCTACATTTAGGATGATATTTACATGGAATACCTGGAAGCCTATACTGGTGTTCTACTTGCTGGAGTGTACAGATCCAGCAATGAGACCACTGATGGTATGTGGGAAGCATTGACAGGCAGGCATATTTTCCAGGCAAAAATGTCACTCAGACCTTTTGAATGATATCAAGAGTCCTCAGATTTTACAACAGATAGATAGATAGATCCTAGAGCAAACCTGACACGCATGCTCCCATTAGGGATGTCTGGGAGAGATGGGTGGAGCTCTTTCCATCAATGTTCAACACAAAGGCAGAGGTGAGAGTAAATGAACATCTGGGCAGCCTTGGATGCAAAAAGCAGCATCACGGGCTGTGTAATTCTGTGCATCGAATTGATAGAATTACACAGGAATGTTATTATAGTTAATAATATTGACATAAAAAATAAATGAAACCGATTTATTTCAGAGATATGTTACGTTACATTGCTACAAGTTTTTTTTAATCTCTTGAGTTTAATTTGCTATAGTTTCGGAATGAAAATGAGAGGTGTGCTGCAAAAAGAAAGAGCCTGAGGGCCACAGGAAAAATATTAAAACCCATCTTTTCATGGATAAGGAAGCCTAACAAGATTACAAACAATTTGAATGATAAACCACTGTTTTGAGGGAACTTTTTGGTTGATTTAAGACACAAAACTATCCATTAACATAAAAGATAATAACAGAAAGCTAACACAAGAGGAAGGTTAAATGCTTTAACATTAAATGTACATGATAAAGTGTTATCCCCTTTGCCTTTTTAATGACTAATCATTTTTTATGTGTCAGAACTCTTCCAGGAAAACATCTGGATAAGATCGCTGAGCAGATGAGGATTCATAACATCAATGCTCTGCTTGTGGTCGGAGGGTTTGAGGTATGTACAACCTTTCCTGGTTATTGCAAATTAAAGCATTTTCTTTGTAATCACATTTTATCAATATTGTATCTCTGACCATTTTTTATCATTTAGAAAAATACAATGAGTAAAAAATCTTAAATTCAGCTATTGTTTCATTAAAAAAAGCTACTGATATTGTAAAAGCAGAGTTATTGTGTAATGTAAAATGGCTAACCTTATTGTATCAGCATCATCAAGCACCGTCTCCCACCAGCATTTTACGATTGCCATGTGTTGTATTGCTCAGCATTTTCTGGTCCATTTGTTTCTCACCAATTTACCCAATTTGACATTTTAAATTTGCAAAACACATTTTCTATATTAATATTTTTTCAAAATATAATGAAGACATATTTAAATTTTTAAGGCTCTCTCCCTGTCTGTCCATGTGTCAGTATGAACTGTTGGCCAAGCTGCAAAGCCAGCATGTATATAGATAGATTTAATGACATTGAAATGGATGTTTATGGTATTTTGATGCTTTTCAAGCTCTTTGTCCAATCGAGAGATTAAATGAAACCAGCATAAAACTTTTATTTTAACAAAGAACTTTAACAATTCAACCATGCCATTTAAAAGAAAAGGTTTTTGACTTTGGTAGCTTGGCCAAAAATGAACGTTGTCTCTGTCTTTGTCCTTTTATGTGAGGAGCTGCAACATTGACTTCCTGTGTGTGTCTCACTGCCCGTCATGATTGGCCTGGCTCTCTCCCCTTGGCTTCTCCTAACAGTACATACCTCACAGACGTTTCTTCATCCCATCACTGAATTTTCATTTCATACTCCATTTCTTGAGCTCCATCTCTCATCAGCAGATCCCTCCCACCTCAAAGCCGCCTCCTCCTTCACGCCCACCACAAGTTAACTTATGATTCCTAAAGCAAACATGTTCAGATTATTAGTTTGCATGTATCATAGTTATGATTGGCTAAAATTTTAGCTTTAATCAATATATAACAATAGAAGTAAAAGTTAATGTTATCTTAAGCCACTTTTAGTAATGCAGTGATTCTTTTTTACAGTAGTACCTAGCTCCTGCTGTAGCTGATGAAGAAGTTGGTGAATAAAGTGAAACATTTGATTTCCATTCGACAAAATCAAAGCTGTGCAATGCTCAGCGTTTGGTGCTAGCCCATGAATCAATTAGTGGACTATACTCCATTTTATAGTAGATAATATCTTCTTCTCGAGTGTAGTATGGATTTTGGACACACCTTTGCTATCTCCAGTAAGTTCCCAGCTCTTCCTGTCATGTTTTTTCCCTCAAAACTCACCTGTGTCCTCTTGTCCACTGCACCTTCAAAGTCCTGGGGATTAGAGCTCTTCACTTTTCCCCCACTTGTGTGTACATACTCAATGACCACTAAGACGCTGGCTCTCACTACTGCAGGCCTACGTGGGATTACTGGAACTCGCTGCTGCACGGGACAAATATGAGGAGTTCTGTGTGCCCATGGTTATGGTCCCGGCCACCGTCTCCAATAATATACCCGGTTCAGACCTCAGCATTGGTTCAGACACTGCTCTGAATGCCATTACTGACGTAAGTGTGGCTGGGCTAGAGAGAATGTATGTGTGTGTGTTTCTAGACTTAACACACATGCAGACTTAACACATCTCAGAGTTCGGGATTTGCTGATTGCCAGCTCGCATCCTTGCATTAACAAGCAGTAGGTCAGATTTAGTTCACACGTCAAGACAGTTTAGATCTTTTTACAGGATCCATTTGTTTTCTAGTTTAAATTCAGAAATTGAAAATATATTATTGTTATTGTTTCTTATTTAGTATAAATTGTCAAAAATTGGTTCTTAATCTTGTGCATGGGCTTAGAGCTGCCATTAATTGAACTTTGGCAGTTTAGGAGTAGTGACAAAAAAGCCAGATTAAAAAACAAATATTTGAAATTCTGACCTGCTCATTGGTTCCCTCTGAAATGAAATCAGCTGTGCCTGGGTAAGATTTTTAACTTCAAGTTTTCACTTTGAAGTGCCGTAGTTTCACTAACTGAAACTCAGGTCACATGACAGAGACATTTTAAGAAGCACTCAGTGCTAGTGCTCTGTAATGTTTTGTGTAAACACTGGCCTCCCGCTTAACAACCAAACTTGTGTTTTTGCAGAACTAAATGGAAAGTACAGGCTTACTGCTTTCACATAAACACAACCGTAAGATAATAGAAACAAGACCTTACAGTTAGGACAGGCAACGCATACTATGCCAAATAACTCAGCTCAGTTTAGCTGATGCAGACATTAGACTGTTAATAATCAGCATGAAGTACAGTAGAAAACACTTGCTGCTGGATGCGGGCTGGTCAGCAGAGGTCCCAGGTAAGTGTTAGGGCATGCAGTGGTGTGTTGTGGCATGCTCTTGGTGCATGACCCTGGCGTGTTCATGCGGTCTTCTTTGTGTTTTGTAAAAGGCAGATAACTAGACAGCAGGAAGGTTCAGTCTAACGGGAACACTGTTTGCGTTTGGGAAGTAAGTTTGTTTGCTGCATAACTGATTGTGGTCTACATCGTAGTTCCTATTGTTCTTATCTGAGAAAGCCTTTCTTGTCTTCAGACAAAACAAAAAAACCAAATAGAAATAAAAAAAACTTCCTCTTTGCTTCTTGAACATAAAAGGAAACGTTGCCCGACTGCCTCTGGAGTCTCACCTCGTCGCGTCGACACCGTTACATGTCAACCACGATGCAACCCCTCTTCCTCATTCCATTTACTCTCAGCCAATGAGAAGCCAAAGTCCCCCCAACTCCTGGAGAGAGCCAGCCAGTTGCACACACTACAGGACACACACACAAACACACATGCACACACACGCAGAGCTGCATATTCATGGTCTCATTGGAGTTAAAGTTACTTCTTTGTCTTGTATCCTTCCTTTTAAAATGCTAACCCTAAAGGTTGCAGCAGGTTATAATTTCAAACAATTTGGGGTTTGTAAATATTGTACAGTGTATAGTAGACCATCTTTAAAGAATTATATGTCATGTCAAATTAAAACTATTCAGAATTTCATGGTAACAAGCTTTTCCTGTCAGGATGAGAAGGAACACCTTAGTGATTTCATGCTGATGATTGTCTGTGCAGTAATGGGTTTATCTTTACATCACAGACACTCCTTTCCAACATTAAAACCTGACAGATCAGACAAATATGGGCTGGGCTGTTTATGTTTTAAAAAGCTGCTAGTATGAAACAGAAAAGTGCATTCAATGGTGTTTTATAAAGTATCCATCCATCCACGGGGATATTGCAACTTGGCATTTGATTAACAAACAGCTTTAGCTATCATGATAATGAAGGATACAAGACAAGGGAGTCACTGGGCACCATGAAGCAGCCACTAAAGGGCACACTGGCATTTTTAGATGTGTAGTCTTCCCCCTAGTGGTCTAACTCCATATTACGGCTACCGTCATCAGGCCTTTGAGTCCATTCTGCAGCTGTATGTGGCCCGGGCTGACTACGAGGAGTTTTGCATCCCGATGTGCATATTGCCTGCCACCATTAGTAACAATGTGCCTGGCACTGACCTCAGTCTTGGAGCTGATACATCCCTCAACGCCATTGTGGAGGTAAGGGCCCAGCAAACGAGATGAGGGGAGATATTAAGAGCTACAGATATGCTGAAGTGTTACCGTTAATAAAAATTGGGTTTAAAAGTGTCAAAACTGTTGTTGTTCACACAAATCCTAAAATAAAGACCGCTCGATCAGCACAACAGCAGATGTTGCTTATGTGCCTCGTGCATTAATATTGGTTTGTTGTATTTGAAATATGACGATTTTATTATCTTCCGTTACCATCCAGGAGGATGTAGAGAATGTACTTTATTATTTATTCATTATGTACAAAAACAAGGCAAAGAGGGCAAAGAAAGTACAGCAAAGACTTGGTTAACTGGATCCAGTCCTGCAAGGTGCAGTCATTTGAACTATGCACTCCAATTCATCTACTAAAACTTTAAGAGAGGAATGAGTAAACAGAAGTAAAACCCGAGTGTCAGTGAGTACGATGCATGTCAGTGACTGTTCCTGTGTTTTACTGACTGTGTTGATTATTTCTGGCCTCTTGTGCATTTGGTACCAGATGGGTGAAGCCAACTAACAAGACTTTAAAATAAGAGTGTTTTTGAGAAGGTAAATAGGAAAGGACACCTCATCTGGAAGCCTGAAATCATCTGATTAGACTAAAGGGACACACAGGTTGACTCTGATGGTAAATTTACCAGTTCTTTACAGTCTCCTTTGTTCTTTATTTATTCTTGGGAAGAAAAAAACCCTCTCAGGCTAAAAGTCCACACTAATGCGCATCGTTTTTTCTCCGTTTTGGCCTCCCGTCCACACTGAGAAGGCGTTTTCGCTGATGGAAAACGCAGCGGTTTGAAAACGCTCTCGAAAATGCATACATTTGGAAAGGGTGCTTTGGCGTTGCAGTATGGACAGCAAAAACGCATGTTAGTCATATGATGCAGTCATGTGACCAATTAAACTAAGATAGCGGAGGGCATTATACAGCAGTTGTTTTGTTTGCTCTGAATTTTTAAAGATTAATATCAGTTTGTACCTGCTCCAGATAGATTTTCTTCAAATTCTTTAACTCTCACTTGCTTTTTCAACTTTGTACTTTTGTGTTACTCGCAGCAACAACTCCACCTCATTGTTAGTCCATTTAAAAAACTCGGTGCTTTTCCTCAACATTCGACGTTTCAAAGAGCCGGAAAGTACATAAGCGGCAGAAATGAGGCAGGTCGAATCTTCTTGCGTTTCACGCATGCACAGTACTGGGACGTAAGCGTTTTCGGCCGTTTCAATGTGGACGCAGAACTCTGTGAAAACGACTGAAAACGCTAGTGTGGACGCAGAGCGTTGTCAGACGAAAACACCGTTTTCAAATCTGTCCGGGCTAGTGTGGATGTAGCCTCAGTCCGCGACCGTCTACATCAGGGGTGTCATAATCATTTGCATACCGTCTAGTTTCACCTGAACTGGGCGAGGCCTGAAATAAAATCACAGCAGAGTAACTCTTTTGCTGCAAATGTTCTGTACATCCTGAAAATATTTGCATTTAATAAATCCTCCACTTACAAAACTGATGATAAGATGTCTGAAGAAATAAGCACGTTTTTAGCCTCATGCCCTGGTCTGTCCACATGCAGCCAGTCGACTGCCACATTAAACAATCAGATAAATTAGTTTCAGTGTGGTATGACAGGCTGTAAAATAAATGACTGGACTGAGTTACTGAGTCAATCTGTGCATCTCTAAGGACACTCAGCTATTTTATGTACTTTAAAGTAGAGCTGATGCAGGTATCTTTTCTTTTCTTTTTAATTTTATTTTACAAAGTGATGACATATATGACATATTTTGGGACTAATAAAGGTATATCAAATCAAATCAAATCAAATCATATTTACCAGTTTTCACCCACAATCAAAAAGCTCAGATGTTTTCTCACAAATCCTTCTTATATTATCAGGATAAATAAAATATTCCTGTCAGCTCTACTTGTGTGTACAGTGTGTTTTGCATTTGCATGCTCTCTGCGTGAACATATTTTTCTTGTTTAATGATTGTATACTGTTTTATGTGTGTGTGAATCAGACATGTGATCGCATCAAACAGTCAGCTAGCGGCACCAAGCGGCGAGTGTTCATCATTGAGACAATGGGGGGCTACTGTGGCTATCTGGCCACCGTGGGTGGTCTGGCTGCAGGCGCCGACACTGTCTACATCTACGAGGAGCCATTTGACATCCGTGACCTTCAGGTTAGAGAGAAAAAGTCTGTATCCAACAGAAAATGCCTTATTTTCATGTCTCCTCTCATCATCAGAAAATACCAAGACCTTTTACTCTCTCGATGACTCTTATAGCCATGATTCCTGTCAAGTCCTTTTTGAGTTCCATTTAATTTATTTTTTGTATGTTTCATGACTGGATTTTATTGGTAACACCATTTATGAGGGCAACAGCATAAACATTCAGGATTCAAACTGCTCCTAATCCTCCGTTTAACATGGCTTTTTTATTTTTGGGCTCTGTATGATGTCAATAAGAACAGAAATTCCTAATATGGTCATCTCAGCCACACAACTGAGCCCCACCCACGTAATGTTCAAGCTTTCTGTCTACGACAGGCAGCCAGTTAGAAGAAAGTTGGCTAAAAATGGCTTGTTTTGAAAAGTCAGGGCATCCGTCCACTTTCTTCTGTTGCAGGGCTAACACAGACTTCCAGCCAACCCTGCACTGGATTATGAATCAAGAGTTCAGAATAAGCAACATAGAGCTGGAAATGAGCCTAATACCTTTCACTACATTGCACATTTCCATCCTTAGCAGTAGTGGAGCAGACTGATCGCAGTGCAGTGCAGAAGCTTCCGTTAGTCAATCAGTGCCTCTGCCTGGATGTTTCAGGGCTGTGCAGGTGACCCAGATTATAGCAGTGCACATGAAGCAACTTATTAATAACCTCTGAGCTGCATCAGTCATTCAATGACAGACAGATCTCATCAACACAGATCAGGTCAGGGAGATTAGAGACGTCAGGACTATTATTGTTTACAATGTTCCTGTTACATACACTTTTAATATTAATTGTCTTTTTATTTATTTTGTCTGTGTATGTTTTACTTAATTTTAATCTAACAATGTTGAGTTCTTTATGCTCTGTAAATTTTGTCAAACTAATTTTCTTTTTAAAAAGTCTGGGCGCAGTGCACAATTTAGTTTTTTAGAAGTCTGCCTTTGCATATGAACTATAACTAGTACGTGTCACAAAGAATTTCAACCATAAAAATGCATGAATAGGTAATAAAACAAACAAACACTTTTTCAGTGATCACAATGAGAAGCAGTAAAAAGCGCATGTGTGTGGTGTCGTAAACCTGCATTTCTGTTGCATTAACCCTCTTGGGCTCACCAGCTGGGTAAAAGACAAGATATGGCGCCCCATGGTGGTGTAAATGTTACCTGCAGCTCTGCAATGAGAGACTGAAGAGTGAGAGTTGCTCTTGCAGGTTTAATGTGAGAGACTCTGTGTTTTCAGGCCAACGTGGAGCATCTGACAGAGAAGATGAAGACGAGCATCCAGAGGGGACTGGTGCTCAGGTGAGGCTAAACACCTTCATTCTTTAAAGTTACATTTAGATGCATTACCTTACACAAGCCTGTGGGATTTATTGTACGGACCTGTGCGTACGTCTGCGATGAACAAAAAATGCAAAATGCTCTATTTTTAAATGTCATCTGCAGTGCGTTATTTGTAAATAAGTGTTTCTCAATTATGTATATAAAACCATTTTGGCAAATAAAAGATTTTTGATTAACCTTACACTTTATTTCATGTCCTCTATTGAGGTTATTTTAGTCCACTGCACCACCATGCTGTTGGAAATTGCTCCCAGCAGGACCGAGGTCTGTGGAAATAGGACAAACGTTGTATTTTGAACCGAGTGCAGGTGACATTGTGTGCCTGCATAATTTCATTATTTTAAGATGCCCTCAAACATAGTGGTGCATCACAGCATCTCTATGCATGCATGCAGTGAAAAGCAGAGCCTGGATGAAGGGTATATGAACGCTGGTGTGTGGAGACTTAGCAGCCTGGTGACTCTGTGTCCTCTGTTAGTTGATAAATGGGTTCAGGCATTGTTTAGAGCATCTTCTTTTAAGGGAGCACTTGTTATTTGGTGAAGCGATCCCTTAACCGGCCTGTTGCCCTTGTGCTGTGTTTTAGAAATGAGAACTGCAACGAGAACTTCACCACAGATTTCATCTACCAGCTTTACTCTGAGGAAGGGCGAGGAGTGTTCGACTGCAGGAAGAACATCCTCGGTCACATGCAGCAGGTTGGCCACGTGCACAAATGAATGAACGCGATGCTGTGCTTGATATGTTTATCAGCAATGATGACAATCTGTGATGCAAGGAGCCAAATCCACAAAATATCTGCTATCCTTTATCCATCCATCCTGTCTATCTGGGAGATATTGCAGACATTACTGTGTAGAGTTATGTTGCTAAACTAGTGATTGTAAGTGATCAAAATTAAGAGTTATAGTGTAACAGAAAAGTGCACTTAACATTATTTTAGATACTAGACTTGTGATATTTTATATGTAATGCCCTTATTTTGAATAAATATGACTTTTTTTCCATGTCAGGGAGGAGCTCCATCTCCCTTTGACAGAAACTTTGGTACCAAAATTGCAGCCAAAGCCATGCAGTGGATCACCCGGACACTCAAGGAGTCCTACAAAGGAGGCAAGCACATAAATGTGACACTTGATTCCAGCGAGGATGCAGAACATTTAGGTGTGAAATTGCTTTGCCTCAGTTACAAAAGCTGATGCTTCTCTTCGTTGCAGGGAGAGTGTTTGCGAACTCGGAGGACACCGCATGCCTGCTGGGGATGCGTCGCAGATCTCTGGTCTTTCAGCCTGTGGCGCAGCTCCGGGACGAGACAGACTTTGTGTAAGAAGATTGTTTAATATCTGTAGCAGTGCAGCTCACAACCCTGAGTAAGTAAGCTCACAAGCTGAGCTTACTTACTGTGTGAGAGGAAAAATGTTTTAGAGGACCATTTGCAGATCTTTAACATAGTTAAAAACAAAAGGTAGTGCTAATGCATCTGAACCAGATTATTAAGAACAAACCTGGAAAATATTCTGACCCAATTCCCTTAAAATTCTCTGAAGCAGCGGTCCCAGGCTTTTTGTTTTAATCTTGCTTTTAAGATCTCTGTGGTTAAGAAATAGTGTAGAGAACATTCGTCTATTCTCTACTTTCAGTCACAGGATCCCTAAGGAGCAGTGGTGGCTGAAGCTCCGTCCTCTAATGAAAATCCTGGCCAAGTATAAGACAAGCTATGATGTGTCCGACTCCGGGCAGCTGGAACACGTGACGCGGGTCCGACCCAAAGACAACAACACCTCAACGGCCATCTGAACCGCCTCACTTCCACACGCAGAGCTTCACTTCAACAGGACAACAGCTTCACAAAACAGTGACGGCTACTCACTCACTGACTGATCAGCTGCTGACTGACTGCAAATACGTTAAGGTAGATTATAAAAGATAGGTTATTTTAAAAGCTCTATTGAATGGTAAAGTCACGGCACTTTTCAGAAGGGATTCTATATTATGGGTCATGGGATTTGAGATTTTACTAAGTAGTGTGAACTTCCTAGCAGCGCTAATATTTTATTTTATAGATCCCTAAAAGTATTATATAAGTAAACACACATATATGGACCCTGTTCATTATGTACTGTATAAGTATTTAGATTTTATCTCCTAAAGAGTAGCTATATCTAATTTTATTACTTGAAGATATGTAGCTGAGCAAATGTTGTGTAAACACAGCTTGGCTGAAATCCGGCTTTTGTCACCTTTACCTTGTACTGCACTTTGAGCCCCATATTTAATACGACCCCCTAAAGCTGCTTATACAGAGAGAATATATTTCACGAGGATCACATGCTTTCAGCATGTTGGCCAGGTTGATTATAAAATGTTGAAACTTGAAGGATGTTTTTCTTCTGGGGGTTTTGGGACGAGCTGGTTGTGTGTCCTGTCACCTGCTAATTGTGTGTTTGTTGTGTTGTTGCCTTTGCTTTTTGTATCCACCCTGGGCGTTGTGTCTGGCATCTTGTAGTGGTTATCTGTAAGTAGGGTCCAATTGGCTGTTGCTGTAGCTCCTCAGTGAGACGGAGAGTGTCTGAGACTACGCAACATTTATGTGCTGGCAGTGTGACGTGTTCTTTCACAGAGTAATAAAACATTTATTGTGTTGAAACTCTAACTGTTTTGTGTTATTGTATCTCACTTTTATGTGGCTGGCTCTTTGTATTTGTTTGATGGGAGGAGCCTGAGATGTTGATTGTTGGATTGAGTCATAAATTAAACCGTAATGTTGTGTAACTTCACACAGGCACCAGTATAACTTCTATCCATTCATTTAGACAGGGGCTTCAAAATATCTGCAGCCATCTTGGTAAAGCAGTAACTAGCAGAACCATGAGATTTACTTAGGTTCAAGTACTCTGGCAGGAAGTAATTCTGTAAAAAACAGTAAATTACCAGGACAATGGGGACACTGATTGTGGAACGAGACCATACATCCATTCGCTTCCGCTTATCCTTTTCAGGGTCGCGGGGGGTGCTGGAGCCTATCCCAGCTGTCATGGGGCGAGAGACAGGGTACACCCTGGACAGGTCGCCAGTCTGTCGCAGGGCTAACACACAACGACAGACAACCATTCACACTCACATTCACACCTAGTGGCAATTTGGATTTTCCAATTAACCTATCCCCACAAGCTGCATGTCTTTGGACGGTGGGAGGAAGCCGGAGTACCCGGAGGGAACCCACGCAGACACGGGGAGAACATGCAAACTCCACACAGAAAGACCCCGGCCTGATGGTGAAATTGAACGCAGAACCTTCTTGCTGTGCAGCAACAGTGCTAGCCACTAGGGCTGCTCGATTATGGCAAAAATGATAATCACGATTATTTTCACTGAAATTGAGATCACGATTATTTGACAATATTTATTTAACCCTTTAAGACCTACCATAGAACCAAGTCCGCCAGAGCTTATATTATTTTTTTTGTACATGCTGTAGTGCCATTTGTGGGAGCATTTCAAGTTGCTATACATCAATACAACTGTTATAGCCCATATTTTAATAATATGTATGCATTAAGTCCATAGTAACTACATTAATTGCAAACAAGTGCAATAAACTACAAAAAAATTGAAAATCGTTTTTGTTTTGTTTACATATATTTCTACTTGGAGAAATTTAAGAGGTTTATCCCTCAAAACTTTAAATACAAAAAAGTTGCAAAAAATAGTTTACAACAACAGGAAATTTATTTTGAGTGTCTTCATAGTTTTATTTTGGAGATACAGCAATTTTTATATACTGCAGGAAAAACAAAAAAAACAATCCTATGATGCAAATTTGCAAAGAAAACAGCAGGTGCATCAAAATAAACTATTTCCAGCAGTGCAATTCGAGTTCTAAGCATCCCAGCAACTATTCAGAAAAGTATAGAGTCAAACATGACTTATAAAAACACTAGTATAAGTATAGTATAGTATAGTTTTTTACTTAAGGCCTACAAGTAAAAAACTACATTTTCCGCAAAAATGACATCACTTCCGGTTTCGGGCAGGAAATGCGATAGTTCGAGTTGACGTCTTTTTCAAAGTGGGAAGTGTTAGGAACAGCTGATGGATCGGCAAAGCGTGTTTCTGGAATATTATGTTTTTGTTCCTGCAAGCGCTTTTTATGCAATTTTTGCAAAGCTTTATGTGGAAGGAAACCGTGACCGAGGACAAGCTGATGGCATAAGATGTAAGTTTCATATGCAAAACAAATTATTGCGCTAGCTTAGCGGTTCAGGTTCTACAGGGATTTAAAAATAGTTACGCAAAACGGAGTGTGCTGCTCTGACCGGCTTTAAAGGGTTAACAATAACAATGTATTGAATAATGACTTTAAAAAATAATATAAAATAGTGTGCAAATACTGATAACAGTGCAAATGTTTGCAATATAAGAAATAAATGAAAAATGTAAACATCTATGTTTAGTCAACTTTGCAGTGTTGCTCAGTGGTGCAGCTACTACATCGTAGCAAAGTTTACACACTATGTCTACTTGATCCATGTCTAACTCCGCCAACCCATAATGTTTCCACACCACTGAAGTTTTTTTTTTTTTTTACCTCTTTTCAACCAACGGCAGTCACTCTCCTCTCCAAATAACTTCTGCTTAGCTTTCCGAGCTTCCCTCGGGTCCTCTTAATTGTTGTGACGCGTGTTCGAAATGGAGAGCGGTGCGCTTGACTTACCACACGGAGCAGCGCGAGAGTAAAGCATGAGGGAGGGTCTAATAATCGGCTCAGTCATTTTTAATGATCGTTGAAAGCCCAGATCGTAATCGTGATTAAAATTCGATTAATTGAGCAGCCCTACTAGCCACTGTGCTGCCCACTGCCTACTGTTAAAACTACCTTTAAAGTATTTGAGCCCAGGCAGAAATATTACACAAATATCTTAAATACTGGACCAATTAAGTCAATATTTGGGGAAACTAATTTCTTTCCCCCAGGAATAAAGTGTTTTAATGACTCACCAATGACAGATTTTGTATTCCAATGTCATGATGCAGCATTTAATTCTAATATGTACAAAACAGAATATGAATAGGCAGTAATACAAGTATTTCAAATGGCAGACACTGATTAGGTAACTTTCTTCCTCTTTCTTTTGTGCGGTTCAGCTTTCTTTTTGCCACCATTTAAAACATTTCTGAGATAACACTTGTTCTTTGGATGACCACTTTGAAAATATCTACTGACAGTCCTATTTTATAATCCATGAAGGATCTTTTTTAATAACGTCATTCTCTGGGCCCAGAATGGCAACGCCACATGTCTTCTGACCAGCACTGAGGTACCTGCAGAAAAAAACGAGGGATTATTTTGCGGGCATAAGAAAGCTCTACTTGTTGTAAATAAACAGCAGCATCTTGACAAATTGCATTTTGCAGGATTGGTCAGTTTTACCTTTCAGCCACATCCACTAGGTTTTTATGGTCAACAGCAAAGAGTCTTTGTCTGTGACTCTGCTTCATCTCGTCCGTGACCCCACTGAGGAACTGACCCATGCCTGCACCAAAGACAGAGTCACAAGCTTTGCATCAGAACATAAAGAATGCTGAAATTACAGCTTCAGCTAAGGGATCCATTCGCTCTATAAATTCAACTGTATATTATTACTTCAAGTCTAAAATGATGCAAAATAGTTAAAGATGGGGGAAGGTAGCATGTGCACCACACTGGCTGTGAGAGTCTGAAGGCAAAGTTCTGTACAGATGCATAAACACACACAAAATTTACTCTATTATGAAGCCTTTTTGAATATTTACAGATTCATTCTCATGCAAGGACAGAATGTGTTAAAATCCTTTAAAGGTTTGATGTAAACTGATCCAGGCAGCTGCTTTCAGGGAACCTCTCATCACTCAGATGGCACCTCACCTTTGTCTGCGGGGGCCACAGGTGAGTCCACCGCTGAGAAGACTGACAGTTTGGCTTCGTCGATGTCTTGCTGGGTGAACTTTCCTGACTTTGCCCACTCGATACCGTTACCAAAAGCAGATAATGTCTGCACTGTGTTTGGATCCCTTGGACACAGAAGAGACAACACATGAGGTCAAAACTCTCCGAAATTCTTATCATAATTTGAACTTTCAATGTTTCCTGCCTTCCTTCCCTATTGATACACAGTAAACCTTTGTATTGAACTTCTACCCACCTGTAAGAGTAAAAGGTGAACAGGCCTCCTCCTATCTTGGCCCCGCCTCCATAAGCTCCGCCTTTCTCACGGATCTCTCCATGAAGAAACTTTGCTGTCATCATCCTGGCTAAGATGCACAAACTAATGAAGGAGTAAAGAGAAAGTGTTTACTGCATGCAGTTATTACAAATGCATAACTGAGAAAAAAAAAAAGCAACACATTTTCAGTAAAATTAAGTAAAAGAACACACTAAAGCCGCCATAAACTGTGTTACAGTTATTTACCTGCTGCTAGCAGGATGTAATGATATCGTTACCTGGCATAGTCCTTGTGGGAGAAGGGCACTGCGCGAATACTCTCACTGACAAAGTTGACAGGGAAAGGCATCTGAAAGAAAGTCTTCATTGGACATGGATGGAAGGTTGGCTCCTGAAAAATGTAAAACCGCAAATTAATTTAATTCTAAATCAGAAATGGATTACTTATTGAATTATGAAGATGTTAATTGTAACAAAACAATTCTTCAAAAATTGATCAGTGGATTAAGAAAGAAATAAAGAAAAATGTAACTATTGAACCTACTGATATTAGTTTTCTTCGTGGGCCATTGTCATCCAGAGGGTTTATCGGCTTCTGCAATAAACACAAAGATTAAAAAAAAAAAAAAAAAAAAAATTGGATTGATTATAACAATGAATTAATTCATTTACACATATTTTGTTTTCCCTGTTCAACTTCACCTCAATAATATTTGGTCTGACAGGTTTGCGTTCCTTTCTGTTCTTAGCCACATCCTTTATAAAACCCTCCAAGTGTGCCGCTGCATCAGATACTTTCTCTGGAGTTGAGTTGATTGCACATCTATATGGACACATTTAAAATAAGAAGCGTTGAGTGCCTGATATTTCACTATTTTATAGTTCATTATTTACAGTGAAATAAAGATAAAGTCTACATATAGCAGGTGTATTATGGACCCACCTCATGTTGTTTGGGTTGAAAAGGTGTATTTTGAGCCTGGGTAACGTTCGGATGATTTGGCTGAGGTCTGCCATCGCAGCTGTTCTCTTCATAAACGTAACCTGTTGTTAGAAGATGAAGTATTGGTTCCAAAGTATTGACACCATCACATCTCTACCCTTTGTTGCAGAAATTTAAAATAACATGAATAGTGATTTTAAACATACAGTACATTTTCTTTGACACAAGACACTGTTGGATGGAGTTTGGAACCAGGCCCGGGGAGCGTGCCTGAGGGCGAGCGCCTAGTTGCTGGGACTTAGTTCATGAGGCCTGGGCGGGCCTGGCCCCGAAAATGCATGGCTTGGTGTTGAACCAGTCTCCTGGAGAGGGGCTTGAATCTGTCTGAGTCTGGAGTTGCCCTTGGTGAGAGGCAGTAAGCTGGGGTGGGTATCTAAGTATCCCCTCAGCTTGCTGCCAATATGTTGGGGTTTTTCTGGTGGATGAGAGGATTTGTTCCTGGCGCCTTCAAGACAGGAAATAGGTCCTGACTGTCATCTGTAGTCCGCAGGCTGATGATTGCCTGAACATGGTCCATTGCACTGAGCTGCAGCTACAAGGTGGTTGGTGCCTGTGGTGGTGGTAACCCCCGAACCAGATGGTGGACACCTGAGGTGGAGGGAACCATTAGGTTGAAGAAGGAATCCTATCCGGCTTTGTTAGCCGGTGGGACTTTGGAGGCAGTACTTAGTAAGTACTTAGTGATGTGGACACAGTACCGGTCAGTCGAGGTGAAGAGAGCTGAACATAAAAGCAAAGCTCTTAATTTACTGGTTGATCTACATCCCTACACTCGCCTATGGTCACGAGCTTTGGCTAATAACTGAAAGAACAAGATTGCAAATACAAGCGGCAGACATGAACTTTCTCCGAAGGGTGACTCAGACTATAGCCAATACACTTCCACATTGAAAGAAGCCAGTTGAGGTGGTTCCCTGAGTCAGATGCCTCAACCACCTATGTCCCACTGGGACACACTGGTGAAATTATATCTCTCAGCTGGCCTGGGGACACCTTTGTGTTCCCCCGGACATGCTAGAAGAGGTGTCCGGGGAGAGGGAGGTCTGAGGATCTCTGCCTAGGCTGCTACCTCCACAACCCGGCCCCGGATAATTAGAAGAAAATATAAAACAAACAAATAAACAAGCAAAGCAGCTTTGCGGATAGCTGGATTTTTCTGAAAGGTTAAGCCTTTATTAAAATGTACAAAGATACCTGTTCCATCCCACCAAAAGTCTCCTGGAGGTCTCCAGCTGGAGTGAGGTGACGACCCGCCCGAGTCATAGCATACAGGTGACCTGAGTATGCGATACTATTGGCCAACTCCTGTGCTGACTGCATCACCAGCACCCTCAGGCGCTCCTCGTCATCAAAGTGAGGGCTAAACGACAAAATAAGACCCATTAACTGACAGTTCCATCTGTTGGTGTCGCTAGCAGTGGAAAATGTAAAAAGCTGGGAGGAGTTACCTGTTGAATATGTCGCTCCACAACTGAAACATGTGAGGAAGATTCCTCTCCAGGCACGAAGAAGATAAGAGGATACCCTGAAACAGAAGGTAGAGATCCAGATGTTCAACCACAGAAAGGAAGTGCTAAGAGCTCACTGAAGTGTCTTTAGAGATAAAGTCTTGGTCTAAAGTTTAATTCTATCCTTCATGAATTATTTGATTATTTATTATTATTTTTCATTTGTTATTTCTTTTCAGAGAGGCCAACAGATTCAGTTCATGCCACTGTGCACTGTGTAAAAACACAAGGAATCAAGCTGAAAGCTACTTTCTGTTTTGCATTTTGCACACAGCAATGATCACAGATAGAAAGGTGTTATTGGCTTAAAACACACTTAGCTGGCACTGACCTGCTCATATGTATCCAGCTCGTTGCAGTCAGTGATGACCTGAGTGGAAACAGACATGCCCCCTGTCCTCAGCTCCATCTGCTGGGCCTGCTGCCTATAGTCCAGAGCTCCACAGCCCATCCTAATTAAACAGACAAACATATGCGGACACACAAACAGACATTTGAAAAATCTTTAATACTCCATTGTGCAATCCATTTGGCATTGCATCACAGTCTGATAATTTTTTTTCAACAACCTAATCTTTTTTTATGTTTTCCACTGTGATTACACCACAGCACACTTACCTTATTAAGGTCCCCAATAGGGATGGGTACCGGTGTCATGGCACCGGTTCTGACATAAACGGTAGTAACCAGACCGAAAAGCAGCGCACATTTCGGTGCTTTTTTTTTCCTGAGCTGTGATACACTTTTAGCCAATCGTTTTACGTTTCCGAGAATAGTAGGCGGGGCCAGGTACGTACGTTCTGTTAGCGCAGAGCTACAGATTAAAAATGTCCAAGGCGAAGCGGTTAAAAGTCTGGCTGTACTTCACAGCAAAATATGCAAACTCAGCAGCCTGCAACAAGTGCTTTAAGCTGATACTGTGATACTGTCAAAGGAGGTAACTCCTCAAATCTCATGAAACACCTGGCGACGCATAGCGTTTTTTTAAAAGCCGAGAAATGCGCCGTATTTGATGGCAGCAGCAGCCGTTCTTCTCTGCGTGAGTAGCTTAATGTTGTTCTTGTGTGATTTACGTTTAGTAGGCTAACCACGTTATTACATTAATGCATGTAAGGTGAACTAGCAAACATCATCATAGCTACATGCGGCTGTCTTCTTGTTTGATGGCAGATACTCCCTTCACCCTGGCCAAAAAGGCTAAAATGACCAAAGAAAAAGTGGAAAACAGTTAAAGATGAGAGGTTTTTGGACAAAGTTTGTGTTTTTTCCATTGTTTAAGCACTGCTTCCAGCCAAGAGTGATACCATATATGCCCCATAGCTGCAGAAAAGGCTAACATTGTTATCTTTTTACAAAAAAACAGCTGAACATGAGAGGTTTTTGGACAAAGTTTGTGTTTTTTCCATTGTTTAAGCACTGCTTCCAGCCAAGAGTGATACCATATATGCCCCATAGCTGCAGAAAAGGCTAACATTGTTATCTTTTTACAAAAAAACAGCTGAACATGAGAGGTTTTTGGACCAATTTTGTGTTCTCCATTCTTTAAGCACCGGTTTGAGCACCGTTTGAGCACCGGCACCGTTTCAAAAGTACCGATTTGGCACCGGTATCGGATAAAACCTAAACGATACCCATCCCTAGTCCCCAAAGACTGTGTTCACATGAGTCAACACCAAATATTAACAGGCAAACCAGAAAACCCAGAAGAGATTACCAGCTCAGTGCTAAACTGGTTTTCAAATAACATTTGAAAATAAAATAAATATTCAAAGCTGAAAAAGAATTCAAAGATCAGCTTCAGTCTGTAGTATTAATCAGCACAAAGTAATCCAGAAAACTTGATAAGTATTTCATTTGGAAATATTTAAAAGTATTTAAAGAATGATGTATCAGCAGGAAGAGACATTTACCAGGACTCCTGAGCGCTAATCCTTGCTAGTAAGCACCGCATTTCAGATTCATCTTGTTCTGGTCTTGCAGACCAACAGGTTACTCACTTGGTAATAACACTGCAGAAGAGCGGGACGAAAACCTTGAGGTCCTCTGGAAGGGTGTTGAGATTACACAAAGCTCTGAAGTACACCAAACCATTGGTGGGCTGCTCACAGTACTGGACCGGAACGCCTCCTATGAAGAATGAGAAAGTGCTCTATATACAGTTTATATAAGACAACAGTTTTCGTCACACGCTCTTTGTAAATCAGCATAGACTCACACCTGCAGTGCTTATTTGAACAGGAGTGATGGGTATCGTTGGCTCGATGTCGGACACTTTGAGTGCTGGCAGGCAGGAGACATCCTGGGTTTGACTCTGAGCAGCCAGCAGCTCCAGACCTTTCCGAGAAGAAAAATCACATTATACTAACATCTACTGAATGCAGACCTGTCTTAATATACAATGCTTCAGGTCGGTAATATTCAGTTTAACAGATTACACCCACGAGTGATCAATCTTCTGGCAGTTCAAATGTTACCTTTCTCATAGATCTGCTTTCTGTCGCTGTCAGAAAGAACCTCGATTTTCTTCTGAAGTTTCTCCTCCTCAGCTTTGGCCTGTTTCTCCAGGTAGGACTCCTCTGGGCTCATTGACAGAGTCAGTCGGTGTGTGTTCTCCTAAAAACCAGTCAATGACAATTAATCCGAGGTGGCATCCTTTGTTAGCAAATACCTGCTCTGCATTATCCTTGTTAAAGCATTTATATATTTATGTTATATGTTTTTTCATTTGTTTCACGAAAGGACTCAGGAAATGTTTTTTGATACTACAACATAAGAAATAAACTGTCAACTATGAAACAAAGTATTTTATTATACTCTCAGCCTGTAACTGTGCAATTTATCTTCCCAACAATGTTAAATAGTAAAGCCCTGAACCTGTAAGTAACATAATTTAATGAAGACATACAAACAAAAAATATTTCAAACACTATGTGCTTAAATCACCTTAAAGTATTGCCTGACTTTCTCCTGGAGAAAGCGAGGGTTTTCCTTCAGGGCTTGTCTGAACTTGGCAACACTGTCACTGATCTGCAGCAGCTCCACCGGGTCCCCATCATGGTTCCACGATGAAGCTATGTACTAATAACATAAGATGAATAAAGGTTTTGGTGAGGAATTTACTAGGATTATTTACACCTTATAATATATAAAACTCTTAAACACTGTACCAAAGACAGCCTCCCAAAAAATAACAACAGTTAAATTCACATTCTTGATTTGTACAGAATTTAAACGAAAAAACAGGGGAAACAAACATTCAATGTGAGGTTTTATGCAAAATGAACACACACTAATAAACACAGCACTGCAAAGCCATACTTGGACGTAGGCGGTATGTTTTTACAACTACAAGTGCCCTTGTAGTTGTAAAAACAAAATAAAGGTCACAGATAAACAACAGTAAACTCACCGAGGCCAGAGACAGGCCGAAGTTTGTGGTCTGATGTTTAATCTGGATCTCAAGCTTATGGATAAGAGCCTCAATCCTTCTCTCCTCAAAGCCATTCCTTTGTTAAATGACAAATGTGAAAATTATTCTTTGGCTTCTTCCTTCTTTCCTGTTTTAGCTTTTTTCAACAATTAAATCTTAAGTCATACATATGCTTTAAACCCTACAGTAAAGATCCTGCTGTATTCTGTCGCTCACTCTGTGCAGAGAAAGTAAAAGTCCTGAGGTATAAATGTTACAGAAATATTGGTTTTTCAGTAAATACAACAAGTCTGTCATATTTTGTAAATTGTAACTTATAAGTGGCAAAGCTGTGCCTCCTCTCACTGCTCACCAATGGAACTAAATGCTTAACCAATTCGTGAACACACTCAAAAAACAAAACAAAAACATTAGAAAGACCCATGACTTTTATTTTGCCCAGTAAAAAATTGAAAAATTGATTCCAGCATACAATGTTTTATTTGTTTTCCTACATTTTTAAAATCTGCTACATAAAGTGCAAGATAACAGTTGCTGTATAGGCTTTAGTTTGTTACGCCAAAGAAGGAAATTTTGACAAGAGAGGAGACTTGATCAGGGAACTTACTCTATAATTTTATCGATGGTTTGGCTGATGATCTGCTTCACTCTCTCTATATCCTCCTCATCAACTCCCTGCAGTCCGATACTGAACGACGCCTCTTTGGTGCTGCCATCATATCTGCAGGATGCAACACTTGTATCAATACTCCACAAGTACATGCAGGTTATGGATGCTTAAATGGAATTCTTGCGTAACAAGTGGTAAGAGAATTTGTGAAGAGTAAGTAGGTATACAGACCCAAACTGTATGCATCAGTTATTAAACTTCCAACAAAACTGGTGAAATTAAAGGTTTGATGTGGATGTTATAACGCCTGCACACATACCCAACAACAGAAGAGAAGTCTGTTCCCAGTTTGGGTTCGATGAGAGATTTGTAGAAGGGAGAGTTTGGCCCAGAGATCATCAGAGAAGACAGCAAGCTGAGAGTGAGTCCTTCAAATGCATCAGTGATGCTAAAGAGAAAAACAACAATAAGAAAAAAAAACACCCATTTTTACTGTCAGGAACACTATGGGAGAGTCAATGTTGAAACTTTAACAGGAACTTTCCTTAATGTGTGAAGCACTGTGTCACAGTGGGTTCTTATGGGTTAAAATGGCTCTTGAAAAATTATCTACAAAAAGGACTATATAAAACAACCTAATTGAAATTAAAAAAAAAAGATCAACTCTAAAAGAGGAAGAAGTATGTGGGGTTACATCTCATGTTGAACTGATTTTTAGCAGATATCTCTACAGGACACAGCAGGAAATAAATGATATAATCTTACTCTCCCAGCAGATAGCTCACACACACTGTGTTCTGCTTGTTTGGATCTGGAGCCAGAGGATCAGGACTGCAAGTCACATGGTCCTCTTTCTGGGAGAAAAACATTCACAAATCAAATATTCAACTACCTTTTGTAGCAACTAAAAGCATTCTTTGAAATGATAAAAGAAACAGAACTTTGTTTATCTGATTCAAGGCAAAATAGATTATCACTCCAACACACTGCAGCAGAGACACGCTTAATGTGAGCTTACAGGACTGGTCCAACGTGGCTGAGAAGGAACTTCTGTTTTCGGGTCGATGCAGGCAAACTTGGACAAAGCTTCTTCTTGAATCTGCTTCAGATGAGGTTCTAAAGGCAAATCTCCATAAGTGAAGAACCTAGATGTAAGAAAACATTTAAAAACAAAAATCTCGTTTGTTTATAGGGCAAGATATTCTAATGTTCCCAGTTCACATTTATTTTACAAAACAACCCCAAAACGCTTCAACCATAATTAGTCATATTTAGGGATGGGTATCGTTTAGGTTTTATCCGATACCGGTGCCAAATCGGTACTTTTGAAACGGTGCCGGTGCTCAAACGGTGCTCAAACTGGTGCTTAAAGACTGGAGAACACAAAATTGGTCCAAAAACCTCTCATGTTCAGCTGTTTTTTTGTAAAAAGATAACAATGTTAGCCTTTTCTGCAGCTATGGGGCATATATGGTATCACTCTTGGCTGGAAGCAGTGCTTAATCAATGGGAAAAAACACAAACTTTGTCCTAAACCTCTCATGTTTAACTGTTTTCCACTTTTTCTTTGGTCATTTTAGCCTTTTTGGCCAGGGTGAAGGGAGTATCTGCCATCAAACAAGAAGACAGCCGCATGTAGCTATGATGGTGTTTGCTAGTTCACCTTACATGCATTAATGTAATAACGTGGTTAGCCTACTCAACGTAAATTACACACGAACAACATTAAGCTCCTCACGCAGAGAAGAACGGCTGCTGCTGCATCATCATCCGTCATCATTTCTGCTACACTGGCAGGGCTAGGGGCCAGGACTCTATTCTTCGTGTTTTTGGGGGATATTGCTAACTCCAGGTCCGATAACTGGCAACCCACGCACAGTAGATGTGCTCGGTGTGAGGTCTCGCAGCAAGCTATCATACGGCGCATTTCTGGGCTTTTAAAAAAAACCCGCTATGCGTCGCCAGGTGTTTCATCGGATTTGAGGAGTTACCTCCTTTGACAGTATCACAGTATCAGCTTAAAGCACTTGTTGCAGGCTGCTGAGTTTGCATATTTTGCTGTGAAGTACAGCCAGACTTTTGACCGCTTCGCCTTGGGCATTTTTAATCTGTAGCTCTGCTCTAACAGAACGTACGTACCTGGCCCCGCCTACGATCCTCGGAAACGTAAAATTATTGGCTAGAAGTGTATCACAGCTCAGGAAAAAAAAGCACCGAAATAAAGCACCGAAATGTGCGCTGCTTTTCGGTCTGGTTACTACCGTTTATGTGACACCGGTACCCATCCCTAGTCATATTCTTACAGTAACTCTGGATGATTTATGCATGTGCCTATTTACCTTGCGTTGCTGGGATGGTAGTGTGTGGCATGGAATTGTTTAAGTTGCTCCCATGTAAGGTCAGGAATGGCCAGAGGTTCTCCCCCTGACACCACAGAGTAGGTATGGTCAGGATACAGTTTGTTCTGGAGGTGCTGGGCGTACAGACGCTCATTGTCTGACTGTAAGTACACACAGCAAGAAATATTATTCTAAACTAAACATTTATTACAAACATTTTCTGTTTTTATAAATGAAAAAGCTTAAAGTTGGTTTGCAGCAGGCACTCTGTTAATTTTGAACAAAGTCATACTTCTTACTCTTTTTTTTGAGTCCACACACAGACACAGTGTAACCCTGTCTCCAGTGTTTTCTTATCATCCACCATCTTATCAGTTCAAGGCTAAACGCTGTTTATTTACACAGTTAAAGTGCCAGAGTGACAATTTTTATTAGACAAAGAAAAAAAGGAGTGCTGTTCAGAAGAATTTATTACTTTCCTGCTTTTTTTCTTCTTCTTCTTCTTTTTTTTTTTTTTAAAGTTATGCAGTCGTTAAAGGCTTCTGTAAGTGTGAACTGCCTCAAGCAGTTTTTATTGATTTTTTTTAAAAAAAAGAAAGAAAGAAAAAGTCATATGAAAGTAAAGTATTTCTCTTAAGTATGAAAAAAGAAATTGAAAAAAAAAAAAAAAGAGTTGTTTACTTTGCATTTGATGGAGAGTTTGTAACCGAAAAGTACCCGAGGTGGGGAAAAAAGAGCATTTATGAAAATATTATATTCTATACATTTAGAAGCTTTGTGGCTGTGTCAACTTACAAAAGCACCCTTCATTTCATTAAACACCACTCCTTTAAACATTAGAGGGGAGTTGTTATCTGTGGGGTCTTCATTCTCCAGCCTCCAGCCTTCCTGCCTGGAAAATAAACCACAGACAATCAGATCAGACAGCCAGGCTTTCTTAGCTGGCTCAACAAAAAACCTAAAACCCCAGTCGGTGATAACAGGTATTATATTGGTGGTTATTGGTTTTATCTTTGAAGCTGGGCTTCCTGCTTCTGCCTGTGCTCACATAAAAACTAGGGTTTCATGAGACATACGACTGAACAAAATAATCACTGAGTGACACCAAGTTCAACCAGAGAGGTGATGATGATGATGATGACGACAACTGGTAATAAAAATCTGTAACGAACCAAGAATTAACAGTAAAATGTAACCTTGTTGTAAAGAGAATAAGAGATTACTGCTGCAGAGGTTTCATCACATAGAGCGACAAAATTAAGATTTTAAATTTAACACTGAGTGAAGTCGCGCTGCTGTTTTATTTCTCAGGTGTCGACAGCACAAAAGAAATCTGAAACTTTAAACTGAATACATTTAAACATCAAAGTTTACTGTCCCACAGTCTAACAAAGGAACCGCCCAAATCACTTCAGTTTGTCTTCAGATCAAACAATGTCTCATACAGTTTGCCCTTCTTTAACTTCTTTAAGTGATTTTTGTACGGTACACTTTATCAGCTTGTACATATGAAACATATTGTCCAAGCACAGACTCTACATTGTACCTAAAACATGCTGTAAATAAAAGAATTGTTGAAAACATGGCACTTCTGGACGACTTCAAACTAAAACTTGGTGATTCATGCTGATTTAGCCAGATAAATAACGCCACTTTGCTGACACAGAAACCTCAGACTTTAATAGCTTAATGAGGCTGATTGACTTTAATCTAACTTTGTAGTTCACCCCTCAGCTATCTTCATTTCATCAGAGAGAACAGATCGGACACACAATCTATACTTCTCATCACTGAAGTGCCACAATAACGGCATCATATCTGAAAATAAAACTTGTTTACCGTTTTGCACTTGATTGCAGTACAAACTTAATTGCAGTTACACTCGTAAATGTAAATACGTAACGATGATCTAAACTCACCAGAAATCCTGCTCTCGTAAACAAGGAAAAAAAACTGCATCCAGATACACCGATAGAAGATTCTGGAAGTCCTTCCCATTTTGGGTTGAGAACGGATACATGGTGTAGTCACTGGCTGTTTATCAATAATGGGAAAGGTCTCATCAGAAATGTGAGAAATAACCAACAATCATTTAGAATACCTTTCATTTTCTTTTGAAGCTGAATGATAAAATAATGACTGGTTTTTGATTAAATAACCACTTAGCTTGCACTTCTGAGAATTAACTTTATTTGGTGCATAGAAACACTCATTGTTATTATTTAACGCAATAAGTAAATATAAAAAGCATAAATAACATAAATTAAGAATAAATATAAAAATCCAAATGTAAACACATTACAGTGCAAGAATTTACATGACTAATGAACAAGCTTTCACAGCTTTTCTCTCGTGGACTTGTAGGTCACACAGTCAATTGACGTCCAAGTTATGCTTCCATACCTGTGAATGCATTCATGAAGGTGGACAGCGACCTATTGAGCATCTTGAAGAAGGGGTCTCTGCAGGGATATTTCTCAGATCCACACAGCACTGTATGCTCCAGGATGTGTGGTACCCCTGTGCTGTCCATGGGGGTTGTCCTGAACTGGACACTAAGGGAGAGAGACTTTAAGTATTTTTAAAAGGCTAGATTGTTTTTACGTATATAGTTTTGTTATGACTTGAGCAAAACAAACAAACAAAAAAGCCCCACAACGCTAACCTGAAGAGGTTGTTGGAGTCATCCCGTGCTGCATGCAGATACTGAGCTCCAGTTTTATCGTGCATCAGCTTCACTGCTGTGAGAAACAGGTCAGGGACCGCTACAACCTGGGAAGGAACAGAATTAGTAGCTTTGATCACAAATGGTTTGAGAGCAGGTTCATAAAGGATCATAGCTCACAGCAAGATAAATGGAAGTTCAGTCAACAATAAAAGAAATGTCACAACAGATCTCTCACATTTACCTGTAGAGAACAGTTCCACATTTTTGAAACACGTCTTAAAATATTTTACAAGCTAACCCCACATAACTTAGTTATACTGCATTAATGTCACCTAACAGAGTCAAGCCAAAATTTAAAGTGTTCCTACTTCTTTGACCGTAAAGCCGTGGATCTTCTGCCCCGGTTGGTACTGAAGGGCTCTCTCTCTGGCTGAAGTGCTCTTCAGCCTCCATGTGTGCTGCTGTCCATTGAAACTTAAAGAAAAAAAGGAGTGCAAAGTTTAGTAGGTATTTTTACAAAGAATATAAAATATATCATACAAAATAATCATAATACATAATTTAATAATGGTTATTGTGGTTTACAGTAGATGCCAAAGTTTCAGTTATGATGTTCCTCTGAAAATGTTGAGGTTAAAGGGCTGGACTGAAAGCCAATGCCCAAAGAAAAACTCTGAATGACCGTCAGAAAGCCTGGAGAACTACTGCTCAAGAAACATTAAAAATGCCAAGAAGGTATAGTTACTTGGAAAAAAAAAACTATAAAGAAATGAGGGATGACTCAAGACTTTTGAGCACTATTGCACTTTTTTGGGACTTTTTGACCATATCCACCATGTCTTTTCAGACATGCCCACCCAGGTAAGAGTCTAGTAAGACAATTTCCAGTTGGGACCACAGGCAAATACTAATCACAACAAATCTCAGAATGACTTGAAATGGTACAACACCTGTGCCGGCTCATAGAAAGCCTTTATCAAACCCTAAATTAGCTATCGTTACCCGTCACTGGAACAAAATGCAGACATTTAACCTCTACTACAGCTCCTAAAGCAATAATAACTGATTACTGGCTATAAACAGTAACGCTAACTCTGAAGCCATAGGTTCTCATCATTGATTGCATCAGCTTTTTCATCAGTCTTGTTTCTACTATTGTATATAAAGTAACAATATTTCAACTACACATCAAGGTTAACACTGTCTTTCTGTCTAGACAGAGTCGACAAAACACACACACAAAATTCCCTAATTAACGGTTAGCTTCAGGACGTCTTGGAAAACTCACCTTAAGTATCGAAGTTTCTGGAACACTGACTTCGTCTGTCGAAACATTGTTACTAAATTAAGTTACTACCCCTACCCTTAAAGTGCCCAGTTTTAAACTTACACACACTCCTACGGGTTAATTGTCATTATTTGACTGAGCATCCTGTGCCGTCTGCTACCTAACATGCCGTGTGTAGCGGTGCCGTTGACGTTGAATGGGAACGTACACGTAAAAATGGCTGCGACACCGGCGCGCGTCGCAGATCTGACAACAGGTTTCTGCTCGATTTCACCGATCCTACAGCACTGCAATTCTACAGTTACCGACTGAGCAGTTTTTACCACGCGGAAAGCTGAACATTCACCTCGAAGCGTCCCTGTTTGTGATTGGTCAACGTTGAAGAAGAGGAGCTACAATTGGTTAAGCAATGTAAGGTCTCCGAAGTTACTAAACGGTGACTAGAGGGTTTTTTGAAGGACATTTAAAAACGATCTAATTAGGGACTTTATTTTTGTTACAATTTGTAAAGAACAACAATCTAAATAACGTCATTCCGCTCTCTAAAAGTTTATTAAACTTTAAAAACAAAACACAAATACAGTACAAATTTATATTTAATGTAGTTACAAACAACCTCCAGCAGATGTCAGCATAAGATCGCATTAATTTGACAAAAGATAATTCTCTTCGAGCACGTTTGTATTAGTTTTATCCCCACCCCCCTTTTTTTGTAGCACTCATTTCAAAAAGGTAAACTGTGATTAAAAATGCAAATGTACAATTTTGCTTTCAAGCAGTGCATACACAATCTGACCCAATATTTATTTCAAACAATATTAATGTATATATTAAAACACAGTTTTTAAACCTATGTTGCTGTCATGTTTGCCATGAAATTGCAAAATGGTTTCACTGTAGGAGAAAGCTTGAACACGAATAGACCTAAATAATCTCTGTTATGTTCATCTTTGTCAAAATAACGATTAAGTTACTTTATAGCAGACTATTAATCTTTTTTTTCTTAAAAAAATCATCATGACAGTTGTGCGACTGATTAACGGTCTGTTGTGCCTTACAACTGTGTTAAAATTCCTTTCGATCATTGACATGCAGAGAGTTTTTTGCACTTAAATCCAAGTCTGAGCTGGCTGCAGGATTAGAAATATTTCATCACCATGCTCTATCTGCTTTAGGTTCATTTAATTTTTTTCTAAATTACAGAGTATTTCTTCTTCAGTAGTTTCACAGTAAAAAAAAAAAAAGAACTGTAAAGTTGCCAGTGCTCTATAGCCTATATAAATAGAGTGTACATATACTTGAAACTGTATTCTGGACTAAAGCTCTATCTCACTTTAGGTTCTTTGCAGACTCATGTAGATGCATACATTAATTTATTGATTTGTACTTTCTTAAGGAAAAAAAATGGATACAGTGATGCAACACAAAGTAATGTCACAAACTAAACCTTCGTTTTTGCTCACCCCTCACCATTTGGCACCCTGACGACAGTTGTTCAGTTTTTCTTTTCATTCCTATTCACAACTGCACCAGATACAATGTATGTTAAAAGTGAAAAAAAGAAATGCAAGCCTCTGCATTAGATACCCTAAAACGATGTGTTAGAAAGGTTATACAGGTGTGATATATTTATTAGAAACCTTGAAGTGATGCTGCAGAATCACAATGGTATCCTATGGGATTAGAAAAGGTAGCTATTTCTCATTACACAGACTCCCCAGCTTCTTGTTTCTTCTATGCAAAAATCAATCTGCGTCTATTGGCAGCAACAGCCAACAGCCTTTTTTTCTTTTTTCCTTCTTTCTTTCGTTCTTTCTTTCTTTTGAATATCTTTTGAGGCACCCACGGTCATCTCTTGTGTTGCACTGACAGCATGTGGGAGATTTTCCAGCAGCATAAAGAGAAGGCCTTGGTAAGCAAGCAGGAGGGGCTTTTGAAAAAGCAGGAGCATCTTTCAGTGCGGTAGCTGGCTCCAGTCTGTTAGTGCCTGTTCATTATTACTAAAAAAAAACCCAAAACAAACCTTGATCACACAAACAAGGGTTAAAAAGGTAAACTACCGGGAAACAGGCAAAAACGATTACAAGAGAAGTAAAATGTAGCCATGAGGTAACATGATCTCAGTGAAGTTTAACAATGTTTTAAGAATTTGTAAAAGTGGACATGGTGTCAATGGGTCTAAAACATTTCTGTTTTTTCTTTCAAATTTTGAATTAAAGCCTTTTTTTAATGTTCAAACCATCAATCTTTAATCTACAGGAGAAGAAAAACATTTCGGCTGCATGCCTCTTGCCTTGTTAATTTGTTATGATCATGCTTACGCAAAGTTTTGAAGAAGGGCTAATGGAGGAGTGGATCAATCAAGCAGTCTATGAAAGAGAACTCAAGCAACTTTTTATGTGTTTCTGATGCGATAACAAAAAAAAAAATGAAAATAAACTTATGCTCAAATTTTGCTATGTGTTCTTATAAGGGATTTACTGTAGAAGAGCGGAAAAGTAGCAAACAAGTCTACAAAGTCACTTTTCATTTCATGGTGACTTTAAGGTCAACTGAAGGATTACATAGGCCTCTGTTAGCTTGAGCAAGCTCTATACCCCTACTCCTCTAAAAGCCCTTATTTAAATAAAGTAATAAATACATGCGGTCAAGCTATAAAAACCAGGGTTTTGAAAGCATGGAAAGAAGATAGATTTGACAATATGGCACACAAACAACAATTCAGTTTCCAAAGCATACTTTAGGTAATGGAACAATCATATTTCTCTACACAGGATGAAATGTTGTCAGGAAAGTGAGTAGTATGTTGCTGCTGATGTGTTTTTTCCTCCATGTAATCCACAGGATTTTATAAATGTCTGGACTGGCCAGACGCTGGTTCATCCAGGCTTAGGCGACCCATCAGTGTCAAATAGAAAACAAAACCCTCAGCTTCTCATGCGCTTCCTTATTTCAGCCTCAGAGCTTTGTTGTCCAACAACATTTTCCTGTACATGAATGTTTCTTTTATTTCATAAACAACCTTCTACTCTCTGTTACGTTCACTATGAATATAGACAGTCCAGTCTGTATTGGAAAGGGTCTGGATTTCACTTGAACTTTGCTTTTTTCTTTTAAATATAGAAAAGATTTTTCCCTGTTTCAACATGACAACATCCTTCTGTGCAACAACAGCTCCATGTACTAATATCTGCCTCCACTTTGGTTGGAACTTAATTTTCCTGCACAGAGCTCTGATCTCTATCTGATCCAGCACGCTTGGTGTGAATTAAAATACTTGACCACTATATGAGTCCTATCATACAAAATCACATAAAGGTAATTGCTGCTATAGAGGAAGATGAATGTTTTCTAAGGTTTCACAAAAACATGTCAATCATCACACACATGAGTTCTGCGTGAGTACGGAGCTGGCCATGTAATTTAATTCTCCGTGTACAGACGGAGGAAAACTGTCTATAATCATAAACTGCACAGCATCAAAGCCATTTCACGCATAAGCATGCACATATTTGTGGCCTGTGATATAAAATGAGTTTGACATCACTGCCCTGAACTGTATTTTACCTTTACATTAAATGAATCTGCAAATCTAAGTTGCTTTTTTAAAAACAATTTCTGTTTTGGAGGATAAGACAGCAGACAACAGGAAGAGGCTGTTCTTAGATATAGAGATAACTATATTTTTAACATGGTGAGCATATTTAGTATGTTGCATGTAGCCTTTTACAAAGGATGTTCTTCTTCAAATTTTCAAATTTACAAGCATGCAAAGTGAAAAAAGAGAACAACTACTGTGATCACTAAATATATCCAAGCACCAGCAAATAAAGGTGCTGTCATACAAGTGAAAGACCTATAGATGCAAAGTAATGCTCTGGCTAAGTATATATCAATAATAATCTAGCAGTCTTCCAACAGCCTTCTGCCACTGTATGCAAAGTAAATGTTGCTCATATCTACCAAAGAACTAGCATTAAAAACAAAAAAGCGGCTGAGACTGATGGGAATGTCTGATAGCTGACATCTGATAGCAGGTAAGATAGCTTAGTCTGGAACCAAAATGTTCCAACCAAGAGCGATAAGCTGGGTTATCATTGTATAGTCATCTAAATTTTAATCTTGTTTTGGGATTACAGGTTCTAATCACATTCTGTTCACATGATGCAGCAACCATTCGTGTGTGGTCACCATTCAGTTACCTGTCACGTCCGTTCTGGGGTTTATCATACCCGTACAGTTTTTTCACTCTTGTCATGAAGGCCAAATAAAGGTCAGGTATTTCATTCAGGTTTAATTATATAGCGCCAAACCACAATCACAGTTGCCTCAAGGGGCTTTATATTCGATGGCACAAAACCTACATTATTCTGGAGAAAAGCCAAACAAACAATAACTTATGAGTAACAACTCTGTGACAGTGGGAAGGAAAAACTACCTCTTAACAGGAAGAAACCTCCAAGAGAACCACACTTAAGGAGGGGCAGCCAGCTGCGGTCTGAGAGCAAAGTGCTGTGTTGGGATAATGTGATACCATGATAATATGATACTTGGGATAATATGATAATATTATGGGGCCTGAGGATTCAAGACTTTGTGAGAAGAGGGATTTTAAATTAAATTCTGGACTCAACAGGGAGCCCATGAATAGAAGTTAATACAAGACAAATACGATCTCTCTTTCTTGTCCCTATCGGTTCTTTTACTGCAGTGTTTTGGATTAACTGGAAGCTTTTTAGGGAACTTATAGAACAACCTTGTAATAATGAATTAAAGTAGTCCAGTCTAGAAGCAATAGATGCACAAACTTGTATTCAGCATCACTCTAACAGGATTTTTAGACAGATGCATATTGCACAGATGAAAAAAGACATGTTTGGTTAATGTGCACTCTGAAGGACACAATCCTGATCAAAATGACTCTCGATCACAGTGTTACTGGAGACCAAGTTAATGCCATCCATCTAGTTAGACATCATGTTTCTAAGATTTTTAAGACAAATATGACAGCTTAAGATAAGATAAGATAAGATAAGATAAGATAGAACTTTATTAATCCCTCGGGTGGGTTCCTCTGGGAAATTCGACTTCCAAAAAAAAGCACAGCAACGACCGAAGTTACAGTTACAGAATTGTTATATATATATATATATATATATATATATATATATATACACACACACACACACACACACACATATATATAAATACAGAGACAAATATAAATAAAATATACAAAGGGGATAAATAGAATAAATAGGAATAAAAAATAAAAATACAAGTGAATTGCACATTTCAAGTATTGAGTCTATTGCACTGTTGACTATTTACAAAAAGTATTGCACAAGGTATTGTACAGTGAGGTGAAGAGGCACTACAGCTTAGTTGTTCCCTTTAGTAGCTTTGCATGAAATGTAGGAAAGAAACTGAGATCTTTATGACTTATGTGTATTTTAAATAGTTGATTTGTGGAAGCAGTAAATTGTGTGATTCTTATATAGAACTACTCTCCTAGAGCACACGGTATCTTGCCAAAGGATATTTGGCATACCAGGGACCAAACCACAGATTGCACAGAACCCTGTGGAACTCCATGACTAACATTTGTGTGTAAAGAAGACCCCTCTTGTAAACTATCAGATAAATATCATTTAAACCATCACAGCACATTTTTAAAAGCCCAATAGTGTTTTATAATCTTTGTGGTAAAACATTCAGTTAACTGTTTGAGAAAGACTCCTCCAAGAATTCTTGAAATGAGAAGGCTGAAGATTGGTCTAAGTAAAGAAGTGGTTTAATTACAGCCACCCTGAAAGCCTGTCGTACATATCCTGTTGAGAGAGAGATATTGATCATATTTGAAACTGCAGCATTAATTAATGGTAATACTTCACTGAACAGTCTTGTAGGAAAGGGGTCTACTAAACATGTTAATGATTTAGAGAAAGAAATCATTAAAGTTAGTTTTTAAAGTTGCTGTACTTAATGATATGACTGTGGGATGACCAATAATTTTTAACTTTGATGGATAAAATTTTAATTTGACAAAATAAATTATCGTGGGTTGTTTACTTTAAGCTCACCACATCTTTGGGAAGCTGAGCTTTCTCCTTCATTTCAGCTGTAAAACACTGTTGTACCAGGTAATACTGGTCCGGATGGGTGTATATGAAATAACCCACTATTTTAGAAAAATGGGAATGTGTAATTTTCACATACTGAACAATACCCAGCAATGCTTTTTGTCTCCCAGAAATTAAACTGATTTGGAATGAAGCCATTTCCGACTGCATAACAACACGTATTAAAGCACCGAATGATTTGATGCCAGGCGTCAGTGCGTGTGCTGCTTCTGTAAAACACAGTGAGCCAGGAAAGAGCAACAATTTAAATGTTCAAACTGAACAAGCCTGCTGCCTCCTGGGATTTGTGTCCTCATTGCGGTTTCTCATGCAGGTGATGATGTAGGATAAAAGGAGCAGATGTTCTGCATTTTTAATATTGGTCAAATGCATCTCTGCAAATTTTGTGTTAAAAGGTATCAAAATTGCTCGTGAAGAGTCTAATTAATACCTGCATGATTTGAAGTATTGACTTGCTCCCGGTCCCACAACGCTCTTTGCTTGGACACTGGCCGATCTTACAAGGCTTTGCTCTTTTTGCACTGAAATGTCAATTTCTCCCCAGACCTTTTCATTAGTGTACATTTTAGATGGATAGTTGGCCCTGGGTCTGCACTCCCATCCCATCCACTTTCCTCTTCACCTCTGGGGCCAATTAGGATGCTGGAGCTGAAAATAAATGAAACGTGGTGGCAAAACAGCATTTACTTCAAAACCTTGTGCTTAATTCGAAGATCTTTCTCTGATCTGAAGTTGAATTAGTGGGGTGATATTCCTTTTGATCTTGCAGGTTTTTGCATTTGCTGCCAACTTATTGAGCAGAGACTCTAGGGGAACAGGCAGCACTGAATGTGTGGATACATAAAGTGCATAGACAAATACACAAAGAAAGTGCATATATAGACAGAAGTGCACAAATTGCTATAATCTCCACTCCCTTAACTACAGCCTACAAAGCCCAGTAACTAATGCTACTACGACTAATAATAATAATAATAAAACCTAAAGTTCCTGTTTTAACATATTTTAAGGGCTTTATGAAGAGTGTGATAGAAGTTAAGGTGCTTTTATAAAAAAATATTTTTAAGCTACTTTTGAAAGTGGTTTGTATATGATATTCAAAATACATTTTACCAACTTATCTATATCCACTTTGACCTTGACCCGCAACAGCTAAAAATGTCTTCGTATTTTGGATCTACAACGTAAATTTTGCTTTACTAGTGTCACAACCGCTGTCATAGTGTTGTCTAATATGCAAATCCGAGTGTGCAGGTGCCTCTCCGTGATTGGTGGATCCAGAGGACCGACTATAGGGATAGGCTAACTAGCTGGAAATTACTTATACAATGACGTGGCCATGGACTGCCATTCATTCATCCTCAACTCTTGCAAACATGCTCAATACTGTTCATTATATACAGGAGTTTGTAGGGGTGGACTGCCTTTTTTGTATGATTATAGTTTTCTCCTGTTTTTCTTAGTTAGAGAGGTAAGTTGTTGTCATTTGGTTTGATTCTTTTCATTAGGTAAGTTTGGTAAATCCTCGAGATAGGCTCCTTTTGTTTGTTGTTTTTGCATTAAGTCCACCCCGAAGTTATAACCTGCTCCTTTTTAGTGTCAAATAATGAATTAACATATTGTAAATAAATCATTATCAAACTGTACCAAATGTGTGATATGGCGAGGATGGATCACACTTATGTTGTTATCTGGCCATAACACTACACTACACAGACAGACAAAAGAGCAAAGAAGAAACATGCAACACAATAATTTCCTGCTTTAATCGTTTTTTTTATTGGTAATGCTGACTTTGTGTGAACTTTGTGTGATACACAGACCCTTGTAGCACAGCGCATAAAGGCTGAAATATTTAAGATACAATTCATTTATTCTGCAACTGATGAGTCTCAAATTCATTCTGTAACGTGAAAAATAGAATTGATCCAGAGTCATAAAGTAGACCACTGATATAAACATCATCGAGGTAACCTGGGTAAACATTAGATACACCAAAACAGGTTAAAGCAACAGAACAACCAACTGGAAAAATACACTACAGTAGCTACAGAAAAATGTACCAGGGAGAATTTACGCAGTTAGAAAAGTGAAGGATAGACAAACCGAATATTGATTTTATGAAGATTTCTCCCATTTTCACTTTGTGTAAGGCCAATTTCCTACAAGGTTTCTGTGTGAAGTAAAGTGATTTTAAAAAAAAGAAATTTTTAATTAACTTTTTTGGTCTTAAACTTACAAAATTAAATCTAAAGCAGTGTTTGACACTAACATAAATGGATTTTGTGGAAAGGCCCTCGCCTGCTTACCTCAGAGTATGGCGGCTCTCCTGACACACAGCCTGAGGCTTTCCTGCTTCCTATTTGGAGTGTATTAAAAAAAGGTTCCAAAAAGGTAAAACATCACACTTACACAAGCAGTGTAGCCAGCTGAACACCACACATTGTGTCTAGATGAAAAGTGAAATCAATCACACATTGGTTGAAAACATTATTGGCTAAGAATTCTCTTGTTCAGGTGTTAAACAAGGTGGGTTGAGTATTGAGCTGTTTGCTGGCTCCTATTAACCTCTCAGCGGGGGTGTGAGTTGCCACTGTGCTGCTTTTGAATGGGATTGATTCAAATCCCCATAAAACAATATTTGCAAAATAACAGAAAGATCACCTGAAACATAGGTGAAATGCCTGAAAATTTTACGCTGACAACTTTATGTTGTCTATACAAATTTCAATGCAGTTTAATTTGACTAGTATCTTTTCACTCATCATATAATAGTTAATATAATTCAACAGCTTGAAAAGGGCAAATAAAAAACAAAGTTGAGAGCAATGATGTTCAGGTTTTTTGGCAGTGGTTTGCTTCTGGACTGCTTGATCTGGGTTATAGGAGGAAGCTGCCCCAAGCAGGAGAATTCATGTATCATGTAAGAATTGAGATTTTATTTAAGAATGATGAAACGTGAGAAATACAGACACATAATTCCACGTGCTGGGTAATTATTAAAAGAATAAGGATGCAAATACAAGTGGCAAAATGAGCATCCTTTGTAGGGTGGCAGAGTTTAGCCTTAGATGAACTGTTTACAGTGAGGAGATCAGACATGTAGAATAAAGCTGCTGCTTCATATAGAAAGGAGTGAGCAGAGGTAGTCTGAGCATTAAATTAGAATGCCTCCTGAGCACCTCCCTTTGGAGGTTTTCCAGGGGTGCCCAACTGGGAAAACAACCCAGAACCTAACCTGGAAACGTCTCAGGATCCTCAGGGAGAACCTGGAAAGCATCACTGGGAATAAGGTATGAAATACCCTACTTAGCCTTGATTTTGCATAAGTGTAAAATAATGAAACAGAAAATATATATTTAAGATGCAATTTACAGAAATAATTCAAGGCTCAAAACAAGGCATGGGGATATCATTTGGAGTCTGACACTGAGAAACTGGCAGCAGATCCTTTGGGTTGTGTGGCTTGTGGTTTGGAGCTTCTGCAATTTCAGTTTGTTTCTGTTTATCCTCCAAAAGCTTAATTGGGAGTTTGAAGGTTTGACTTGGGATATTTTTTTTCTGGTTTCTTGAACAGATCCTGAGCATATTTTAGTGTGTATGTCTCAACATACCTGCCATGGCAGTACTGGATGCTGGTCTTCTTTTAGCAAAATAGCCAAGAAGTTTGGAATCGTGATGATTAAACTATAAAAACTGAGCAATCAGGAGATGACAGGTGTCTTTTTTCAAGACAGACAGACAAACAGCCCCCCACATTATTCCACCTTTAATGTTGTTGTCACACATCAAATAAGACCGTCAGACACAAAGTCATACCTATCCATTTTTCCATCTATATCTAAAGAACATTTTCTTTATGGTCTGGGGAATAAGCAAAGGCTCATATTGTGCCCTGTGAGTTCAGTATGTAGGAGTTTTTCCTGTTTGAGGAGCCTTCCCAGCAGCCTTGGCTGTGACCTCTAGAGAGGATGGATAATAACTTCACTGCAATGAATGTTCAAAGTTAGTTTGCCCTCCACCCACAGCTATATCTCCAATTTCTGCATTCACTTTCAAGCTTGCACCCTCTCAGTCTCTCAGAATTTCTCTCTCTCTCTCTCTCTCTCTCTCTCTGTTTCACACACTCTCTCTCTCTCTCTCTCTCTCACACACACACACACACACACACACACACACACACACACACACACACACACACACACACACACACACACACACATCCAGCTTGTCTCCTTCTCCATATGTGCATGTATATGATTCAGTCTGCACTGACACAGACTGATTCAAATCTTTCCTCTTTTCATCTGTTGTCATGGTAAGGAACTGCTATCTATATCTATCTATGTTTATCTAGTTTAGGTGTTGCACCCAGTAGTCTGTTGTTTTCAGCCTAAAGATCTTATTAAAAGGATTGAATGTCACTGTATTCATGTCAGCCCAGTGTGGGGACCTCAATGTGGAGATCAGGGAAGCGTCTCCTCCAGGCAAATGTATTTACACTTTGACTTATAAGGAATGTATAATGAGCCATTTGTGGTGTGAAATCTTTTGTCCATTATTGGGCGTTTCTGTGCAGCCTTTCACTCCCTTTTAGTTTTTGGGGGCGATCGTGGCTCAAGAGTTGGGAGTTCGCCTTGTAATCGGAAGGTTGCCAGTTCAAGCCCCGGCTTGGACAGTCTCGGTCGTTGTGTCCTTGGGCAAGACACTTCACCCGTTGCCTACTGGTGGTGGTCAGAGGGCCCGGTGGCGCCAGTGTCCAGCAGCCTTGCCTCTGTCAGTGCGCCCCAGGGTGGCTGTGGCTACAATGTAGCTTGCCATCACCAGTGTGTGAATGGGTGGATGACTGGATGTGTAAATCGCTTTGGGGTCCTTAGGGACTAGAAAAGCATACAAATATACAAAGCCAGGCCAGTTTTCCAGTCTTATTGTCAGGGTCTCTCTCACATATCCATTTCAATTGTACAATCAATCAACCGAATCATGAAATAGTCACACACTGTTTTCATTTTTGCTGTTTTCATGTTATGTAATAAAACAGGAAAAGTGGAAAATGTGCAATTATGATAAGTGAAATGTACCAGAAATTGTGCACTATTTATATGGTAATCCATGATATTACTCAGCATCCCCAGGTAGCTACAAAGCACTAAATGGCATAAAAATTAGCAACTACCTACTAAATACTTAGTAGGTAAAGTTTCAGGTACTCCTCAAAGAAACACAGCATGAAAAGAAGGAGCTGGGGTGGCTTGACAGATTAAATTAATTTTAACCTCTATAACATTAACAGACATTAACCATTATTTTGACATTTTTAAAACTGTTTCAGTTTTCTTTCTATTCATTTTCAGTATCATTTATTTTATTTATTATTTATTTATTTAAATAATTATTTATTTAATTATTTATTTTATTATTTTCTCTTTCATTTATAATATTCTATTTTTTTTGGTCATATTTTCTCTAGTAACGGTCTTTGAAGGGCCAAAAACCAACTTTCATTTTATTCATCTGCTGTCCCTGTCAAGCTCCACCTGCACCCTAAACCGAGTAATGTTTAGTTTGAACCTGTAAATCATTTTTCCGTTTGTTAAAATTTAGCCTACATTTCTGTCTCAGTAGAATTGGTTCTAAAGAACTATCATACAGATAAAGTTATTAACTTAAATATAACTGAGTGAAACAACCACAGATTGACAGGTGCTTGCCGACGCAAGGCTGTGCTTCCACCTGGTGCAGCCTCGCTGTAACCTTGCTGAATATTTCATATCTGTCAATATGTTTCTGTGTCACACTTTTGAAGTAGTGCCGTCAAATTTCACATGGGGGAAAATTTTGGAGGATTGTTTTTCTTTTATTGTTTTCTTTTGCTTTTTTTTTTTTTTTACCACAACAATGTCAATTTAGCATGCGCCGCTCATCAAAAGCAACCTTGCTGCCAGCTGCAGAACAGAAAGCTTCTCTTTCAGCCTGTTGTTGTCATATGTTTAAATTATGCATCTGAATTTTAATAGACAGGAATATGATTATATAGTTTGACAATGAAGGGGAGGGGGCAGGAGGGGGCAGGAGGGGGGTACGGGTGGTGAGGAGTGGGATCCTCCAAAATTCATTTCAAACATTCATGCATATTTAATAGGCTGGATGCCAAGACTTCACACAGTAGTATAATCCCAATATGCACCGAGTCGTTATCACTGTCAGAGGCAATATGCAGTAATTCTGCCACAGTGCACCTCTTTGGAAGACCAAATAGTGTGGTGCTGGTGTTCAGCAACCAAAATGGTATCCAGAGTCAAAAAACCCGCAGCTTCCCTCAACCACATACGCTCAGCACACATCTGCCTCTCAGGGTTTTTCATTCCTTCACTGCCTCACTTTGTACTCAACAGCACTCCAGCCCTCTCTGTTGCCATCTCTGCTTTGTGACAGGTGTAAATGGGTGATGCGTGGGTGAGGCGTCCTATCCGGCAGAATCTCTAAATTCACAGCAGAGTTCACATTTACCCCTCCCTACATCCTTGTGACAACGCTGCACTTCAGAGGTGGCAAAGTGGCTTTACTCTTTCTTTTTTTTAAAACTCTTGAGACATTCAGCCTTAGAAGAGAAATATCAATTAACCAGCGCAACACAGGCACATCTGCACATCTCTTTACTTCTCTTGTGGAAATTATTTTAGTACCGACACTTCACTGTTAAAAAAGGGATCAGAAAACAAACCAGAGACATCCTTCAAGAATGGAGAAGTGCATGGAGAGCTTTTTAAATACAAACACATGAGGGAGGAGTTGTTGGTTGTTGTATTGAGGAATGAAGTGGATGTTACAGGCATGATGTAAATCCTCATGCGTGAGCTCTATATTGGTGCACCCATGAAACGAATATAAAAGTGGGGAGGCTGGGGAGCAGCCCAACTGATTCACAGGTGCTTCATGTATCATATACATCAAAGAATAAACAGTACAATTGAGAAAATCTGTTCATCCACTGTGCATCATTGGTAACTTTATGCCACAGCAACTTGCAACTTGGGAAAATACAGACGGAGCTGAAAAAAGCGGAATACACGCTCCCTTGGTTTAGTGTTCTCTACCATCCTTCTGAAAAAGTTTGCTTTTTTAATGGTAATCCTGACATAATTTGAGCTAGCAGTATATGAGTAGAAATTGTAAGGCAGGCACTATTGTAAGATTTATAGTGAACATGTGGCATATATAATTTAATTCCAGGGATCACTGGCTCATGGCCCCTGGAATTAAAGCCTTAATAGCTCTTTATCTATTGCCTCTCTGACAAGTTGGAATGGTTAAAAACTGAGGAGCAGACTATCACACAAAAAGCTATGTCATTTGTAAGATAATTCAGTTAATGGAAAAAGCCTAAAATGACTTAAACGCAATAGCTCAAGTTAGCTGGTATTAGGCCCAACAGACTCTATTCCAAATGGGTGAGTTACAAACAAGTTCAATACTCAGTACAACCCAAACCAAAGAAGTGTCTTACCAGGTTGTAAACATTATAATTTCATTAACAAAGCTGACCATTATAATATGGGAGTCTGTGGAGGCTGACTCACTTTTGGAAACAGCTTTTTGGCACTTGTGTGTTGGCTTAATTTTTCTGCCCTAGCAGCAGCTGCTGGTTATAAATGGGATACATGAGGCACCATAACTAAAACACAAATGTGTGCGGTAAAAATCTTTACGGTACTGCATTTTATTTTATTGTATTTTATTATTTTGCAGTGGGACATGGATTGAAGCACACAACGCTTGCATTGCCTTAGAGCACAGACAAACAACGCCTTGCCGTTTCATTAAAAGTTGCTGTTTAAAGCAGCAGTGATTTATTGTTTGACCAGAGGCAGCAGAATGTGTCAGCAAAACTTGCTATTTTAAACATTAATCAGACACAGAACAACATTAGCATTCATTTAAACTTGTGCATCTGGCCATCAGTTAAATCTCCAGCAACTCATGAAAAAAATCATCTGACTTTTGACTTGTTAGATGTTTTCTTGGCGATTGCTGTGCACGTCTGCTGTTTGGTGTTGAGCAGGTTGTGTAAAGCGGGTTTGTGAGAGGAGTGAGACTGAACCAAAATAATAATTTGTAGGCTGCAGATTCAAAGCAGCATTGTTTGCTCATTAAAAAATAAATGCGTCAGTTTAGAAAAGCATAAATACAGTAAACAACTGTTGTTGGTCAAATGTAAACAGGTTCATGAGTAAAATAAAATGTAAAAAAAGTAATTATTCTCCTAGAAAATCAAATAAATCACAAATTTTGAGCAGCTGATTATGTGATTGTCTTGTACAGAGACAGAGTCAAGTTACAGTGCTTGACCTCAATTGCAGTCCTTTTACATATGAAGGCAGTTTGCTTTTGTCTTTCAGTTTTTGGTGATATCTGGGCATGGATTTCTGCACAAGTGTGCACTTTAACTCTTGGATCACTTCTTTAAAACTTGGGTTGCATGGCACAAATTTGACTACTGCAATGAAAAGAAAAAGTTCTGCAGGTTTTAGTGTTTGACTTCTATTAACATTTGCATTTACAGCTCTGACATATCTGGCCTCTCTGCCGTTTACAGATTCTGTGGGTCAGGCTAAACTAGAAACAGATCACACACCCCGCTTTTTAAATAACAAGGCAGAAAATTACCCCTTTCATACTCGACTGCACAAAGTAATGGTGAACTGACAAATGGTTACCAGCCAAAGTGGTTCACTCAGAGTATATACTGTACCAGCTGTCGATGTAATATGGGAAAACTTCCCTTAGAAAGTTTGGAAGCTGAAACATTTACTTCTACTTTTGCCCTCTAAAATGTGACATTGGAGGAAGTGCCCTTCTGATTTGGAGATGAAACCCGTGGCCCTTGCATCTGACCATTTCAAAGTGCTGCTAAGTCTGAACAAGCCCCCTGTCACTCGTTGTGAGCCACTGTCCAGCAGCCACCTGCTTCCCACGAGCCTCTGGTGGGCTGTTGGCCTCCATTCATAAACGTCGGGAAAAATTACACATGTTGGCTGTGACCAGGATGGCCACATAATAGGCGGCACGCATAATTAACTTGGAGAACGTTTATTAGGCCCGACGGCACCGAGTGCACGGTGTGGAATTGCATGGGGAAATATACGTGTAAGTGTGTGAGAGGAGTGTGTGCAGTGATGTGCATAGAGAGAGGTTTGAGGTGTCCATGTGTGCTTGAGCGCAAGCAGGAAAAAAAGACACATGCATGTACTGATTTAAGTAATAGACCTCGTGAGTGTGGAAATATTTTGGTCTGTCCTCGTTTCAGAGGACCACTTGAGATTAAAGCTTGGTTTGCTATAAGGGTAAAGATAAAGTTTTAAGGACGAGGATAAAGTTCAACTATGGCTCAGTGGCAGATACGACAAGTAGTATCTAGACCGACTTGACTGACTTTCTTTCAACACATAAGGCAGGGAACGTCTGTATTGATTAAATATAATTTATCCATAAATACTCTTGAGTCAAATACTTTTCATTGAAATCGACAATAAGTTCCTTAATTTGTCTGAATTTTTCTTATTGTGGCTCTCAAACACAAAATGCATAAGGATTCATACAGTGTTTGGATGCTCATTTTCTCTGAGCCGAGAGTGTTTCCTCAACAAGCCCTTGTATTGTGAGAACAAATGGCTGTTAATACCAGATTTCAGCCTTCCAGTTAGTAGATTGAGAGGCTTCCTCTCATTCAAATTCACCATCACTCACTACTTAGTTCCATCAGTCATCTTTTTTTTTCTTCCTCTGCTCTGACAACAAAGTGAACCTTGTCTGGAAGCAAAACAATTACGCCGGCTCTGTCACAGATACGTCTGCCGAGTGCCTCAGTTGCTGTGAAAGTGTGCCAAGTTTTTGATGCGTCTCTCCTTGCTTTCCCCTACCTCCACCACCTCACCCGTCTCACGGACATGTTGGCTGGCTATCGCTGTTGGCCAGTCGTCCCACTGTTTGAGATGTGCTCCCTGTGCTTCAGTCTGCAGGGAAACTGTGACAGCCTTATCTCTCTTGACGCTCACTCACCTGGAAAAATATGTGAAAAAAATTAGGCTGAAGGGTTTCACAGCTTCCTCGGGCACCTTCCTCCACAGCTGAAGCCTGCACAGGAAAAAAGAAATTAGAATTTACTTTCCTAAGGAATTAAGATGGTGCAATAAGAGTTGTGAGAGAAGAAAGACACAGGATTTACCAAATATAAGAATGAAAACAGTCATGCATATTGTCTCCATGGTTATGGAAATTGACAAAAAATAAAGCAGAATTATGGAGAAAGGCACAAAAAGCATTTAGTAAAAGAGATGCAACCTTAGTTTTCAGCACTTCTGCTTTTCCACACATTAGTAGAACAATTTAACAACGTGTTTTTCTAAAACTGGAAGATCTGAGCCCAGTGGGGATGAACCACGGCGGGGGGATTATATGATCATGATCAATCGCTTACAGTGATTACCCACATTAAAACATTAAAACCAGGTGATATGTATAACATCAGTCATCTGTTTAATCCAGTAATGTCAAGTGTATCATATTTGATATGGGAGTTTTTGTGTGTTTTCGAGACTTCTACATCATCAGCATGATCAAAATGTATGTAATAAAAAAATCATGCATATTAAGATTTTACTTTTTTAAAATTTTGTCATAGGGTTCAATAAACATTCCATTTTCAAAAAAATTTAATTATCAGCCATTTAAAGGACTAATATCATAATACCACATGTGGTTATGGCTACTTGTTGCCTAACATCAGCGCTTTGGTTTTACTTTGCATTTACACAAAATTTGTTTAATCCATTTGTGGAGATTAATTTGCTCATCAAAAGGTATCAAACTTTTATTTCCCACAGAGCCTATGTTTTGTCTATGGAAAAATTATCCACAATATTGACACTTGTGGTTTGAGGTAGATGTAAATGGTTTACAGTAGTTACACAAGAGTTATGTGCAAAATGTTTTCTTGATCTATATTTTTGTTTTCAACATGCTGTGTGCACACGCTATGGCCATTTTGCACACCACAAACAGCAATTGTTTTTAATGTACTATTATTTGTCAGTACCACAGGTATCAACTTCATGAAAACCGTATTGTTACAGTGAGAATAGGGGTAATTTGAATCTTGGACTGAGTGGTGAACGACCCCCATGGGAACAATGAGACATGTCCCGAGGGTAGCCCAGGAGTGGTTTTGGCCAGCAGTGAAGAGTCAGCTTGACCTGCAATAATACATTAAGCAGGAAAAGTTGACAGACCTCTCATCAGGCGTGACTAACTCTCGCTGTCCCCAATGTGAGGTTTCCCACACTGTATGTGTCTATTTCTCGACACATAAAACCTTGACAACTGGCCCAGTAGACAGTAAGAGGGAAAGGAAAAATAGTAGGAAGAATTACATAAAAAAAGAGAAAAGCCTGTGCTGCAGGCAGTAAAATGTCACAAAAACAAATCTCAAATTGTCAATTTCAGTCAAAAACACCGATTTGAACCCGAGCTAATGCCGGAATGTCAGGTTACATTTGATTCCAGTGAATGTTTGTGTGAAGTTTTTTCCTACACTTGATATGCTTGATGGTGGAATATAAAGACAATCTTACAAAAATTTCAGATACAGCTTTTTTCAAATCATCTTTTAAAAGAAACAGGGTTTTGGGTCCACAGCCTTGTAAATTTGATGTTTTAAATGACTGTTTGTTTGTTTTTTAAGTTTTTGCAGGTGCAAATACAAACATAGAATGCCTTTAGCTTTCAGATAGATTTATTGGCCGTTTCCAAACTTGTGCATTTTTTAATCTGAATTTTTTTTTTCTCCCAGATGAATATTGTGGCCAAATGCATGACTAACGTGGTGCCCATTAAATTGACACACAGGCTACAAAATTAACAGTCTGGTGGTTTGCATTAACAGAGCGACCTGGGATGGAGTGGAAATCGCAGCCTTGATTATTAGTTCAGATGTGCATTGGTTGTGCTGTTGGTCAGACTTCATATCAGTTGGAAAAAAATCATGCAGTGAACATTTTAAAGCCAGTCACTTGTTTGTCTTTCATATATTGCATGAAGAGAGCCAAACAAGGAAAAACCTAGTTGCAAAAAAGTTTAATGAAAATCTTGTTGAAAGCAAATTGCTGCCTGGAGGAAAGAAAATGTAAGAAATCATGCTTCAAGCTTCTCAAATGACTGACAATCAGCGCAATCAACATTCTAAACTAAATCTATGGGCACTTGTCACATACTGGCAGCTGTTCAGGAAAAAGTCTCACAGGCTTGCTTAAATCAGCTGCTGTCATACAAAGATCGCCACAGTACTTGTTTACTTATAACTAATTTGCAGAATCACCCATCATGTAATGATGCCACAGTTTTCCCTTTTCCTGCATGAATTCAAGCCCTGAACTTTGTGTTCATCGCGCTGCTGTGGATGCAGGTACAGGTGAACATTTTTTGACGGTTACACAATCACAAAGTCTTTCATTAGCACCTTGCCCCTCAGGTTTCCATGGAAACAAGCTTGGCGACTGCACATGTGAATGTGTTGGAGAGAGGATGGTCTGTCTTCTCACTCAGCGCGTATGTGTGCGAGAGAGACAGATAGCATATGGCAGCAACAGCATGTGCATGAATGTGTCATAGAGTAAATAGTTTGTGAGTGCCTTCTTTGTGTATGTGGCTGCACATGTATTTTCAGTGATACTTGTGTGCTGCATGGACTCACTGCGTGTGCCCGTCAGTGAGAGCATAGTGAGTTACCTCTTGTGCATTTGCATGTGTGAATGCATTTGCATATTAGATTATGTTTGTCCAAGTAAGCAAACATAAAAAATCTGCAGCAGTGTGCTTGTGTTTGTGTGTACACAGGTGTTTACACAAGTGGGCATGCATGTGGCTGAAGTGTCAATATGTGCTTGTTTGTATGAAGCTGTTCACAACGAAAGCGAGTGGAGAAGCATTTTCATATTTCTTAGTCTCTGAGTGGGTCTGCATAACTGAGATGGAACGTCAACACAAGACAGATATTCAATATAAGTAAACAACTTGGCATCATTTATTGCATACATTGAAGTGTGTGTCGCTGAGTGTAGTAGATGAACACACAATCAAACAAAAACCAACATACAGACACACGCACACATACACTTTTGCCTTGAACCACTCAGTAGTTGGCAACATGAAGCTATCTCATGCAGCAGATGCAAATGACTCTCCCATGACATTTCAGTGCTTAAAAAGAGAAAAAATTCCGTTTGACCAATTTGACTCTGTTGGACAGTTGTTCACAGAAACATACAAGAGCATGCAAAAACAAATACAGACACTATTAAGTCCAGTTGAGCTCTGCCTTGAGGGGGAAGAAAACCCTGGCTAACAGGGCCCTGAGATGAGTCAGAGGGCTTTTACATACAGGCTCATTTGTGCCAGCTTTAAGCTTGTTTGTGTTATTTATTCATGTTCACTCCTCCCAAATCAATGCACAGAGTTTTAGCCTCAATATACAGGGACGTAATTCTCCCCCCCCCCAATGATCAGACCCAACCAATATACCCCCCCCAATAAAATGATGTATTATCTTGCATAAATAGGCTGTTGATTTTCTTTACTCATTTCAGTTATTACCAGTAAAATAGTTGCATGTTTAATCATCTGGGAATTTACCCAGATTTATTTATTTATTTAGACAGAGATCTTGACCCCCCCAGTGTTCAGCACAAAGTTACGCCGATGTCAATATATATGTTTTTATACTATACGGGCTTTTTTTTAAAAAACCTTTCTGACTGCTTGAAGCGTGGATGGTAAAAAAAAACAAAAAAAACACCCTCTTTCAATTCTATGAGCACATAATAAAAATAATATGGTCCTTAGCGGGTCTTAAATTCAACAAATACAACCTCAAATGAACTACAAGAAGACATATCAGAGTTTGCCAATATCAACATCAGCAATAATCAGACTTAAAGGCCTTTGATTCTCCTCATCAAAGGGTAATTTTCAAACATTTGAACTCCATCATTCTACTGTGAGCATATTTTTCACAAGTGGAAAACCACTTGCCAGTCATTTTGTGTGCGGACATTGCAGCAAACTTGCATCCACTATTACTCCTCTGTACATGTCTTTCAGTCTTTCCTCTCTAATGTTGTCTCTAAACCACTCGACCTGAGCTGTCTGTCTGATACTGGTTCTCATTTCTAATCTTGTCCAAGTGGATCTTTGCCAATGAAATATTAACATCTTCAATTCTGCCACCTCAAGATTTGCATTGTCTTTTTCTCAATGTCATTGTCTTCAAATAATACACCGTAGCAGGCTTCACTATCTTCCCCTTCACTCTTGCTCATACAAATCATTTATTTCTTCTTCTGACACTTGTCTCCACCTACTCCACCTACACGCTCTTCTTTACTTTTTTTGGTGCTCTGTTGCTTTGGATGGTTGACCCCAGCTACTCTCACTACTTTCCTTGCATCTTCACTGTTACACATGCTTCCCTCTCATTTACACACGTCTTGCTCTTCTGACTTTCATTCCTCTTTTCTTCAGAGCATACCTCCATCTCTCCTGTCTCTCGCAGAGCTGGCCACTGAGGTAATCCCACTCCCACCCAACAAAGTTACAGGAGTATTATAATTTGCAAAACCTCTGCCACACTGATTACTGATGGAAATATCAACTAATGCTCATAAATACGGTATTTTTTAGAGCTATGAATGTGTACTTTGCCATGAAGAACTTTCTCATCATATCATCTGTCTAATCAAAGATTCTATGTCTTAATGCTTGACAACTTACATGAGGCATAAGAGAAATTACTTCATTTATGCAAAATCATTCACAATTACTCATACACTACCGACCCAATGGTCCATAAACAATTAAACAACTAAAAGATTTGAACTCCACGTAGTTTTGAAAACTCTTTCCTGCAAAGTCTCATAAGAAATGATTTTTTTTGGTCTTCTTTACAGTAGATTTGCATGAATTTTTTTCAGTTTGTGTGGGTTGTTTTCTCTTTCTTAACTAACTCTTTGTTGATTTTAAACTGACAAAGGAAAATCACTGAATGTGTTTCACTTATTTTTAATTACCAGACCAAGTATTAGATGTGGTGAGCAAAGTGAAATGACTTAGGTCATATCTTAAGAAGTGATCTTTGTGATGATGATGTGAACCGACAGTGTTGTAAGCTGTACATGCAAGCTAATATGATGGCACGTGAATTTTACATGTGCACACATGATGTTAAAGTGGCCCTTTTTCAAGCCTATTGTACCTCTTTTTAGTGTAATTACAGTAAAGCCATACAGAAAAAACTGCATGTGGCTTTTCAAGATGCATTTAGAATTTTCCTTAGACTTCCAAGATAGATATCTTATCAAATGTTTGTCATAAACATGTCCCAACCTTTGTGTCACGAGTGCCAATGCAGTGGTGAGGAGTGTGGACCCAAGTGCAGGCACTGATGAATGAGTAACTGTGCATTAGTTTCATTTAAAGTGGGGGAACAAAATACAAACAAAGGCAGAGCATGGCAGTGACTAAAACTAAGAAAAATCTGAACTGGGGAAAGGTACGAAAATAATACAAAGGAACAAAATGTCTGGGACTTAAAACATGAAATATAAAAACTTGAGATAGGAAAAAACAGAACATGAAGACCAGCGAGACGAAACATGGAACCCGGAGAAATTCAGCAGGAGACAGACAGACAAACCAGCAACAAACAGTGGAAGACACAGGGCATAAATACACAGGCAGGTCAACGAGAGGATGGAGAACAGGTGGGAACACAGCTGAGACAAATCAGACATAATGAGACAAAGGAAGCAAAGGACAAGGACTATCAAAATAAAACAGGAAGCACGAGACATTTGCAAAGATGCAGATTTGACACAGAGATGTGAAAACATGACAGACGCCATATAATACAAACCATAATTCAAAGAGTATAACTTAAACCAAAAAACACAGTGACCCAATGCCGCGACATTTTCATTCCTTACTGAGGAAGTATATGAACATATTTTAAGAGTCAAGATATTTAATAGGAAGAGCTATTGTTTCTGATGTTTTTCCTCTTCTTCTTTTTTAATGTCTGAAATAGGCTAAGCTAAAACAAAAATCTTTCTCTATCTCTTTCTTTTTCAACCGTTTAATTGAAAACAAAGTCATTAGAGTTCTTGCTCCATCTCCGTCCTTTCCCTCCCTTTCTGCTTTTGCCTTTTGCTTTTACTTCTACTCCATGGAATTTCCCAGAGACTTTTTCTCCCTCTCTCTATTTTTGCTCTCTCATCGTCTTTGTGTCACTTTTTCTGTTTCTTTTTCTCTTTATCTTTATGAGTCAGTCTTCCCTTCTGTCCCTCTTTCCACGTCTGACTCACTCGCTCTCTATTTTAATCTCCGTCTGTCTGCGTTCCCACTTTCTTTTTCTGTCTCGATAGCCAAATCTTTCTTTTACTCTGCGCCGTTCATTCCGTTTTACCGTTCTCTCCCTCCTCCAATCTTCCAGACTCCACCAGCGTCTCTGTTCTGGGGCTTTACTTTTCTACCTCTATCTTTCTTAAAGTCTCTCATTCTGTACATCTCGCTTTCTGTTGCCCCTTTGCTCTCTCAAACAGCTCCCATTTCAGAATCTCTTGGGTGCAAATCCTCTCCAGCCTTTTTTGTCTATCATCATTTTGTCTCCGTGTACAACCTGACTGACTTAGAATCCACCTCCCCACACGCAGACATGCACCCAAAGACACACAGACTCCTACGAAAGAGCTCATTCCATGCATATGTCGCCGAATTAGCCTTGTTTGCCCGCGGCAGCTTCCATCTTAATAAGTGCATTGTTTATGGGCCTATAAGCAAAATGCTGCCTGCACAGCTCATTACTGCTGAGTGGGGAGGGAAACTCCCATGAGGGAGTGTTCACACACTCACGTACACACATGTAAACTCATGCAGCTCCATCATAGTCTCCATCTCTTGCCTGTCAGAAACTCTACAACTGACTGGTTTTACTTCTCTATCTCTTAATGTACACTTCTTTTCTATTGGCATGAATTGAGATAAATCTTTGATATCTTGCCAGTTTTTTTGCAATAAGACATTCTTACAAAGGGGAATGATTATTTTAAGAAAACACTTGAACATCTGTTAATATAAATAAACTTTCAGTAGTAATTGTTGATGAAATTATATCATCCATAATGAGATTACAGGTCGCTTGCACTTCTTGGTAGCTCTAATGAATCAAGAAAATTCCCATAGTGTGCCATTATACCCATATGATATGGAACTACTTAAAAAAAACTAGTGCTGAACATCAGGACAGAAAACTACATTTTAAATAACTTGCACTTAAACCCCCTTTGTTTGCCATTTCTTATCATTTGCAACTGCTAGTAGCTTTCTACTAGTGACAAAGGATTGATTACTAGGATATATGAATCATTGCTAACAGGCCCCAACAGACTCAAAAGCCTAAAAATTCATATTATAAATGGTAAATGGCCTGTATTTGTATAGCGCTTTACACTACATACAGTCATTCACCCATTCACACACTGGTGATGGCAAGCTACATTGTAGCCACAGCTGCCCTGGGGAGCACTGACAGAGGCGAGGCTGCCGGACACTGGCGCCACTGGGCCCTCTGACCACCACCAGTAGGCAAAGGGTGAAGTGTCTTGCCCAAGGACACAACGATCGAGACAGTCGGAGCCGGGGCTCGAACCGGCAACCTTCCGATTGCAAGACGAACTGCCAACTCTTGAGCCACGATCGCATAAATGCCTCAATCTGTAATTTGTATACTGTATCCAGTATTTGGATTTACTTACCATGTCTTAAATATACTGCTTTATTCAGTCCTGCGCAAATGTCTTAATCTACAGATTCATATTCGGTAGGAAAAATGGAAATAGGTACAGAGATTTATAGAAACATATGTAAATGCGCATGGAAACACATAAGCAGAATTATATTTGATATTTGTATGACCACCTTTATTCTTCAACACAGCCTAAACTCTCTTTATGTAGTAGACATACAGTAGACAGAGTAGGGAGACAAAAGGATAAAACACGGAAATTAACATGGGAACAGGAAAGGAAGAAAAGGCAGCTGGACTACAGGACACTGAATGCAGACAGCCAATGAGCCATGGCTTTCCCACTGTTTAAATTGCACACAGGAACTTAGAAAAAACAGTGACAATTTTGTCAACAGTGATATGTAATTTATTTTTCAGTCTGTTCATTCCAGACACCTACTGTGATAATTTAATTTCAGTATCATCTCAGTGACAACCAATACTTTGTTGACATACTGTAGCTAATGCATCATAATGACACACATGTCTGTGATGATTTTTGCTTATAATAGTTTAGCTTTGAGCAATTTCATGATGTGTTCACATATTCATGTGAAAGCACCTCTCAAGAGAAAAAAGAGCTTTATCATTCGACTGCGATGCAGTTACATGGTAATTTATTCAGCAGTATTTTAGGTAGAAAAAAAGAATAGTTACAAATGTATTTCTGTTTTTATTTCAATATAAAATTAAAATAAATTTGGCTTATTTCAAAGAGGCTGGATATAAAAACGTTACAGATTAGAAACAAAACACACATTACAGTTGACAGTCAGCTAAAAAAGGATAACTTGACTGAACTTGCAAAAATAAAGAACATAAAGTACTACAGACAACCAATAAAACCAATGATTTAAGAACAAGTAGAGAGGCAAGTACGAAAATGGACTGGCAAAACTGAATATATGCATGGATCCTGTATTTGGATCAGATATTGATCTGATCCTGACTCAGAAAGGTGGCTCTATGGCCGATTCATTTATTATGTGTTTGCTGTTTGCAAACTGTAGGCCAGTGAGTTGAGCAAACTCAGTTCACCCATGACTGTGGTGTTAGTTCTTGAATGTTTATGATTGGTGTTTCTCTAGTTTGGAAGCCTTTACTGCAAACTGTAAAATGCTGTCGCCAGCTCTTTTAATGTTAGCTCACGTCATATGTCCCAGCAGCTCCTGTCCACATGCTGTGTGTGTGTGTGAGACTAGTGATATGCTCATTCTCATGCTGAGGTGAAATTAAGAGCAATAAATTAGGAAAGAGCAAAAAAAAGGCAAATATTTATATTTCCATGCCTTAAAGTTAAAAAGAAGGCAAATCATGTGAATAATTTTTTAACCCCAATTATATTTATTGTTGATTGCTATTACTAATAAATACCAGTTTCATAAATTCATATTTTTTGGTGAATTTATTTGCTATAAAATGCTAGTAAATAAAGAAGTTTCAAGAATCATTGCAACGTATTGGTTGAAGTCACAATTTTGCAATGCAGCTGGAGTTTGCAAAGACAGTCTTTTAAATGGCTGCAGTTAAAATAGGAAGTATTTGAACCTGCCAAGCACCCAAATTGCACTAAGAGAGCTAACTCAGCTTTGAGTTTATGATGATGATAAATAGTGGAAACGCTGACAGAAAAATTACTTCCACTATGTTCATTCTTGTTCTGGGAGATGAAATGAGGTGATAAGTGACTGTTAGTCGTAGTCTTTGTTTCAGAGAATCGCACCCCTGGTGTGAAACTGGGAGTGATCAGTAGTCTACAACATGGAGCCATTACTAATTTATGGTAACTACACAATGACATCAGAGTTAATCTTTAATGTAATCTCACCAGGATGCCTCATTACAAAAAAAAAAAATGCTGCGTATACAGCGCCTCCTTCTAAGAAAACAAATATCAGGGAATTCAAAATTTCAAACAGATGTCACATGTTTTTCATGTGTCTTCCAACAATTCATCCAGTTTGTAGCCAGAACTTGTTTTTGCATATTCCACACTGCCTCCACAGAGTGGGGTGCTGTGAGACTTTCTCACTGCAGGAGCAACAGTACGTGACACTGAACACATGTCTACACTGGGAGCAAGTTTGAGAAACAGATGGTAGCGGGAAAGAGTTAATCCTTAAGCTGTATGAGGCACAAGCAAGTTGGATCAGGCATGTAGAAACAAACCTATGTGTTAACACACGGAAACGAGCATTTCACATTTCAACAGACAGACAGAAAGTGTGACAACTGCAACATCGCACTGGTTATTGGTGCCTTTAGTCCCTCTGGAGAAGCAGCGGTTGACTGAGCGATGTTTTTTAAAAGACGAGGGTCAAACGAGTCAAGCAGGAACAAAGCATGTATCACAAAAAGATAATGTGGCCCCATGCAGTCTGCAGCTTTCACATCTACACCTTCATCAAGTGGTGATTGCATTCAAGTCACAGATAAAAACATCTGTTGGCAAAAAATAAATAGAAGCCAAACTTTCAAACACAGCTGACTGTTTGCAATAACAAAATAATCCAATGTTCAATAAATGCTTTACCAAATCATTTTCTTTTATTTGCTCACTACTTTTTTTGTATGCAGTATATTCACATTTATGTTGTGCGGTACAACACAAGCAAGGAGAACAGTAAAGTTTTGGATCTTTTTTCATCGTTGACGATGAAATAAGAAGTGTAAGAGTGAATTTTTTCACACTTCAACAAGAGTTTGAGAACCTGAAGGAATATTGTTGAACCTCAATCAAGTCAACATTTAATGTTAACAAAGCTTAAGCACTGATGTTGGGTTGAGTCATACAGTAGAGCTGGCACAAACCCTAATAACCAAGTTTTTTGGGCTGACAGACTTTACAGCTCAAATTGCCTTTTTATACTTTGTTTGGTAACTTGTAGTTGAACTGCTGTTTGAAACATGGTTAAATGGTTAGAAAACTATTTATTGTTATGTTGAACTTTCATTTTTTTATTACAGAACAACCTTTTGCCCACAAGGTCAGGCTTAAAAGACTGAAAATGCTTTTAAATTCAAGATACCTGCTTTAAGGGTTTTCAACTTGTGATTAGTCTTACAACCAGTGACAGCTGAAGTGAAAACATTGTTCACATCGTTCCACATTGCTCTACTGAGAACAGTGTGGATTCTTGAGAAGAACAAACTGAATCGTACTGTGAAAAATGGCTCAGGGTGTAGCATCTATCGGTGCAACAAACCTGTCCCACGTTACACGTCACTGCACTCAAAGGGTAAGCTGCAAACGTCCTGTGGCATGTAGGTCCCATATCTGTGCCCCCAAAACATTTGGTGCAGAAGTTTACATTTATTTTTAATTTTCTATAATATAATTACATATACATCAGGAGTATATGCAAACTTCCAATCACAAATGGATCTCTAGGTCCCTGAAAGGAAAGCTGACCTCATAAATGTGTTGGACTGGTGCGCTGGTCCATACCCAAATTGGTCCAGGGCCTGGCAAGTTGCTCAAGTTTGTACTGAGCGTGGGAGAACTATTTTTAGTTCCCATGTTCTGACCAACCAGAACTCTTACAAAACGCCCCAAACAAATTTCTCTGTAACACTCAATTAATTAAAATTCATAATGATGATTCTGTTGGCTTCTGTTTGAAGCTGTTTAAACTGATTTGCTTGTTCTACCTAAATCTTGTGTCCTTAATTAATTGTATTTTTTTGTTTTATCAGGCATCATTGTAAATGAGATGTTGCTCTAACGAAATTAATTAAAATGATTATCTTTACTGCTGTCAACCAAGAAACAGTAAATACATATTATATGTGATACTGTACTTGTTCAGTTATTTAACTAAATGCCCTTTTTGATGTTTTCTCACCAACAATATTGTGTGTACACGATATATTCTGTTTCTGCTAATTAAATTTCATGTGCAAAATGCAAAAAAGGCACGAATAAGAGATTAAATGAGACATACAAGTCATAAACACTATATGTTTTTTTTCTGTTTGTTTTCTTTTTATTTGGAAGAATAACACAAATATCTCAAATGTAAAAACAATGATTACATGACTGACACAAGCTGAGGATGTGATAACCCACTGCCAACAATGTTTTCAACCCCATTTCCTACTTCCCGGCTCTCCAGACACATACACAGACCGACAAGCAGCAGCAGTAACAGTGTTAGAAGGATGCTGAGGATTGTTCTTTGTCTAAACTCCCAAGAGACTAGAATAATTACTTTTCCATGAAATACACACATTGTGAATTTTGTTTTCCTCTATAATTTTGTAGATAATTGAATTCAATACCCTTGAGGTGTTATATTGCCTCAAAAACTAAGCCAAAAAAGCAAACACGTACACACACAAACAGCGGAAATCTAAAAAATTGTCTCAGCGTTGACTTATTATATCTGTGCCATTAGATGACTTATCTGAATGCAATCTGTGTCAGTCTGGATAATGCCGGATTGACTGACGCTGCCAAAAACCAAAATAATTGCCTTAAAAATAACTCAAGCAATCACAGTGGATCTGAGCAGCTACACATACACTCGGAGACACACAAACAAGGAGTGTATATATTGAAAAAAAGACACATTAAAACACATATACTCTCACAGTGGAGGGACTACAAAGGATCTGGCAGTTCTGTATTTGCTTGTTGAGCTTTCATTAAGTGTGATGGAGGTGTGAAGGTTTCGTTTGATCATTGTCTCATCCACATACCAATTACTCCAGTTAGCTGCCAACACGAGTGGATGGGGAAGCTAAGACAGCCTTGAAGTCCATCTACCCTCCCCCTCTTTACTCACTTCAAATTAGGGTTACTTTACAGTTTCTTTAATGGACTTTTAAACCCAACATATATTTAGCTTTTGGCTGGTGAAAACTTAGCGGGGATCACCTCTTTACTGAGCTTCAGATGAAAAGGATGTGATGTATTTACAGATCTTTTCTAGTGTCGGATTTAAAGTTACTTCAGTTAGCAGCTCTAACAAATGTTTAAAAAAAGTGAAAAAGATTGTGTGTTTTGGCATTTCAGTCACTTAGATGACGACTTGCAGTAGAAATTTTATCAAAAACACAACAATGTCTTACTGTCTCAAAAGACTGAGGAGGACCTATAATTTACACGAAACACTGCAGAATTAGGTGAAAACATTGATTTCATGTTTTTAATGGAGTGTGAGGATTACAGTTGCAGTGGTAGAGTAGCATTTAAATTAGTCCAACAAACCTTTTGTGATCCAGCACTGGTTAAACCTTGAATTAGCGTACTAAATCACCAGAATCACTGATGGGGAGCTGAGCGTTTTGTTCTCTGGTAAGGAAAAAAAGGAAAAAAATGAAGTCAGATCCTCAAGAGATTTTCTGAGTGTGAAAGTCTTTGTTAGATGATTGCTATAAAAGGTTTTAAAACACAGATTATGCACAGAAGCTGTCATAATAATGTGGCACCATAATGCAAATATATGTCAGAGAGCAATTTATCAGGACATATGTGCACAGTCACAGCAGCAAATCCATTACTTTAGTTGTTATTTTCAACATTAGGACACCTCCGAAAATAGTCTGCAAATAGAGAAAGACAGAAGCAACAAGACCTCCAATCAAATGATCTAAAAATCACTTTTCAACCCTTCTGGACATGTGACCATCGGGGTCAAGTAAATAAGACTCCAGTCACACAGGTCTGGGGACTGATTCACCACCATCTGGCAGTCACTGGTCAGGGAAAAATGAGTATTCCCTAGCTGGGTGGGAGCGATTGCTGGAGGTTGCAGTTGCTGGGAAAATGGTTGCTAAAGTCCCAGTTACGTCAACCTTCTTCAGACCGGTCAGTGACCCCCTGGCAACCACCTGTTGCTCGGGAAAAATGTATTCCCTAGCCAGCTACTGAAAAATGGAAAATGTGGCACAAACTGTAAGTGGAGAAGGTTCCAGCATTGAGGCACAGCTTTTACTTTGAAGGGGAACCTTCTCCATTTCCAGTTTTTGTGGGATAAGGATGCTGCATTTAACAGTCAGCTTTGTTGAATTAGTTTGTTAATTAAACATCAGTACACATCAACAAATAACATGGCATGATATGATGTATATTTTATTTCTTCAAGCTGCACTGTCAAAGGGTGGTTTATGTAAAAATATGTATATATTGTTTGTATGTCATTAAATCTTTTGGTGTTTATAATATTATGTTGTTTCTTGCCAACAGCATGGACATATCTTAGGAGATATGTCCATGGGAATTAGGTAAATATGTGGGATTAATAAGATGTTGAGCAGGGGTAGGAGTTAATAAGTATGTGTATACTTCTTCCTACTCCTTTTCAGACCAAACAATTGTTATTTCATGTTAGACGAATGTGTTTTATTTTTATTATATTTCTTTTTTGCTTGTCTGTACAAATACGTGTGTGTGTGTATATCTACACATATATTCGTATCCGTAAACGAAAGTACATGTAGACGAGTATATATTGTTTTTTTTGTTTTTTGGTTGTTTGTTTTATTATGTCTGAAATAAATAAAGATACAATACAATACAATACAATACAATACAATCTTATGGGAAAAACAAGAAGAGACTTGCAGAAAAAAATTAATACAAAATAAACACTCTTGTATGTCCCTGATGGAGTGGTGTAATAACGAGAGTCAGTCATTTTTACATTATATAACAGCACGGGGCACCATGATATTCTACAAGGCTCAGCTGTAGGGAGGTCAGGTGTGCACTGCTATTGACCTTAATCTGTATTACACACACACACACACACACACACACACACACACACACACACACACACACACACACACACACACACACGGCTCTGTGCTCATTCTGAAGTATCCAGCCCGAGGCCATGAGAGTGCAAACAGACAAGTTAGTGTGACATGAGGTTGCACTCTGGGAAGAATAGTGCGCTGTTTGTCTCTGAGGTTCCACAGTTTCATTTTAGTAATACTGGATCCTTGTATCCACCCCATAATGCTTTGCTTTAATGCCTAATCAGACCCTTTGAGCCTCTTTACTCTTATATGTATGCTATCACCTTGTGCACCGCTCTGCCTGAACATATGCTGAAAGATAAAAACGTGCAACTGTGGTAATAAAAAAGATCCTTTTTTTTAAAAACACACACCAAAAGCTTTTTCTATTTTTGTAAATGTTTTGGTCTAACTGTTGAGTATAGAATAAAGTAATTCACTGAATAATTAAATAAAAAGCAATCAAATTGTCCCAGAAAGATTAGACAGCGCTTCTTTCCCAGTGCTGGAAACTCACATCAAGCTTGTCTGAACATTCTGTCCTCCACCTGCTTATTATATTTAATCCTCTTCATTTGTCTTTTAGGTTAAACACACACATGCACACACGCACGCAGACAAACTTATACAAAGATGCCTGATCTGCTTTGCCCTCTGGTTGTTTTTTCTTCTTCTTTAGGCTGAATACCTGCGTCTTCTGAACTCTTCTCTCATAGAGAAGACAGTGAAATGAATCCAAGAATCAAATATTTACAAGACATCATTGACAAAGTGAACATGTTGAAATATTTAGCTGATAGTTTTGCTACCACTTCATTTTATGAGCTGTCAAAAACTTTGCAGGTAGTTTGTCACCTACAGCTCTGATGTACAGTATACAAATAATACGTCTTCACGCCCCCGGTTCCTTCACATGATACAGCAGTCTTGTTTTTGGGTGCGTAGCCTGGTCTCAGGAAAAAATGAAATCAGATAGAAAGTGTTAAATGTTTTTGTTGGATTAGATCTTTTGTTTTACGTGGTGACTTGATGCTAACTCACATCATTGCGTTTCATTTGAGAGATAGAGATTTCTGTTTAGGTACAGACAATACGTTCTCATTCCAGGGTGTCAGATGCTGTTAGTTCAATTTGCGTCACAGCAAGCCATATTCTTTATCAGATAATTGCACTTTTCAGCTGTAAGATTGAGTTTTGGGAGTATAACGGTATATACTTGCTTTAGGAGTCAAGTAGATATTCAGGTGGGCTGTGGCATTTAAACAATCTTGTCTGGAAGCAAAAGGCCTAAACTGTAGCGAGAAAATATTCCCCACACCATTACACCACCACTACCAGCATGAGCCATTGATACAGGCAGGATGGATCCATGCTTTCATGTTGTTTTATGGCAAATTGTGACCCTATCATCCAACTGTTGCAACAGAAATCGACACTCATCAGAGCAGGTACCTTTTTTTCTCTTTTATTGTCCAGTTTTGGTGCGAATTGAAGCCGCGGTTTTCTCTTCTTAGCTGCCTGTCTATGAGCTCAAAGCAGTCTAGCCATTCTCCATCTGATATCAACAAGGCATTTTTGTTTAGAGAACTGCTACTCACTGGATATTTTCTCTTTCTCAAGCCATTTTCAGAAGTACTCATTCCACCTTGTCTGGCACATTTCTTTCCCCATTCTGGTGTTCAATTTGAACTTGTTTTGACCTTGTCTACATGCTTAAGTGAACTGAATTTCTGCTGTGTGATTGTGTGATTGACTATTTGTGTTAACAATCAGTTGTACAGGTGTACTTACAAAGAGTGGGTAGTATGTACTAGCAAAAAAAAAAAGAAGTAAAAGAAATATGAATAACTGGCTTGTGTTTGTGAAACGGCAATAGCATTAGACTAATCTTAGATGAATGTTGAGACTGGCAAACCACAGTCATGTCGAAAGTGTTTGTGTAAAACCCAAAAGACATTTGGAGAAAAAGCAAAACACTTATTGTGGTTTTTCTGACTAAGAGTCTGCCAAAGACTAAACACATCTTTGTATATTTTTGAAATGTTAACAACGTGTGCTATCATGGCTTTTCACACCTGCTCTGTGTTTATCACTGCAGGTTTAAAAGTTAAGCTAATTAAGGTGGAGGTGAAGACGAATACTTTTATCCATGCATCGATGTAAGTTATTATTATTAACATCTAATTTAAAGACGGTGAAGGTTTCTCTGTGTTTCGCTGTCTTTTAAAGGACTAAATGTTTGAAGAGTCTTTCTGTGTTGAACTGAATCAGCTTTAACCTCACACAAATGACAGAACATAGATTGAAAGAGACGTCCTTGATTTCCTCCAAACCACTCTGCACTGATTCAAGCAACAAGAAAAAGACTAAATGAGCTCATAAACAAAGACTGCTTTTTAGTTTCAGCCAGTGACGTCTAGAAGCCGCAGAAAGACACAGTTTCTCTGTATTTCTGGGCATGGCTTCTGTTCAACAACTGCAACTGTGTAGAGATTCTTAGTCTCAGTACATCGTGCAAATGCATTAAAATTATAATTGTTTCTTGGCTTGAAACAGCTAGTGTGTGAAGCTGGATTTCTTTGCTGCTGTATCTACAGAAATACCCCGATGTTAAGTCTCAGTTTCATCAGAGCTCATTATCTTGCGTAGAATCAATAAAATCATGCAATTATGGGATTTCTGCCTTGAACAAGCTTTTCGTTTGAGGAGTTTACCCTCCTCCTTTCCAGCTCCAGCACTACGCCATACACCTTTGTATATCCATCATTAACTTTTGGGTAGATAGTAAAATCAAAGCAAATTTACTTTAAGAGCCAATGATTTGATATAATTTGGTTTCAAACCAAATCTCCTGTCTCTCTACAATTTTCCCTTGTGTGTTTTTTTTTAAAAAACAACCTACGCAATTGATACTGGAGTAATTCCAGAGAAATGAAAGCTACAGAGAATGATCAAAACCACTTTGATTCTTGAAGCCTGTCCATCAGCTCTTATTGGAGAAGAACGCAGGATTAAAAGTAAAATAACACTGTCAACGGACATACTCTCAAATTTAGTTAGTACTGCCATTCTTCTTGGGTGATGCTTATAAAATGCATAACGTGTGGCTATCTATAAGGAAAATAACTTCTAATCTAAATGATCTGCTCCAGTAGAGCATGTCTGGGTTATTAATTGGTTACTTTTAAGGAGAAAATGACAGAAAGTTTGTCATCCTTCCAATACGGGGCAGTCTCTTTTCCTCATCTTTTCACATTTAGGCCTAATGAAGGAGCTGCCAAAAATGTGGGAAAAAACAATTTAAAATCTGCTCTCCTCACCATTTTTAATAGATATATTAGAAGGGGGGCAACACAGCTTCAAATTAAAGTAATTACCTTTCATATATCATGTGAGCAGGCTGCACAAATTTAAAATTTTTAAGACTCAAAATATTTCTGAAAATTCACATTTGCTTTAGCCCATCACTGTCATTTAACTTTTTCATAATTAGTCATTTACTTGATTAAATATCTACAGCGTGAAGAAGCATACTACCCCCACATTTCCTGTTGTCATCTCTACACACGAGTACCTTTTCTTCAGCTGTACACTGCATTGCTCCGACTGACAGTAGACTTTTTAGATGTTGACAACAGCGAGGGATCAAAGTCAAACACAAAAGCGCACTCTGTGTGTGAGTGTGTAAATGTGGGGTTGGTGAAGCAAAGGGAGAGACAAGAGACAAGGCAACTCCCTTCCTTCAATGCCTGACCTCCCCCTAACTCCCCCTTAGGAGTCACCCAGTCAGTCTGACACACATACACCCACATAGTCTCCATGGATATACACCGATGAGATCATTCCTGATGAGATCATCGCATCTCTCTTTATATCTCACATCTTGTCTCTTTGTCTCTCTCTCATCCTCTTTTTAATATATCAGAAAATAATTTCATAAATATGATAACTAAACATTTTACAGGAAAAAGAAAATCATTATCTGTATTTTCAACTCCGCTCTCTTTCCATTCTTTTGAAACACAGACCTATCAGATAAAACAAATATGATATTACAGTTATGCACAGTGAAAAAAACTTAATCAGTAAATAAATAAACACACACATTAAAGATAGATAAAACGGCATATTCAACTTCACAGCCGTCCTGTTTCTGTCTCTCTCTTTTTTTGTCAGTTAATATTGGCATTTAAAGATTTACAAGAACATTTCTACTGTACACTGATGTCAGATTCATAAACACTACAAACAAATAAACCGACAACACAAGCACAGCATGACATAAAGTCAGTGACAATGCTCCGTCTGAATGTTTTTCTGTACTTTTCTTTTTGAGTTTTTTTTTTCTTGTTTAGGCCGGAGGGAAATTTTCTGATTAATTCAGCTCAGTTGACAAAACACAGATTATCTAGCATTAAATGTGTAATAGGTAATAGGTGTACAAACAAGACTCTGCCATTGGCTGGTGGGTTGATGATAATTAAAAGGTGGTTATACTTTAGTGTCTGTATCAAATCATTTAGAATCTAAACATATGCATATTGCTTTTGTCGTAGAATGTTTCAAAGTAACAACAAAGTAGGAAAATTGACTAGTGTGTAATTTATTTGATTAAGCTTCACATAAAAAACAAGAATCAGCATTTTATTTTGTTCATTCGACTGATGTTACATAGTTGCTTTGCAATTGATAGTCCTTACGTTAAAAGATGTCACAGTCTTCTGCTGTATGTTCACATGCATTTAATCAGATTTAGGAAGAAAAATATGACTAAATTCTGCTTGATCTGCATGTGTTTTAGTTTCTTTTTTGTAGCTTGTAGCGTAAGAAAGAAAGGTCTCACAGCAAAATGTGAAACACTTACAAAAAAATTATGGATTAGTTCATGTTTAGCACATATAATACGAAATACGGAGAAAATAAGTAGCTATTTTCAACTAGAGGCTGCAAAAATATAGGCTGGTGGTTAGACATGGTGTCAAGGTCCCACTGCCTGTATGTAGTATTGGTAATAAAACCTTTGCCTCCAGTTTGATAGATGGAACATACTATGCCGTACTATGAAAAAAAATATACCTTTGAACCTCAGTGGCATTACTGTTAAAGTACTTCTTATTATCTGGAGTGGTCAAATAACATTAAAAACTTTCATATCAGCATCATCATTATTATTATAATTATAGACTTTCTTGGGAAAGGGGTTGATGGAGTCAGGTGTTTGTTACCAAACACAGGTCTGCAACGTTTTGTAGCCTAATGGGGTTTACACTCAGCAATCTCATCAGCCTGTCCTCTAGCAGCCGCAGACAGATCATTTCCACAAACGAGCTGTGAAATCATTTGTGGGTTTCAGTACATACCCATCAACAAGCAGGAGTCAGAAAAAAGTCTGATGACTGAAGAAGGGTTTTTCCCATGAGCTGGTGAAAACCAGTTTAGATGAGGAATAGATGGAATTCAGGACTTAAATTCATTAAGTGGAGATAAACATGCCTCCAAATTGGTCTGTGGAATGTGTCAGTTTTAGCTATCACAGTGGACACACACACACACACACACACAGACACGCACACCATGAAATGTATTCTGGTAAAGATGGTGAGTGCTGTCTTCTGTTGTGGCTAAAGAGAATGTAAATTAAATTAAAACTCTGAGGCACTCTGTGTTCTTCTCTCCTTCTGGTGGTCTTTATTCCACTTTGCTGTATGGGCATCACTGCTCATGAGAAACTACATTTCCAGGAGCGTTTACAACATTTTTCCTTTACTGTCTGCCATTTTCTTCTTCCTAAGATGACACTTGAGACCACAGTGAACACACTCCTTCAACCAACCCACACACGTAGGGCACAATGTGCTAGCAGTGGGGGTGACTTGCACAGTGTCACAGTGTAACATCTCTCCAAGGCCACGCAACTTCCCTGATTAAAGGCATAAATTTCTTTGGCCTTTTTTTACACGACAGAACTACAGGGCGTTTGCCACAGCTATGAAGATAACGGCAAAAAAGGAAAAGAAATATATAAACAGTAAACTCTCAGCACCGCTCCAACTACTACTGCAGCGGGTCCTCAAGGAACCCTATCCTGAGAGTGTCGTCATTTACATAATGCTTTGAAGAAAGAATACATTCATTTAGTTTTCAATGCGTCAGAGGGAAAGGAGAGTCTTACATTTCTCCTCCTTACCACAAAAAAGAAGAAAAATGTGGAAAAGCCAGAAAGAAATCTTAATGTTATTTTTATTTTAGGTCACAGTGAAATGTCAGGGTTAATTTATAGATGTGCTGAAGCTTTATTTGTATGCCGAGGCTCAGATTGCTGAAGTTTGTTGATCTTGTTGCTCTCTTTATATGGTTACAATCGATACAATCCTACTTTTGTTTCAGAATTTAGCACCAATTTAGGAAGAGCCCCAGCTGATTTTGTTGTTTTATTGTTCTTTGTTTTCAAACATAGCTATATGATATTTCTATGTATGACTAACAAATTAATCAAAAGTCAGTGATTTTAAAGGTGTGTGCATGCTGTTAACCTAAAAACCTGTGCATATATTGACAGCCTATATATTAAAAACAACAAAAAGCCAGAAATCAGAATAGATTGTCCCCCAAGTGTCCTATGGCATGATTGCTCATGCATTAGTCGCGCCAAATCAATGGTTTGAGCCAGAACTCTGTCACATGTGCTGCTAATTATCTAAATCTGTCTGAACCAACTAGCTAACTGGTAAATGGCTCGTCCACTTGGCCAGCTGGCTGCCAGACTATACTTCATATGACCAGAAAACTAAATTACAGTGAAATTCTAAATGATAAGTACAGAATAAACCAAAATGACAAGACACCATGCTTGTTTTTTCTACAAGGAATAACAGTTACATGTTCATGCATTCTGGAAATGATCACTGATTTAAATCTGCTGCAGATGTGTTCATAAACATAAATGTTTAGATCAATATCAGTTAGTTTACAACGAGTTGTCTCGCGTTTCCAGGTCATTTATTATTGCAGTCATTGTTATTTATTATCAAATTTGTTAAAATCTTTAATTTCTTTATTATAATTTAGTTCAGCCCGAATGCTCTGATGCCATGATTTTAATTAATCATGCTCACAAGGGAATAAAGCAATCTGTTTCCATCACTCACCCCTCACACACATCTTTGTCCTTTTGCCTTTTAACTGTCTAAACATTAAGCTGGTTTCATAAATCCGTGTGTGTACCAGGAGCTTTTTCCTTGAGAACAAACTTTTGTTATTTCTTTTACACATCACTGACCTTCACTTGGAGGCAACTTTGTTACTGTAGAACATGAGCTGGCTGGTTCATTAAATAGTTTTAATCTCTGTTCAGAAACAGCTGCGTCATTTTAAACTGAAATAAAAAATAAGAAACAATTAGCTCCGTGTTGGTGGTGAAAATAAAAAAACAACAAATAAACATCAACAACAAAAATCAGCCTTGTGCGTCCACACTGCCAATGTGAACCCCAAAGATCAATAACTAGTGATCATGAGCCAGTAATGCATGATAATGAGATAATTAAATGGAAGCTGCCAGTTAATAAGGTGTGGAAATGTTATAACTAATCTCTGTCTGAGACTTACACAGCTACATGATAGGGAAACAGTTGTTTACTCAGTACAACAGGCAAGTTCCATATGGCTAATATAATGCATGGCTAGATATGAAACATGTGTAGACAAAATTCTGGATAATGACCAAAACGGTGGCACATCAAGTTGAATATTTGGCTTATTTAATAACACAGAATGTTATGACAATGTATGTGTGCTTTTTTAATATCCTGATCTTAACAGTGACCCTTACTTCTTTGCATATGACTCAATTGAATCTGATAAAATGTGCCCAGAGGTGGCACGCTATTTACACACAGTACATTACAGTGACCAGTGTTTTTATAAGCATCAATGTGAACATTTAAACTGTTTCAGTGATTGTCAAGCATTCATAACATGACTACAAACCAAAATCTGATACTAACTGTAAATTATATACATGACTTACAAAATAAGCACAAAGTTACTTATCTGATCTTGTGTCGCCTTACGGACCTACACGTTCATGGGATTGGTCTTCTGAAGTAAGTAATTACCTTTATTATTTTTTAAACTGTACAAATGGATAATCCTACACAGGTGTGTCTTAAGCTTCTGTGGCGGAGGCGTGGCCCCGGGCGCAGCTGCACGGGAGGAGTGGAGCGGAAGGCTCATCAGGGCGGCGCTGCGAGGCCGGTAAGAACAGCTGATGTTGTTTATGGACTGATGATGGTTTCCCTCCCCTGTGTTATAGTGAGACGGAGAGGAGCGGGAGAGAGAAAAGAGACACACATCAGCTGGGATGGACAGCTGTCATTCTGTGCGATAGTATCAGTGTGTGAAAGTGTAAATAAATGTGGAACTTGGCGATAAAGACCTGTGTGTGCGTGTACCTGTGCCTAGTATATTCCACAGCTTCTTTTTAAAAGTATCACCAACATGTACAGATCTAAAGTTCAGTGGAGGTGAATTACACAACTTGAGAGGCACGACTTCAACAGCACAGTCTCCTTTTGTCTTTAACCCAGACCGAGGTACAGCCAAAAAACATTGATCAGATGACCTCAGGGCCCAAGCAGGTACATGTGGATTAAGTCGTTCATTAATATAGCATCTGACCGTGAAGAGCTTTGAAAATGATCACCAAAATCCTAAACTCAACCCTAAAATTTTACTGGAGCCAGTGTAAAGAGAACAGTACTGATGCTACATGAGATTTTTTAGAGGACCAGCCTCGCAGCAGCATTCTGGGTCGTTTCTAGGGATTCTTTGCTCAGACAAAGGAATAATGAATTACAATAATCAAGGTGTGATGAAACAAATGCATGTATGGGCATTTCCATTTGACTCTGAGACACAATATGAAGCCAAGATAAATATATTTGGTGAATGAGCAGTTTTCTATTGTCTATGGCTTTTAGGATGTTATTGTTCTTTTTCTCTTTCAGATGTCAACAAGGTATGTTTCTTCTTCTTCTTCTTCTTCTTCTTCTTCTTCTTCTTATTATTATTATTATTATTATTATTATTATTATGTGAGCGCGAATGCTTGTCTGTGTCTATGTGTTAGCTCTGCTCAGACTGGTGAACTGTCCAGGGTGTACGCTGCCTCTTGCCCCAAGACAGCTGCGATAGGCTCCAGCCCTCCTGTGACAATGAAAAGGATAAGCAGAAGCGAATGGATGGCTGGATTTTCTTCTTCTTCTTCTTCTTCTTCTTATTACTGTAGGATAGAATCACAACATCTCTCAGTGTCTTGGTGACGTTTGACCCAATAATAAAGAATGGCCATACAATAATAAAGGTTTTTCATGACTGTATACCTCATGCTCACACCTTCTTAACTCATGGCCATGACTTTAATATCTTACTCACATGCCTAATTAAGTTGTGATCTTGTTGCCATGCGATAGTAACTTGTAGCAACAGGGTGTCCTAGCATGTCTCCTAGCATGTGCTGTATATATCTATCTACACAGCACCTTAGTGTGGCATTTATTGTTAGCTGGGCAAAAATATTTGAACTCCGAAGAGGATCTGCTGACAGTAATTTTACAAGTCATAGCAATAGTTTGCTGTCACAATGAAAGCATGTCAAAACACTTTAAATACTATTTTTTGTCTGATGTGTTTTTTGTAATAGTTATCTGGAAAATCTGGAATTCCTTCAGATGAATTTACATCATCTTCCTTATTAATAGAAGAAAAAAAAAGCTTATTTTATAGATGCTCACATTTTCTGAAAAAATTAGAATTTTTGATCTATTATTTAATTAAATATTACTCATATGTGACTAAAAGAAGGAACTGAGCATGAAATCTCAGCACTGTAACGACACTCAATATCAATTTTCCTTCTTTTTTGACTGCAGAAAAAAAATAACTTACAGTATGTGTGCAGCAGCAGAACCTAAAAACCGTATCGAAGCCGTTCACTGAAACAAAAACTTCTCTGTCTGTCACATTTTCACTGAGCCAAACCTTGCTTTTCCTTTTCTCCCTGCGTCTCCTGCAGCAGCCGGAGCTCAGAAGTATTTTTGTCTTAGCTCGTGCAGAATAAAATGAGAAACCCTATTCAGGTTTTGTTAAAAGTTCAGTGCTGCACTGTGCAGCAGCCCACAGCCGAGCTGTCTTTGAAAGCAGATGAAGAGCTACACTGTAAATTGAGATATACCCCACTGGAAGAAAACATAACAAAAAGAATTGGGCATGAAATTTAAGCAAATTAATGATTAATACAAATAATCAGTCAAGCTAACATTTAGCTTTAAAACTATTGGATCTTTATTATGGAGGAAAGAAGTTTTTTGAAATACTAACTAATGACTTCAGGAAGCAAAACATCTCCAAAATGGATACTTACACTTTTGTTTTGGCTTTAAGGCAATTTAATCTTTTATTCATTCTGCCAAGTTGGACAAAAACTCCCAACACTACCCCATAATTTTACTTGGATAGATTTCCCCCTAATGAGTAAACATTTATTTGCATATTTGACACTAACGACTGATCTGTTATTCCTTAATGGCCTCATATTTCTCTAATTGGATGAGTGTGCAAAGCTAATTAATTAGCAATTACCTGCTAATGGTTGCATATTCATGAGCCCACAGTCTATTAGCTTCCAATAAATACATATTAAGAGGCCCTGATTACTAAGTAGCTTATCATCAACATGCTCGTCGTCTGATAATTGCAGCATGTTCTCTTTCTTTCTTCATTTTGTGTTGTTAAGACGAGAAGACTGTTGAATGAATGGAAAGGATTTCTATCAAGTCTATGAAGAAAAATGGTCTCACAGCGTCTCATTTATTTACGCTACGTCAATGAAAAAAAATGTATCAATATTTGGCGCGAGAGGTCAGGACAACATTAACAGTAATTAAAAAAACACTAAACATCTCAGTGCTGCTCTGCATTTGAAAACATAACATTATTTAGATACTTGTAGAACTATTGCTATTACTGTGTTTTAGGTGATCATCAAAACCAGAGTAACGCTAAAGTACTTCTGTCCCGTCAATCAAGGGACAACAGAGCCATTGAAGTCCACTGGAAAACATTAAAGGCTGAGAAATTGTCCTTTTATTTTCTCAATTTATTAAGAGCCACAAAGTAGATTCCCAGAATTTAAAAAGGGAATTTCTAGTGTACTTGATTTTAATTTACCAACAGAATTCACAAATGTCAGATTGCTTGTGCTACCAAACTCGATTGTATGAATGCTCCTGTCCATCGGGGCTGTGATAAGGCCTCATGCACATGCAAACATAGCTTTAACTCAGTGAAAACTGAACTTTAATAAGAATGTCTTCCAGTGTGAACATATTCAGGAGCTAGTATTAGTAGTGACATGTAGAAAGGGCAAAACAGAGAATCTGAAAACAAGGATGCAGACTCTCACATTTACTTCTTCATAACCCGTCCTTCTGTAAATTATTACAACCAAAACAACCAACCTTCTGCTCCCCATTCACACCATGTGGCTGTGATTCTGCATGCTTAGAACTGTGTGCATTTTCAGCTTCTCACTATAAATGGTGATTATTTCTGAAAGCAGTTCTAGTCTTTTTAATAGACTGTATTAAGAAGATGAACATTTCTTGAAGGGTCCGGAAGTAAAACCAATCCGCAACTACCCTTAAAATGCCTTTGTTTACCAACAGACACTGAGGAGGTAACACTGCTTGATTACTTTAAGATCTTAACTGCTAATTTTAAGCCTTCATTTTATTTTATAATGCTATTAAAACATTCCCCACTTTTAAAGCTTCATCCATAGATGATATTTCAATATTTAAAGCACAAAGAAACCACACTACAGTACTTTGTTTCTCATACATTCACACCCAAACAATCAGCATTTTCTGGTACGTCTTGCTGAAGGGCACTTGCAAGAACAAAGCTTGTTGACTCGATCCAATAATCGAATCAGCAAATTGTGCTTCTTACCCAGATGTAGCAAATAAGGTCAAAAGAAATAAAAAGTTAACAGGACAGTGTGACCCTGGCAGCTTTACACTTTTACAAAACAGATTCTCCATGCTTTAGAAATGTGGAAGATGAAAACTTTTATGTATGTTTCCCCAGAGTGAATTTAAAGCATTTTCGAACAGAACTCAAATACGGCATCCCATAAAATGCAACGCTACAAGGACACAGCCGCACCTGAGAACAGTCTGACACCGTTTTGATCAAAAGAGCCAACTTTTGAAAGTGCATAATCAAATAAAAGGAATTATTCATACAAAATGACACGCGAGCTCAAACATCTCCCCGCTCTGAATGTGGCTTTTGAATTTCCAAATGAAGCGTTGTCATCTTGTGTGCAGTTTGTTCGTGTGTATATTAGTGTGTGTGTGTGTGTGTGTGTGTGTTTTTCTTTCTTTTTAAATCACCACATTGCTCTTTCTCTGTGTAAATACAACATATATCCTCATGCTCAGCAACCAGAGATGTCTACGGCTTATGAGGTTTTGATGGCAAAGGCGAGATGCACTAACACTTGATCCATGCAGCTGGGACCCATACTGTGCCACAACCTCAGGGGGAATGCTGGAAAAATGTTGGAACGTCAGGCTTAGGGAGACGTAAACTGGGGATCAAAATGGAAAACTAAATTGCTGAAAATCATAAAGGAAAATGAGTTCAATTCAAACCAATAAAAACACAAAACTAAAGCAATCAATATAAGATTTTTTATTGGAAATAAAGAAACATTAAGTATGCCAGAGGAGAAAATGAAGTCAGAAAGTGTGTGGTTGTGAGTGGGAGGATGCGTTTCTGTGTGTGTGTTCAGAGAAACACAAAAAAGGCATATATGGAGAGAATTTATTTGCCAAGCTACTGAATAAACAGCTTCTAAACCTGCCAAGAAAAGTTGAATCAAAACTACTTCCCTGATATGTTCAGGGAACGATTTTTAAATGTTTTTTCACCAGTTTAATCATCAAATTCAACATCATAAAGTACACTTTGCACATCAGTGGCAGAAATCTATTCCCCAAGCATGAAGTGCCCGATATTAAAGGGAATATTTCTTGTTTTACGACGATATTCATATTGTTTGCACAAACCTTAAACCATAACCACAAATTTTATTCATGTTAATATAAAGGCTGCCAAATGAGACTGGCTTCATTTTAGAGACGCTTCTTTTTATGCGTCTGAAGTGTATTTGCAATTTCAAATACAAGCACTTCATAGGAAGTTAACTGATAAACTGAACTGATCAGTGGTTTGCTGTGGAGGAGGGATTTGTGTGTCCCTGTGAACCGGAGTGCTGTTTTGTCTGCGATCTTATGGTGGCATCTCCCAAGGCTGGGGCCAGAGGAAGAGTGATTCAAAACAAGCCAACAACTGAAATAATCAGACATACAGCACTTTGCCTGGAATAGGAACATCCTCCCTTTCCTGCAGTCAGACCTTTGAGTGGTGCTCACTGGTGAGCAACCGGTGGCCAGGCTCTGAGCAATGGGGCTCTGTCGCACACAGAGACAGATTATAGAGCTCCGCTTGGGAGCACCTGGGAAACCCCTCAAGAGGAACTCACACACATTGCTGACAAAATGGATGTCTGTAATATCCTGCTTAACTTGCTGCTACCATAACCTGACTTCACATAAGCTGAAAGATAATAGATGGACGGATACACTTAAAATGTGGTGTCTCTAGCAACAGTAGCACTGTTTTATATCAACTAGCGATGACTGGTTGGTATCAATGACTGTCTGTGGCAGAGATGAAGTAGTTTACACCACCTGGCAGCATGTCAGAGCCTAAAACAGGAAAAACTTTGACTTCCAATAATTAGTGTTCTGAAACCAGTGGAGACAAAACCAGATTACCATTGGTTTGGCTTTTCCTTTTAAGCACACGTTAACTTAATTTCCTAGATTGACACAATATATCAAGGTAAAAACTTGTATATAAGTGGAAACTGAATGAGACAGCCAAAAGGTTATGAGACTGTTATTTAGTCACACAAACAGGCTGACTTTAAATCTTCCTGCAGTCAGTATGCACACCATTGAAGCTTCATCCTCGCGTTTGAAAACTTAAACAGCTTTGCAGACAAATGATTTTTCCTGTTAAATTTCTCTTCCATAGATAAATGAATGAAATGCATTTTGAAAAATGAATACTTTCTAAATGACCAAAGGTTGGGCTCAGCTATTCAACATGGCATAAGTATGATGAAGACAGATGCCGCAGTAATACATTCTTAAGTGTCTTGTACTCTGAAAACAACTATTTATTTTAATTATTTCATTATTTAACACTCTGACTTGAGTGTATTGTTAGATGCACACTTGTCACTCATCTTGACGAGCTGTCATCCTCCCCGAGGCTGAAGTAACCGGCAACAGCCGAGTCTCCACAGGCGTCGAGGAAGCAGACGCTGAACTCAGACGAGAAGCAATAACAAAAGGAAACACTGATGTTTGCTGTTTTTTGAACGTCTGGTGTTGCTGGTCTTTCATCTCCTTCTTCCTCGGTCACAGGAAATGGTTTATACACAACCTAACACTTCTAAAATCACTGAGGCACCAGTCAAAAGGATGGGAAAGGATTTAGGCATCAAAGGAAAGTGTGACAGATAAACAGGGAGTGATGATTTATAATATGTTTTATACTTTTAATAGAAAGTTAATATGAAAAACTCCAATAAGGTGGATAGAGCTTCATAAAATCTATAATGTCATTTTGGGAAATGTCACCAACATATAAAGTACTACATCTGTTAACTGGTACAGCAGCTTGCATCGATCGTAACAGGTAACTAAATCTACCTGTCAAAATAACGCCTTGAGCTTCGAGCTTATATATCTTAGTGAGCAGTTATATAGGAACCACTATGAGGTAGCGAGGCGGGTGTGTTTGGGGTAACAAGCCCGTTGTTTAGCCGACATGTCACATGAATCAGGCCAATTGTATGATGGCCTTTTTGTGTTGCAGAAGCCTCATAAACACCAAGGTCAGTCGCAACAGTAGATGGAGACATAAATGGGTCGTATATTGTATTGTAACAAGGCCGCGGGGGTCAGTGCAAACACGACCTTGAGCACAACCTCGCTTGCACTCTCCCCCACAGGACTCATTCTCCCAGACTCCTTTATTGCTTGTTTCTATGGCAACGGTCCGTTATGTGGAGTGGCATCTTAATAGTTAGTGGCAAGCTTGCTCTTATGGTAACAGGAAAAAAAACCCCATCACGAACTAAGATTAGCTCGTGATGTTTTTATGGTGACAGGAGCCCTGAGTGGTTGATATTTTTTGTTTTTCTTCCCCCAAGGGGCATTTGACATGCTGTTCTGTGCACTCCCCAAACCCTCTCTTTGGCCAATGCATACACGATGTAATACTTCCAACCCTCTCCCATCTCAGGTTAGGTCAGGCCACTGGGGCCCCGTGGGGGAGAAACAAAGATAATAATTGGCTCGAGTTTATCGTTGACTGCACTGTGTGTAACAAATATTTGATTGGGGTTTTTTTGTAGTAAGCAACAGCCCCAAAGAGGCTCCCTCTTGACCGAAGGTTAATGAGCTTATCCATGAAACATCTTCCAAAGACTGAGACTCAGGGACAAACAGTAACAGCTGCAGAGGGTGTGGAAGGGGTGGTTAGTGCAAAGAGCAGGAATACTAAGTGATAGCACTGACATTATGGTTTTCTCCTCATTAATATGAATGTACCTGTTTTGTTTTACCAGTAGATCCTTCATGTGTAGTGTGAAATGTAAATAATCAAAAGATTTCCATTTCAACTACTCATCTGCTCATTTGTCCCAAAGTCAAGCAATTTATTTTGTAAAATAGATGCTTTTATGAGTTATGAATACACTGATCTATATATACTTGGTCCAAAACAACTCACCTGTTGACCATATTTTAAGGCTGAACCACTGGCTTCTTGGCAAGTACACTGTAGTGGGAAGCATAAAGATTACATAAAATCAGTTCAGGGAAATCGAGCATGTTCACCTTCCTAGTTGATTTATGGCAGAGTGATACTCATGTATAAGACACTAAAGATTTCTAATGTGCACATTTTTCAACATCCATCCCTTCCTCTGTTATTATACACACGTACATGCACACTTAAATCCAAGGTGCACTTTCACAGCTCTTTACAACATCTTGCAAAATCATCGCCAACATGGATTTGCCTACACATAGCATGCATTTCTTATATCAACTCATTTATTATCAATAAAATGACTATATGAGTAACCCTGGGAAATATTAAGAATGTTTATAATGTTAGTAAGGAGGCTGTAGTTTTGTTCATTGTGGTAGAAGATGAGTAAATAACGTTAGGAAAGTCTACAAGGCTTGAACGTTTCTCATTTTTAAATGTACATGGAAAAGGACAAAACTACAGTTATCCACAATCTGACAGGGACAGCACAGTATGTTTTCTTTGAAAAAGACTGGCTTTTACAAGCATATCCGTGGTGGTAAATCTAAATGAGAGGGGAGACAGCAGCAGGCAATGCAGCCTAAAATACACTGGGCATGAAGAATGTAAGCAGGAAATATGATAGGTGATTGCCCTTTACTCATTGTGAAGAAGGAAGTCTTAAAATAGAAACAGAGATTCAAGACTGAAAGACTCTGGAAGGCAGGGGGTGAAGACTTAGTAAATTTCTAATGTCTCCTTTCACAGATAAAAGCTGACTTCATCTTCAGAGGCAGTATATCGTTTTCATGGTTGGACACTAGCTGTGAGGAGAATAAACACAGAAAGTAGTGGGTTGAAAGAGAGGAAGGGAAATACAGGAGGTGAGGGATACTAAGAATGGTAAAGGAAGTGAGATAGAGGAAGATGGACAGTGACAGATTGGAGGGAGAGAAATCAGGATGGATAAACTGAGGGATAGAGTTCAGTAGAGGAAGATATGTCATGAACTAGCTGTGTGAAGGTAGATGAGGACCCAAACGCAAAACTCACGGAGACACGAGCTGAACTGAAAATCACTGCTTTATTGCAGGCCTTACAAAGAAACAGAACTAAACCGGCAAAACTAAACTAAGGACCGAGGGGACACAGAAAGGCACACAGGTTCGGGGAGGAGACATTGACCACGCAACACTGAACTGAGGGAGACATGCACATAAATACATGGAGGGTTAACGAGGGAAGTGGAAGCACACGGGGAACACAGCTGATACAGATAATCATAACGGGACACGGCAGGAGTAAACACAACACTGACGGGAGACTGTCAAAGTAAAACAGGAAGTACACAGAGGTGCAGACAGGAGGAGAGAGAGAGAACAGACATAACGGGCTGGGGAAAACATTGAATGAAACACAAGGAGGGGAAATGAGGGCTCACAGATACACAGAGGGGCACACAGGGGGTAATCAAATAAGGAACATTTTAACAGGACAACCTGGGAACCAAGGCATAAATAAAGAAAAATACAAGACGCATGAAAACAGAATGCTGGGCCAACATGGCCCAGGACCATGACAAGATAGGTGTCAGTGAATGAGGAGCTCTTGAGAACACAGAGTGGCGATTAACTTGTCTCCATCCTAGGAAATACGTGAACACTTTTCAGGATTTTTTGGTAAGATGAGAAGGCTCTTATCAAGTGGACCTCTTTTCCTTTGGGTGCTGGACATGGGTCACTGCACCAGTATTGATATTTAATTAAAATGAGTCTTTGCTGTCAGTCCCAATATGATTAACCCTTACATGCATAAGTGGGTCAAAAATGACCTGGTGAGATTGTTTTCTTGCCATATCTAATTAATGAAAAGGTTTTACCGTTTCATGATCCAACCATTCCTCAAAAAACAGGTTCTTGATACCATGCAATTCAAACTTTTGACTTAACTTTTTATACATTTTATAATATTGTAGTTTTTGCATTATTAACCCCAAGCTTCCATAAGTGGGTCAAAAATGGTCAGCATTTATTTCCTATGAATTTTTATGGGAACCTTTGCCTCTTATCAACCGTGAATATCTGTAATACATATTTTGTAGACCACAAAGAGTGTAACCTTTAAGAAGAAGTTACTGGTTCATCTTCAGTGATCAGGGGGAGGTTCAAACTTCTACAGTACATGCCAGACAAGCCCGTCAAGTATGACATAAAGATCAGATCAGAATCTGGGGGAAACATTGTCAGATTCAAAAAGACAAGATGCAACATTATCACAGACAACTTTTTCTGCAGTGTGTCTCTTGCGCATTGTCTTCTGGAGACACTGTTGTGGAGACTCTACAATAGAACAAGGCAGACATCCCTCCTATGATGAGGGTTAGGGTTAGCTTGGATTCAGCGGCAGCATTACCATGGTCAGCTATGTCAAAAAGAAAGGAATAGCTGCTGTACTTCTGAGCACGATGTATCACAACAAATGGTAGATGAAATACCAGAAAGGAAAAAATAACATCCTACAACAAGACCAAAGGATGTAGACACCATGGACCAGATGGTTGACACTTACACCTGCAAGTGTAAAACATAGAGGAGGCCTTTGATGCTGTGGTACATCTTGGCATTGCCACCTTGAATGCCTACACCTTTCACAGCTCACCACCCTGAACTCAAAAACAGTATCACCAGTACATGATAGGTCTTCCTCACTGAGCTCTCAAAAGAGGGTTGCCAAACCACATATGATCCTGATCCAAACCAACCCTGATCATGAACCAATGGGAAGGTACGTGGTGACCAAAGACACAACTCAGCCACAGGAAAAAGCAGACAGGACAGACTAAAGACAGCAAGATTTCAGATCCAAGTAATCAAGCTCGTAAAGTAGGCAGCCGGTGTGGGAAATGCAATGTATATGTGAGCGGGGATTACAGCCAGATACAGGTAGTTTGTCACAATTCCATACAGCGAGGAGACAAGGCACGAAAAGAGAGAGGAAGTTTTTGTTTCACACACATGCATATACTCTCTCTCTCATACACATGCACACAATATGAATGTTGACATTTTTCTATTGGTGTTGTGTAATTTTTTCTTTCCTAATTTTGTTTTCAAAATGTTAAAAGTATTAAAAAAGTGAAAAATATTAAATATTTAAAAGATTAAATATAAAATATATTATATAAATATAATACAAAATATAATACAAATGATTATTCTTAAGCAAAATGACAAAAGTAGCATAAAAACTCATGGGTCATTTTTGACCCACTTATTGGAAGAGTGTAGGTGTCACGGACCCGGTTCCGGGGACTCGGGGTCCGTGAACAGTGTGGACCATTATTATTATTATTATTATTATTATTATTATTATTATTATTGTATTGGATGTATGTTTGCTGCACTGCGCTCTTGTGTTCCATGCTGGTGTGTGTACGGGTGGGTGTCTGCGGGTGTGGCTGAAGGATGATGGACAGCCACCTGCAGGCCTGATGGGCGTGGCCCTGCCGGCTGCCGGTCATGCCTAGGTTCTCACACACCTGCTCGTCGGGAGAGCTACTTAACAGTGCGATTGAGCTTCCTCTGGTGCAGGATTGTTGAGTTAGACTCCATGTCAGTGTTTAAAGTGCTGTTCAGTGTATGCCTGCTGGAGTTGGTGCCATAACGGCTATGTCTGTTGTTTTTCCTCAGGAGGACAGCGGAACACAGGACTGCAAGACACACGGGGGTGCGAAGGCACAGGGTCAGAGAGCACGAGATACCGGCACTTAGGAGAAGACACGTCACGGGAGTCGAGGGAGCACTTTGGAGATTTATTGTGTGGTGTACATTTACCTCACTGTAAATAAACCCACTGCTCATTCCACTAAGTCCAGCGTTTGGGTCCTTTCTCCAACATCCCCCACGGTCTGCCAGCCAGACCGTGACAGTAGGGTTCAGTCACTCATGCATTTAAGGCAGAGGTGTTGAACTCCAGGCCTCGAAGGCCAGTGTCCTGCAGGTTTTAGATATCACCCTGTTTCAGCACACCTGAATCAAATGATTAGATCATTATCAGGCTTCTGGAGAACTTCAAGACATGTTGAGGAGGTAACTTAGCCGTTTAAATCAGCTGTGTTGGATCAAGGACTCATCTAAAACATGCAGGACCTCGATGCCTGGAGCTTGAAACTGTGATTTAAGGGGTTAATATGATGTGGTCTGACGGATGACATATTTGTAGTACAACTGATCAGACCGGTTGCCTGCGACAAGTTGTGAAAATGAGCTTGGAGTAATAAACCATGTTTATAACTTTTTAGAATCAGGTTTTAAGACACAAACCTGATTCTATTCTAATTTTATTTATCTTACATATAGAGTTTCTCTGTCTGTAGACAGAGAGAGTTTTACAAATGCATTTCACTGCTCAGTGCTCGATTTATTAATACTGAAACTTATCAAAAGCACACTCAAAAGTGCTTCTGGCAATTAGGACAGACTGCTTTGTCTTGATTCTAATGCTAGATATTTTATGTAGATAGTTTTTGCAGTGTAAATTTGGTCAGAGTCAAATGTGAGGAATTAATGTCAATTTGTGTTTTCCTTTGCAACATGTGCTAAAGCTAGACAATGATTTGTTAATTTTATCAGGTAATATGATTTCCAGCCAAAATGTTCTGCAGCTTCAATAATATACCAGTGGGGGTAGTCCCCCCCCCCCCCCTTTCAGTGCAGCTCATCTTCTCTAGAGCCAAAGAAAGTGAATTCTGCTGACCATATTTTAAGTTTGAACCACTTCTTATCCAGCTTTTGACAAGTGTGGTGAGAGCATGATGATACCTCACAGAGTAAGTTCAGGGAAATCCACTATGTTTAGCTTAACGGTGGATTTTCTGCACAGCAATGCTCGTGGGCAATTCCCCCCCCCCCCCCCCCCCATTCTCATCTTTTAAACTGGTGGAATTTAAATAGAGTTTAATCATTTAAAAATGCAACATTTGCAAAAGAAACAACACATTCTGTTGAAAAAATGGACCACGTTAGTCAAAGTGAATGATTCAAGGAATTATTCCCATTAACTTTCAATTAATTTTCAGTAGACCCAACGATATTTCAGCACTGATACACACCTAGAAACATTTACCACTGGTGATGATGGTTTCGAATTGCTTTTTATATTAATTAACTCCATACAAAGTTCACTATTTCTTCACACAGGTTTTTAAGGTATCTAAATAATCAAACCTTTTAACAGCATTGCACTGTACGTGTAGCTGCTATATATGTTCCAGTCATTTCTCAGTTAAAAAAAAGGTTGACGTTCTTTTTAAACCCCAGAAATGTTTTTTTTTTCACTTGTAAGCAACACAAACAACAAATGGTACACAGGCAGACTCATAGTGCACATATACTGCATTTACTATAATAACATAAACAACCATCTCCATGTCAAGCTGTCTCCATCGCTGTAATAAGATTCAATTATTTGCCCTCTTGCATGAGCACACAGGAAAACACATGGTCTATTTCTCCTCTGTGCTTTCTTTCATTCAAAGCGACACACACAAACACACACAAACAGAAAGTCTTTGCTAATAGTCAGCTGCTTCCAGTCTGTTTATAATGAGAATCTTTTGTTTTGGCTTGTTCCTCTCTGTGCGGGAAGGGAGGGGCGGGGTCCCCTCAACCTTGACCGGGTGCCTCAGTGCTGCTTTTCAGTTTTGAATAGATAGGAATAGATTACATTCTTCATGGGTATTGAACGGTGGTGAACACAGTATCAGTAGATCATGTGTGGTCTTGTGACAGAAATCATTCTGAATCAGTTTGCAAAGCAAATAATGTTTGCTGGTTAAGAACTGCAATTTATATAATAGATGACAATAAATCTGGAAGAATAGGCTGAAACTCACAGATTAGAAACCAAAATTGTTTTTCTTGTTCTCTTTGGAAGAAAATCTTAATTTATTTTACCCTTCATTCCAAACACAATAAAAGTTCAAACGGATTCATTAAAATATATCCATAGGTGCCAAAATTTTAGCTTAATTCTGTATGCATCTTGAGGTTTGATAACTATGTAAAACATAGTGATACAGCCTTAGTGAATCACATAAACAGGCTCAAAGTGAGATGTGTTGTTTCTTATTTAGGATTAATATCTTTCAGATGATTAAACCAGCATTAATCAAGCAACATATTGTGTGTTACATCAGTACTGCAATGATTTTCAAATTGAACTTCAAGCTGTTTTAATCTTATAAATCTTCTTTTGGGTCATTGCCGTAATTCTGACAATCACTGTATGTATAAGTAATTCCTGCTGCATTGAGATACACTTAGAGAAAAGGTAAACAGGTTTATATTCTACCCACCAATTCCTTTTCAGGACAAACCTAACTGAAGCTGAAGAGTCAGATATTTTTTTAATGATCTAGAGGGAATTAAATAAAAACTAATATGTAAATATTATTAGGTTTTCCATACATTTATTAAGTCGATAGAAATCTTCATATGTCCCTGCTGGAAAAATAGCCAAATGTGCTGTTAATATTCTTTTTTTTTTTACTGTTGTTTGTTTTCAGGCAACCAATCATATATAACATGGAGTGATTACCCCTCCCAAAACAGAGGAAGTTTCTAATATAGTTAATGTTAGGAAAGTGCATATTTTACCCCAGTCAGGATAATTCCTAAACATCCACAGCCAGCTGGTTTGTAAAAGCTAAACACACAGAGTAAAGAAAATTAAAGTAAATTCAGTTCAATTTTACTTATACAGCACCAAATCACAGCACAACAGCTGCCTCAAGGCGCTATATAAATTCTTCAGAAAAAGAAACTGTCATGGTCCTGGGCCATGTGGGCCCAGTATTCTTAGTTTTCATGTATTTTTGTATTTTGTTCTTTATTTAGGCCATGCTTCCTGGGTTGATCTGTTACGTTGTTCCTTATGTGTTTTCCCTTCGTGACTCTTACCCCCTGTGTGCCCCTCTGTGTATTTATGAGCCCTCGTCTCTCTTTGTGCTTTATTCTATGTTTTCCCCAGCCCGTTATGTCTGCGTTCTCCCCGTGCTCTCTCTCCTCCTGTTTGAACCTCTGTGTACTTCCTGTTTTACTTTGCCCATCTCCCATCAGTGTTACGTTCACTCCTGCCGTGTCTTGTTATGATTATCAGTGTCACCTGTGTTCCCCGTGTGCATCCACTTCCCCTGATCTCCCCTCATGTGTATTTAGTCTCTGTGTTTCGTACAGTCTGTGTCGCGTCGTCTGTGTTCTCACCTCCATGTTTTCACGGTCAGTCCTTGCAGTGATCATCATAGTCTGAGTTTTCTTAGTTTGTCGCAGTATTAGTTTTCCCAGTTTAGTTATAGTCTAGTCACGCCATCCCTGCTTTGTTTGTGCACTTTGTCTTCAGCCATAATAAAGGCTCGCTTTCTGTTAAGTCCACTCCCGTCTACTAACTTGTGTATGCACCTGGGTCCATCACACACACCACCGCACGGCCTGTCTCTGCAGACCGTGACAGTAACTTAAAATTCGAAAAATAATATGAAACTAGTAAGAAATTATTGATAACAAATGGGCATAAAACCCTGGTCTCTAAAAAGATGAAAGTCTTGTGGATCATGTGTAATTCAATTCAGTTCAGTTCAGTTCAATTCAATTCAATTTTATTTATACAGCGCCAAATCACAACAACAGTCCCCTTAAGGTGCTTTATAACGTAAGGTCGACTCTACAACAATTTCTTGGTTCTAACGTTTGGAGCTGTGATGGAAAGGCGCAGCTTGGCTTCTGATATTCCAGCCAACATATGATTTAAAGTGTGTATATGATGGGGACTGCTTTCTTGGTGTGGTCATGTGTAAAAATCATTTCATGCACAGAGTAGCAACAGCTTAACTCATAAAATATCAAGTGACCCAGTAGTAAACAAGCATCACAGCCACTGAATAATGCCCACAGAGCCAATATGAACTACTGCTTCAATTTTTCTTCAATTTGAATCAATTTGTCCTTGTTGCTCCTTCGGGTAAAAAAGAAGGATGCGAGGCGAGGGTGTAGAGGGTGAGGGAGGTGGTAAGGGTGCTCAACAAACACTCTGAAATCCTTGAGCACACTCCCAGAAGCAGCAAGGGACTACACAGAGAAAAGACGGAAGACATTCATCGGCAGGAAACTCCACAAAAATCTGCTTCTGTTTACTGTCTCTGTAATAATCCGGAAAAGGCCCCAATTAAAAATTTTACAAGGGAAAAAACAATAACAACACCTTGCAAAGGTCCAGAGGCAAATCCCACACTAACCTTAACCCCAAATGCTTGATTAACACTCACTCAGGAACATGTCTTAGAAATAACCTACGTTTTCCTCCTCAAAAGGGAAAATAAATCCACAAATGACCCTAAAAATATTTCGAGGATCCCATAACACGAGTAATACCTGGATCTCAAACACACACTTCCTCACACATTGCATTCATTCAGGTGCACACATATAGAGCTGTATGCATCACTTAAATATGCAGCGACAAGCATGAATGTGAGCATAGAGTAGAAAATCCTAAAATCTAAGCATACACTGAGAGGCACATATATACATACAAATATAGTAGTATATAAATCTACATACATTCAAATTGATGCAATTAATACAAAAAAATTTTTTTTTTACATGGGACTTAAACATTTTCATCATAGTTCTCTGATGAAGATGAGTTAAGGACACGCAATCACCATGCATTAATCAAACCGTATCCAAGGTTGCACGCACTACACGCTGGTAATAACTTAAAAGAATTTTCCAGTTCACACCAAAGTTTGAGAAAAAGTCCTGGAGGTACAACAAATAACAGAATTCTATGAATTCTTCCAATAAAAAAAAGAGTGGGCCGCTGCTGCTAACAGCTTCAGAGGTATGTCTGTTTTTAGTGTTAGTTCAGAGAAATAGGGCAGTGACACACCATCAACTGCTTTGTAAATGTCAAATTAAATTAAAGTACAAATCGTCTTGTTTTCCAAACAGAAAATCACTTTGTCACATGTGCACTAACAAATGCACCTAGTAAATGTGAGCCCACAAGTGCACTTCTTGCAAAACGCAAACAATGACAGAGACATATCCACATATAGAAATATTCAGCTGCATGGATTTCGGCCAGCTTCTACATGCAGGGACACTTATCTCAAGTGATAAAAGTGCAGCAATTTTCTATGAAATCTCCCACCATTTTCTAAGAGTAAAATGGTCCAATTTTCTACTTTTCACATCACAGCTGTTTCTGAAAACCACCCACAGCCCTTCGGCTTTGCTATACATCAATTCGCATGTTTATCTTGTAAAAATACAAAGGTATTGCTACATGTATAGCTTTCAAGATGATGCATGATAGTGATCAGTTTGCATATAATTTATATTAATGAGGCTTAGTGTGAGTGCTGATAGCATTTTTATGTTTTCAAAGTTTTGATGAATGAATTAAGCCTTACTTGTAGTATTAGGTGTATATACAGCTGAGGGCTAACAGGCCAAAGTATGCCAGCGCACTTATAGGTAGAGACTCGATTTTACTCTCAGGGGACATGTAAATCAGTACAACTCAACAAGGACCCACACGGAGCTTTGTAGGGATCTGTGTGCTGACAAAGAAAAAGTGAGTGTAACACTAAACTATGGCACAGAAAAGAAATGGAGCAGCAAGAAGCGAGCTTGTACCGCTGTTATATAATTAATATGTCAAGCATAGAACCCAGAGGCCAAAAATAGTGTTTCTGCCCAGCCTGGGGAGTTGTGGCGCAGGGGCGTTATATGAGATGGGAGGAAAGGTCCAAGGCCCAATATAACGGTGGTCTAATAGTGCCAGTCAAGAATTTGTGACATTGAGCAGCCACGTGCAGTGTGTAATCCCTGACACAGTTGGCGGTGCTTTGCTGACATGACATCCAGAGTCAAGAACTGGGAGAAAAGTGCTGATCTGTTCATGCAGTTTCCTCTTGATAGATGAAGTCAAAAGACTTTCTGATGGAACCTTCATTTGTCACCTGCTGTGCATTTTATATAATCATCTGGATGACAAAAATCTTGGCTACAAATTATGGCAGAGTAAAACTTTTTTTAAAGAAGACAAACCATGGGGCAATATTAAATTACAGCTAGCAGTGCTGGACTCAGCTCTCTCATAGTTGGAAGTCCAAACAATGATTTGAAAAAGAATAAGTCATGTCAGGAATGTCATGATGATCTGAGCCCTAAAGGGTTGTTGGTGTGATTTACATTTTGGTTATCTTGTAGAAAACACAAAGAGCCCTGAACACCACATCTTTGCCTCTTTGTGGAACACAAGGTTGCTTCAAGTTTGACCAAAAAAAAAAATGCATTTGAAATCCAGAAATAAATTCATTTGAGATCTCAGAGGTGAACAGATAAATAGTTTCTTACACTATTCAGTGAGAGAATGACAGTCACTTTACTCCAACTACATGTAAAACATTCAGCTGAGTGAAAACCTAATAAAATATCACCAAAGTAGATATTTAATAATAAATATTTTCTATACTCTCACAGTTTCCTCTGTTGTGTTGTCTATCTTGCCAGCAAATTATTTTCTCTGTCTTTGATTTTCTTTCTTTTCTTATTTCCTTACCTTGCAGCCTTCTATCTGTCATGGCTCTATGTGTTCCTTTAAATTTCCACTAATTTGCACTTATCATAACACAGCACTCACTCACTGGCAGCTGAAAAGAGCATCAGCTTAATTCCAGTAATGCAAATGTAAAATGCTTTCAGCCGGGTTTATGGAGCATGTGGAATCTTTACCCAGGAGAAAACACTGTAAAATCAACTGTATCCGGTGTGTGACTTATCTCCAGATCAGATCAATGCCCCCCCACTTCAGTCAGTGAGCAAACCAGATTACAAATGAATGAGTAGATGTCAGGAGAGATCATTGTTTGGCTAATCATCTGTCAAGAACTGACATTGATTGAGTTGTCTTTCTCCTTGATTAGGCATGACCCATTTCTACCCCAACCCCCACTTCCTGTCTGCACATACAGTACATCCATACATGTATACACAGACTGTAAAATCAGGGGCATTTACATTAGCATATCCCACAAACCCCTCACAGTCATACACATAGATGCAAACACAAAGAGACATACACATTGGTGCAGAAATACGAGTAAGCGCACCAACACACATACTCAGAAGCATGGGCATTCGACTGGCGATGTACACTTGCAAACCCAACCACCCGCATAAAAAAGGACACACTGGACACACAGATAAGACACCAGTTGTCACGGTGACACCATTCACTCACTTTGTGATGCAATTCCCTGGTCCTCACAGAGTTGAAAAACGGCATCAATCAAACTGCAACATCCAAAACGCCTGGGAGGAAATTCATTCAAACTGTGCTCGACCCCTCTCTCAAGTCTCTAAAAGGCAGTTTACCAAGCCAGTGCCGTCACACAATATTTGGACAGTGGTTGCCAACAGCCACACTGAAACACTGCTATGTTAGAGGCCAGGAGACATGTAGGAGGAAGTCAAGAGCATTTCCATGAATGTCTGAAAAATCTTTTTAAATGGTGAAATGGGTTATTTGGTGCTTCTGTTTTTACAAAGACAGATTTGAATGGAAGTCGGTTTGAAACGTTCTCCCAAAGTTCATCTTCACACATCTAATTTCATCACTTTTGTGTATTCCAGTGAGTGCGATCAGTGTTTCCAAGGACAGGCCTGAAAGTGTTCCCCTGATTATTTTGAAACTGCAAAGGCTCACAAAAGACTCATAGTTCTTGGAAAGTAACCAAAAGCTAAAGTATTGCCCCCAGATATGCTTAGGTGACACATTTTATAGCCTCATTTTAGGTTTACTGAGCCCATTACATGTCATTCTGTTTTTCAGAGCACTGCTATGTATGGTTATCGTCATAGATCATGGGATAACACAATCCAGAACGTGAAAATGTGTAAGTTAGAAGAAAGAAGTGCACATATGGCCACTTTTCTTCTCACAAAGCATATAGTGTGTATAATGTGATTGTATTTCAATGCGCGTTTATTCTGTACTGGTTCCACTCAAATGGCAATATACAGTGGAACCCCAACTTACGAATACCCCATTTAACTAAAAATTCAAGTTGCGAAGGCACTTAACGGCAATATTTCTGCCTGTGTTACGGCAAAATGCCCGCGTAACAAAATCTGCTGGCTCTGATTGGCTTAACCCAGAATGCCCACAATGTCTTCCGAATCATGTGACAACCCCCTTGGCTTTCGTACTTACGTTTTGCTGTTCCACTTCAAGAACGTATTGTTGTTGCAGTTAACAATTAGCCTATAGCCTATCGTTCACTCAAAAGGCGCGATGGGTGCTTTGACTTACGAAGATTTTCGACTTAAAGACCCGTGGGAACGAATTAATTTCGTAAGTCGGGGTTCCACTGTACTACATTTCCACAGATCTCTCTAATGTTAACATACGCACTTTGCTTTTCTCTTCCCACACAGAAAAATACTTTCTGATTTAACGGCAACAAGAAAAATGTCATTGTCTACAACCTTCCGAAACTGTTACAAATAGAGGCAAGTTAAAAAAGGGGGTAAAAGTTTTCTTTGTAGATAAATAGCCTAATGATCAGTAAACTGCCCACTGGGACTCTGAGGTTTAGTACTCTAACAATATAGTAAAAGATACCTTTCAAGACTGCTTGCAACTCATGTAGTGAAGACAGAAATCAGTAAATCACAGGGAACCAGACTCACTATTAGAATAATGAATCAAAACAGGAATCCAAAACTTACACTAACACTCAGAGTAACAATAAAACCTCAATAGAAACCTAAAGTCAAAGAATTAAAACATCATCAAACATGAAACCATCATATATGATTTATGTTTTCATTTGTTTGTGCTGCAGCATTTGTTTATTTTCATTGACAAAAACCAAACAAACAAACAAAAAAGCGTCAAATATTTCTTGTCATATGCATACTGTTAAAATGGTAGGTGCATATATTAAACATGTAGAATGTTTTAATTTACTAGGTCAGCATGTGTGTAAGTAATAAGTTCACATACTCATAGTAGTAATATTAAACATGGTCATCTCAGACTCACAGCACTAGCTGTGAGCATAGCAGCCTCATCCATCTGTTGTTCAAATCTTATGACTGAAGGGTACAGCCAACATGAAAGCTGAGTCAAAGGAAGAGGAAAGGCAGCTACGGGCTGAACAGTGGGTTGCACCAAAGTGCAGGATCACATAAATGAGAACTATTTTTGATGTCTGAATTACACAGAGATACTTTGGCAGAGTCTAGGAATAAAAATGGTTGAAAATTAACAATAACTATACAGAGCATGAAGTCCTTCCATAACAGTGTAATGATTATATACACATAATTATGTGATGGGATACTGGAAGTAACAATTTGGATATTTTCTGACTTAATTCCACAGTTTTATTTATTCTCCACTTTAAAAATGTTTAGCAGCTTTCACTATGTTAATGCTAAACTAAGCTAATACTAAGTCATCATTTTTGTATTAGATTTAAAAACGAAACCATTCTATCGCATAAAAGGTAATTTGGTACTGAACCTGACTGGACGCTGACTTACTTAAACCTGAACCATTGTGAAGCTCTTAAACATCCCAGAGACCGTTTCCTGCATTATCAGCTTAATATGATGGGCACTTTACTTACAGTGTTTATACTTGTTTCTGAATCTCACTGTCAAATATTCACTACTAATTTGTGGTGACCTTAATACTATTTTATTTTCAATGAAGAATCTTCAGTATATTGAAGTTAAGCTACCCCGTGGCTACAACTGCTGAGGTTATCTTACAAACTTGGATTTAGAATCTGGTCCTACCTTTATTTTAGTGTTCTGCAAACATCAGGTATTTGCATCCAGCAACAAATATTTGTATGCTCTGTATCTCTTTGTGCTTTTTCTGTGTCATTTTTTCTGTTGTGAAGATAGCTGACTTGTTAGAGTCATTTAATTTTTATTTATAAATGCTTCACACAACTACCAAGTAACAGTTAACTAACAACTAGTAACTTCCTAAATTCACCATAAATTACTCTATAAAATAAGAATTTTTAAAACTTCCATTAATACACTCACAGATGATGAGCTCATATCTTCATCCTTCTATATTTAAATGTGCATCTAAATACTTTGTTAATCACTCATGTAGACTTTATAAATGATACCTTGAAGACTTCATATAAATGAGCTTATTAATCAAGCATAAACATTTATATTTGCATATATAAATTGCATTTAAGCACTTACCTTATTAAATTATCCAGGTCTGTATCTCCATGTTTTTTTTCAACGATTGCAATCTTGTTCTGGCAAAAAGTGCAGTTTTTTACTTTAAACAAACGTGCTCGCCAAATTTCATACAGAAGTTGGAAAAAAAAACTCAGAAAGTTTATCCCTTTAATTCTTTACCTTTAGGAAAGGATGAAAGGAGTTGATATGTTATCGTAAAATAGTTGATCTTAGATGGTTTAATGCACCATCACTATAATAAGCTCAGGTCTTTGGAGATACAAAAATCCCACAGAGAACTCAAGAGCCGGTCCCAGACTATCATCTATGATTCATCTGGGTAACCAAATGTCAGGTTTATCTTCGATGTACATGAGTGTTGGTCGGGAAATGCTTCTTATCTGCCATTGCTGGTGTTTTTCTCCTCGGTGCAGAGTAACACTCCGTGGGTGCCTGAGGGGAAAAAATGGGCAGAGGTCACTTTTGTAGTTGGAAGTGTTGTGTTCAAGGACACTTGAGCAGGAAAGCTGCTGGCTCTTATCAATTTCTGAATGAAGCCTCTGTGTTAAATACAAAGATGCATTGTGGTTAATGTGCTGAGCGAGTTTCATGACCCGTTAGTTTTTAAAAGAAGATTAGAACACGCTTCTATATCAAAGATACTCGAAAAGGTGGTGAAATGAATGGATATTTCCTGCAAAATGATTCTCTCCCACATGACCAGGGCTTGTTCTGAGTGTACACGTTGCTGCAGATGCATGTGCTGAAGTTAGAAAGTCACTTTCAGTTTTAGCTTTGTTGTGATATGATAGGACTTTTAATCTGTGGTGAAACAAAGCTCAATATCTCTCTGTCTTTACTTCAAGGCTGACTATGTACTGTACCAGTATTGCTTCTGTAAGCATTGGGTTTGGCTTTGGGACCAGCAATTTATCATCTTTGACTGATGATGACAAACCTTCTTTTAAAGTACTTGTTTGTGTTGCAGTATAGAGTTGCAGAGCAGGCAACTTTACACTGAAAGAATTATTGGCACAAACCATTTAGTTTGACTAAATTTGAAAAGACATTTGACTGATAATACGTACACTTAACAAAGTAAAACAGTATTGAGTTTGTCTTCATGCATGATCTGAATATTATTACCATTAGAAATTAGATTCATTATGCAAATTGCAAATGTTACTGTTCCTCTAAAGAGTGAATTTCCCATGCTGATACAAATATCTCAGAGTGATGCTTCATTTTATATTATATTTACATCAGAACCCCTCAGTTGCCATAGATTCAGCACCCTGGACAGCGATTTTGATGGTCACCATCTAAAAGTTGTTTTTTGTCCAACATGTGTTTTTCTGGACTGTTTTGATTGCTGAGAGACTGTTTGTAGATTTAGTAGCAGCAGTTGTAGTAAAGTAGTGAATAAATAATCAGTCAGTAACATTTTATTGTTTAGTTCGTTGTGGTGGAGCTAGTTTAATTTACTCCATAACCTACAGGTTTGTGTTCACAAAGGAAACCAAAAAGCATCTGAGATTTTTGATTGAAGCTGTATAGACAAAGAGGATATTATTATATGCTATTTATTTACTTTTTTTATATTTTAAAAACAAGACAGCAAGTCTGTGAATTGCTGGTTTAAAATACAGCTCTCACACAAAATCCTGCCAAATAGGAAAACTGAAAGTTGACTGTTGATTCTCTCAGCAGCTCTCACTTGCAAGATCTGGAACTGGTTGCAGGAATATATAAGATAAGCTTTGCAACTCTTTAAAGAAGCAGACACTGAGAAATCTTTATGCTCTGTACTGCAGCAAATCAGCATCTAAATCACCTGCTGTGTAGTCAAATATTTAAGGCTAGTCAATTTCTAAACTATTATTTGATGAAAGAAGTGTGTCAGCTTGTGCCACCCACTGGATATTGTAACTGGAGAATATTAGGATATTCACTGTGCAGTGCTCAATGTGGATGCTTGATACTTGCTCTCCAAATAGCTTTAAATATATCCACTGAGTGCAGTGGTTGAGTATTCTGGCCTGTGGTGTAACAGCTCAATGGTCTGACTTCCGTCTGCCCTGCTGCTCTATATCAAGTGTTGAAACACTTGTCTAAATGATAAATGATAGCTGTGAGAGAACTACATGTGAGTAAAGTATGGGTGTGTTTCACAAACCTTTACTCTCAATGAGTGATGCTGGCCAGCTGCCTACACTTGCATTCAGACTGTCAGTGTGGGTTTGCACAAAATCTAATACTGCCTCTGCCAAAGTGCTACAAAACTAATGGATGATGTCTGAAAGTGATACAAGTCAAATTGCTGTTGGCAGACATGCAATAGAAAGAAATAAGCTAGAGTGATGCTTGTATTTGATGCTTCAAAAGGCTTAGAGGCCTAAATGTTTCTATTGAAACTGGCAGAGGTTGATTTCAGTGGTTACAGTAGATAGTCCTTCAGAAAAATCTGAAGATGCATGTTTTACCCTCCCAAATTGCTCAGTCATCACTCATGGGGTGGATCCAAACATTGATTTAATTTTACTTTGTATAAAAATTCTCCAGCAGTATTGCCTACACTATATCTTATATAGACAGGCTTTTTAAAAGGAAGTAATGCATATGATGTTGGATACGGCGTCTTTGTTTCTTCTGACTGATTATCTTATTCGGTAAAACATACTTTACCTTTAACAGAGAACTATAACAAGCTGATACAGAATATGTTAGGGCAGAATGAAATGGAGTAATTTTTAATGTTACATAATAGAAAAATAGCATCCTGTAAAAGGTTAAACTGTTCTACCAGACATGAATATTGATCATCTTGCCCTTTTACTTTTTGGTGAATTATAATTAAAATGAAGCTTTTGTTGTTATTGTATGTTTATCCTAGACTAATTTAATTGCAAGCTGAGGCTGTGCGGCTGCCATTTTTAAAAAATTAACCTCCTCCTCATCAGATAAATATTTCATTAAGCATTTATTCAACCTTATATTACACACTAAGAAAGGTTAAAGTTGAACTAAGACATTGTTTTAGAGTAAAACAGTTTCCCAGTATAACCCCTGACTATAACTGATGTCATTGTTTGTCATATTGTTTTAATTTAGCTTTATTTAAGCTGTTTAATTTCAGGTTGTATTTAATGTTTTGGATTCTGTAACAAATTAACCGATTCTTTTCATTTAGAAACCAATGAAAAGTGACCACAAGCAACAAGAAAGAAAGGTACATTTACATTTTGATAGAATAACTCACTTTTATTTTAGTATATAAGCCAATGGAAAATGTAATGATCCATTCAGGAAAAGTGTGCTTGTACAATCACACACCCTGTGGCCACACATCAACTCATCCTGTGCACTCACTCAGTGCTGCTGTGCACATATTGAATTCCATTTTTTTCACAGGTCAGCACATAGGTTGATACAGCAGAATAAGGCTGTTTCAAAGTGTTGCCATTTTTTGATCCACCTCCTCCTAATCCCCCCTGAGAGCGGACTAGCTGTAACATGGACCATTAGCTAAAGAATGTTGAACATAACCACACCGGTTGTGCCAGGCCAGTCAAATCAAATAACTCCTTTTACAAGCACTGCTTCACAATACGCTCCTTCTTTCAGGCTCACCGCCAGGCTCATGTTGATTCTGTTGGAGCCTTGAGAACGGGGCCACGTTAGACTTGATTTATGCAGTCTTATTGGAATTCCTTTACGACCGAGTGGTGCGCATGAAAAAGGATGAATTCCTCATGAGGGAGTTCTTGACTGATAAGGGGCTATTTGCGATAAAGATCAAGGAGGGCCTGCTGATGATCACGGTGATGTGAGGGAGTCCAACTGGAAAGAGCGGGACGTTACGCAAGACTCAAGAGGTGATGTCTGTCAGAAAGCCATAAAGAGTTTACCCAGAGGGGTGAGGAGCTGCAAGAAGAGCAAGACAAAGCAAGAGGAATAGAGAACAGCCTTGCACCTCGGTAGCTGAGAAATTTGGTTTTAAATTATGGATATCAGTTTAATAATGGCATTATGCAATATGATTGTTTAAAGACTAATGTTACAGCAATGATGTACTGGTGGAAGTACACTTTTAAAAAAAAAAAATCTTTGAGTAGTTAGCAACAAGTCTTTCAAGTGTTCTTCTTAGTATTTGTAATCACAGTTAATTAAATTTGTAATTAACTAGAATCCCAACATTCTCAAACTCATTTCAAGTATCCAATTGACTGTGCTTACCTCACTATCAGATGCAGCAACAGTGAAACACGGTGGAGTCCAGAATAGAGACTGACTACCAAAAACCACATTTAGCAAGATAATGATACTCAACTGAAGATGAATGCTAATCTCAGTTGGTGTCATATGCTAGTTTAAAAAAAAATGTTGTGGGTTTGCAGCTTGTTGCTACTTTGCAAAAAATGCTATTGTTTAAGATTTAAACCATTTTAGGGAGTTTAACTGGTCTTTAAGAGGCAGTATTTGGAAATGTGTTAATATATTTTACATTTCTGTTGTCAGTGACAGTCGACGTAATTTAATAAAGGTGACATCTCTTTAAAATTTAGATACTGTCCATCACATATCTAACTTCTTTGTTAAATGTATAGTACCTTGAAACTAGTGGTTTGGAAAAAAATTATACTCAACTGCTTGTGATCGGAGATGAAGATCCAAATATTATATTTTTTGAAATAAATCGGCTGGTACACAGCTAATTATGCCAGGAGGAATGTTGAAAGAGTCGAGACACAGACAGCACATATATGATCTGGTTGAGAGAGGAGAAGACGAAACGTGTTTCTTAACTTTCATACTTCTGTTACTACACTTTGTTAGCGACTCTAAAATCTTCTGCAGGAAAGTTTATAATGTAACTAGCTTAAGCCTTTACAGCACACTCATTTAAATACTTGGAAATGTTTAATTTCAGCCTGAGGGTATTATAAGCCTTATTTGTTGTTATCGTTTGTTTTTAAATTTTTGTTTATGTTTTTTCATATGTTGCAAATTAAAGTCAATTAAGTTACCATATGGCGGGATTTGAAGTTACGAGTTGATTACTTTCCACATTTGCACAACTGCTGGGATCTGCTAGTATGAAGAGTGATGTAAATTTCATGATCAGATGGGACGTCCGGATGCCTAGGTGGCGGATTTAAAAAAAAGTGAGTTGATTACTCGCCCCTTGGGTCTCCAGCTGTCCCTGTCCATATGCATATCTGAGTATATTCAAGACTTTAAGGTTAGGGTTAGTGTTGGAGCTTTGATGACATGATGTTGCTATGTGTGAAGTAGCCTTATCTTCATTGACCAACTGATAGAAATCTGGTTTAGCAGCATCACAGAGAGGGAAGAGAGGTCAATTTGCCTGTGCACTGGCAAAATAGAGTTTCTTGCTGTGATAAAAGGTTTAAACAACGCATGCAATCTGTTGTTCATTCATAAAATGAATGAATACATAAATAAACTATTAGCTACTTAACAATAGCATTGTCACTGGTGTTCAAGGTGTATCCTAGCAAATACTCGCTGTCTACCAAGTCCATTAACACTGATCTATGACTCATTTAAGCATAAAAACACACTTAACTCAAGAAATGATCCACTGTTGTTCCTGCATCTCAGGAAAAGAACAAATGACAAATTCTGTGTTTCTGACAACCTGTTGCAAAAACACATGATTTATTCACCTTTCTTTAGTTGAATACAGAAAAATGCCAAAGTTAATCATTTGAAGGGCACAAAAAAGAGTCCCCTTGCACCAGTAAGGTGATTCCCAAAGTGCTATTAGCCAAAAACTTGCCATATCTGCATATGGTATATAGTATATCTTTAATAATCATCAGAAAGAGTCTCATTGGAAGGATGACTGTCAAATATGGAAGCAGGGAGAAAAGGCTGAGATATGCTAAATTAAACAAGAACTGGACTTAAAATCAGTCACAACAGGGCTTATGCGATGGTATGTTTTGGCGTATACGCTGTTTTTCTATTCATTTTTCAAAACATTTCAATAAATTCCTTTGACTGTTATAGTTATAAACTCTCCAATCCCTTCAATCCTGCGCATTAACTGTTGTTTTAAAAAGTTTTTACTGAAATGACTCAAAAAAGATTTATAACCAACTTCATCACTGAAGTGTTGCCAAGCCAGTGAATCCTTTATTTTGTCCTTTAACTGTCTGCCGAGTTTTCAGTAAAATCCTTCTGTAAACTGGCATCTCGCCAAAATAGTCATTATTCCCACAGACCAGCTGGTGTCTGTGATCCCTACAGCCAATGTATGTACTGACAGAAAAAGTTAGTTTTAAATTTGTATTAATTTTCTTAACACAATAAGCAGTTACTTTTTGGGGGGTAAAAAATGCCCCCCAAAACACAGTGTTACAATTTCACCGTGTAAGTCGTGATTTAAAAAAAAAAAAAAGCAAGCGCACTATATTCTCCATACACACAAAACACAGTTTCATGGTCTCTTCTGGCTATAAATAACAAACATCACCCACAGATGTAGCTCTGGGGATTTACCCTGCTGTCACATGTCAAAATAAATATGTTGGTGAAACTCACCTGTAGCCACAAAGTGTTTATTCAGCTGTATGCCTGTCTGAGAAAATAGTGACATAACAGTCAGTGAGAGTCATGTTAAAGTGTTGACACTGGGGTTGTTACTGCCACATATTTCCTCTCCCTCTCCATTGTGTGTTATCTGATAAAGACAAAACACCATAAAATAACAGAGTTAGAGCTGCTCTAGAGCCATAAGAATTATCTGAATTATACTGAGATAAATGTTTTTCATAACAACACGTAGTTCTCTGAAAATAGCATGCTTTTCAAATCTGACTGAAAGTCTAGCAATGCATATCAAGAGATTTAAAAAAAAAGAAAAAAGTCTGGATTATCTACCCTACCCTACTGCGACAATGCAACACACAGCAGTGCATCAAACTAAGCCTGATTGAGCCCCATGAGTACACGTCTTGCCACCAGAAGTCTGCTGTCCCTGTTTTACTCCAAGAACAAGGTTTTTCTAAGTGAGGTATGTTGTTTCTTGCCGAAGATCCCATTTCAAGGGTTTTATTAGAGGAATACTCAAATGAGAAGAGCCTCTCTGGAGGGTTTTCTGAGAAGATCTGAGGTATAAGCCAGACCAGACTATTATTTTGCTGGAAGAACAGATATAATGCATTCTTCCCACCAACCAATCACATACAGATGCTTGGCCAGGACCAACTTTCATCATGTTTTAGTCCCTGGGTGCTACTTAAATGTGATTTTTCAACATTCAGGGTACTGCATAAGAATATCGTTTTACTAGAATGTGTTTCTTGATAAGACAGAGAGTACACTTAATCACATGGTGATCAAGTACATTATAGGAGTTCCACTTTTTACCATATGTACTATTTTTAATGTATTTTTTCCCTATTTTCCCAGCAAAATAAAAGAAATGAGGGGTGGTTTAAGACTTTTGCACAGTATTGTACTTTTTGGCATGCAAGTAATCCCACTGTCACACCTGTGGTCTGTGACTGGTGGTGCATTTGCATTTGCACACAGCAGGGTTAGAACTTGGCAGCCTCGAAGAAACATGAAATTTGATTTTGTTTGGATGTAATCATAGTCTTGGTCGTACACACAGACACATACATACACACTTTTTATGACCTTCATATGATTGATGTTTGAATAAAGTTAATCATTTAAGCAAATTCTGTATCTTGCACATCTTTAAATACTATGATTAATGTATATCTTCATCAATAACGGTAGCAGATCCTGAAAACTCAGCATTCAGTGTTACTGTTTCAGTCTTTGTGTGGTTTGTTGGTCCATCACTTTGGACTAGACTGAACTATGTCAACAGTTAATGGAAGAAAGTCATCAATGAATGACTCCTTAATACTAGGTGTTGTTATCTGTGTCACCAAGAGATATAAATTTGCGGATAACCATATTAGTTTTTTAGACAGACAGGGTCACATTAATAGAACGTGACACATTCTGAACAGACATTCAGCCCCTCTAATGATGAAAAGGATAACTGTGGTATTCTCTGGCTCTCAGTTTTAGTTTTTTCAAATCCAGCTGAAAGAAAATGCTTAACTAATGGCACCCTGTCAAGTTTTGAAGTCTCCCTGACAAACAGACCTTCCAGTAAATATCACAGCTTCAGCCAAAGAAAAGAAACTAATTACTTGTGGGGCGATCATGGCTCAAGAGTTAGGAGTTTGCCTTGTAATCGGAAGGTTGCCGGTTCGAGCCCCGGCTCGGACAGTCTCGGTCGTTGTGTCCTTGGGCAAGACACTTCACCCGTTGCCTACTGGTGGTGGTTAGAGGGCCCGGTGGCGCCAGTGTCCGGCAGCCTCACCTCTGTCAGTGCTCCCCAGGGTGGCTGTGGCTACAATGTAGCTTGCCATCACCAGTGTGTGAATGTGTGTGTGAATGGGTGGATGACTGGATATGTAAAGCGCTTTGGGGTCCTTAGGGACTAGTAAAAGCGCTATATAAATACAGGCCATTTACCATTTGTATAGAGATTTTCTGTAAATAAAAGCTACTCTCTGGGGGAAAATACTCTTTGCTAGGCTTTTTTTCTTCGGTAGTCTTCAGTGTCTTATATGCTGAGTCACAATTTGTGGCAACACAGATGGCTAACAAGGCAACAAACAGATGTCATCATTTTAAAGTGAACTTAGAAATTAAAGTGAGAGCACGATTCACAGTAAAATAAATATTAAATTCGACAAGGCAAGGCACTCTACCCAGATCTGTGCTTTAAATGAACAAAAATGAGATGAGAGATTGATTTTTACCCTTTGAAATGACGTGTCAGTCTGTAAATCTCTTTCTGCTGCTTTGAACACACCATCATTGGAACATGATGTAATATTTCAATCAATAAATCAGGGCTTTGCTATACTTTTGGGATCTTGATCTAGCCTCACCTTTTTTGTTTTCATTAAAATGTTACTTAAGCCATTAGATATTACATCAAGTACAGAACAGAGGATGCAAACGAAAGCCAGTCTCGCTGAAGATCCAGACTTTGGAAAAACACCTGCAGCCTCTTGATTAAAGAAATGTTTTTGAGTCTGTGAAGGTTCACAAGGAGCTTGGAAAGAAAAGCGGTCGCTTCTTAAATATTTTTGAGGCTTAAAAGGTCAGCGCATTGCTGAGGATAATTTATCATTCGATTTTTTAAAAATAATATTAATCAACATTTAACTATTTCATCAGTTACCTCTTTGATTCATGTTTTGCAACACTATTAAAGCTAGATATTGTATTTATCTAGACATCAAATTACTATTGCTGAGAACAGAAGCATTGATCACTCTGCTGTCAATGATATTATGGTATTATATAAAAACATTTTTTGTAAGACATTGCGCATATTGGAAATAATAAACGAAGAGACTCAAAATAGTGTGTTATTATTGAGGGAGGACCCAATTGTAGACAGGGAAGCAGACAGGACTAAGGTTAAACAAAAAGCTGGTAAACATGAATACAAAAATCAAGCAAAGGGGAACAGGAGCGACACAAAACTGAAACCTAAACTGTGAAAACTAAACTATGATAAATGTGACAGACATAAACATGATTCTGCCCAGGAACATGCAAGAAACTGTGATGAGGAATAACGAGAACAAGAAACATGAATACGACCTGAGCAGAATCATGAAATACATGGGACTTGACGTGACGGAGGTAACCTGACAAAGACTGAACGAAAACACAGATTAATACACACAGGAGGTGATCAGGGGAAGTGGAACCACAAGGGGAAACAGCTGACTCAAATAGTCATGACGCCACAGGGAAAAGTAAAACTAAGCACAATGAACATAGAAAGACTTTCAAAATAAAACAGGAAACATGGAGAGACATGATCTGAGTGACATGGGACAGAGAGAGGGAGAGAGGGACACAGAGGAGAGAGACAGATGGGAAACCTACATAGACGAGGAAGCACAGAAAACCAAGACTAGACTAATAATAATAATAATAATAATAATTATAATAATATTAGAACTTAACGTTATCTCATAAGTAACAGAATATAACTCAACTCTACCCTTAACTTAAGAATAGCACATGATTTTAATATAATATTAACAAAAGAAATCAACAATACAAAATAACACAAAACGCTGGGTCACAGATCCAGCCCCTGACAGTTACAGTCAAATGAAGCAGACGTGGACGTGCCAAAATCTGTAGATCTTTGAGTTGCACTTAAGAAGGCTCAAAAATCAAATCAGTCCCCGTAGCACTTTATGTTAAAAAGCTGAATTTTACAGCAGAATTAAACCATTTAGAGAGAAGTAGAAAAAATGATTTTGGTCTTTTATAGCTAATTCCCACCAGATGGTAATTTTGTCACTGCTTTAAATTACATGAAGGTCTAAAGCAGGGGTCCCCAATCCCAGTCCACGAGGGCCGGTGTCCCTGCAGGTTTTAGATGTGTCCTTGATCCATGACAGCTGATTTAAATTGATAAATTACCTTCTCAACATGTCTTGAAGTTCTCCAGAGGCCTGGTAATGAACTAGTCATGCGATTCAGGTGTGTTGACCCAAGGTGAGATCTAAAACCTGCAGGGACACTGGCCCTCGTGGACTGGGATTGGGGACCCCTGGTCTAAAAGTTAAGTAATATTATGAGAGGAACTGCTTTAAATGACTGGTAAGTAGTGGCCTAGTTGGTGGAATATGATTGTATTATTTAACAGATATTATGGCATGCTATGCTGTGTTAGCTAATAATTATCCAAGAAAAAAATGCCCAGAATGCTGAAAGTAAGATTGCTGTAGCAACATCCCTTTTTTATATACAATCTGTGACTATTTTACAGAAAGCTGGGGTTCAGTGACACTGCATGAGAACAAATAATTTCCCTCTCTTGATACCAGATGAGAGCAACGTGTAACTGCAGTCATAAAATCATAGAAGAAGATTAATCATGTCTAATCAGAGTGAGCCTAAAAAAATCTAACTAATGGGTCCCAGATGAAAACTACAGTAAAAAGATTTAAGTTTTAAGTTTAAAGAGAAAAATCAAATCAATTAAAAGTTAAAACGTGAATCAAACTAAGACCAATTTCTGTCATAATTACAAGAAAATTGGCTTTCACCTGGTAACACAGCTCAAACTAATGCAGCAATAGATCACGAACCAGGAAAAACACACATTTATGCCACAGATCGAGTCATTAAATATTTTCCAAAAGATGTCGTATGAAAGAAATCACTGAGGTAATGCATTATGAATATTTTCAGTATACTTTAGTACACTATATTTGAAAAATAGCTGATCTTTGCATGCCTATTCAAGAGCAGCTGAATGCTTTTCTAAAATAACAAACATAGTTCAATGCCCAGCCTTGGCAAGGGGCTATGTGATGTCTATGCTTCTTCCTTTTTCCTCTGGTCCTTTTCCCACTGGCTGTGTTTATGAGAGACTCGTCAAAATGGATTCTTCCACATCTATTTGCAGTATTTACAGGGCAAATCCCGTTGAAACCAGGCATGGAAGCCCAGCACTCGAGTAGCTTGGATGTACCGGCTGATACAAAAATCTTCCATTCATTTTACAGTGAAAAAACAACAACAAACAGAACTACGAGGAAAACAGGGGAAGGGAGGTTGAGAAATTAGAACAGAACAACATACATAATTTACTTTTCCACGAGTGTGCACTGAACGAGCACGCAGCACTGGCTTCAGGTGCAATAGTAACTTGGGACTGAATGTTTTTTTAACGCTCCATGTTGTATAACATTGAGCAATGATGAAAGTGCATTATAATAAGATGCATCTGTCCTCAAAATGAAAATTAATAAGACAAAGAAATGCTCTAGGAGATGAATGTTTTCTTGATGGAGTAGATTTTAGCATTTTTTCCCCCTCGCAGCCTACTTAAAATTCAGTGTCAAACGGCGCTGCTATTGGCCTATAATTACAACATCAGTCATTATTGATCATTGTCACTTTAATAAACAGCTCTCAACATTTCGAGGAATTTTCCCAAGATAAAACACGCAGCAACAAAGCTGGCCTCTTTGCATTCATCTTGAGGACATGCAGCGAACAGAACTGGCCAAAATAAGGAGCCGTGGCTTTCAGAGCTCTCTAGAATCAACATTCAAATGGTGTTTTTAGAGAAAGGGAGTGCGTAATGTTTGCTTGGCCTCAAGATAGCGCTTCAAGGATACACTACTTTTGTTTGCATTGTTTTGTTGATATGTGTGCGTGAAATAGCTGGCGGGGGAAATGTCAGTGTCATTCCATTATGTATCAAGGCAAAACACTGAAGGATATGAATTCCAGCCTGAAAAAGAAAGGGGAAAAAAATGATTGTGTGCATTCTGCTGTAAGTGCGTGCGCTCATGTTTTGGAATACACAGAAGGGCAAAAGGTTTTTCTGTGCCTCGGTTCTAAGTCTGTCGGTAATTACAGCATCAGTACGTAATAGACACAAGCATGCGAAAGCAAGTTATAGTTTCCAAATCTCACCGAATACGTGTGTTGAGCGATTTGTTTTACAGCAGTAAATTCCTGGTGCCGTGGTTGCTATGAAACTCTGTTGGTTGTCCAAGAGAGACAGAGAATACTGATTTTAGATCTTTTTTTTATGTGTGTGTTATTCTACATTCTCTCTTTTGTGCACTGATGTGGCCGATTCTCTGACATTTTTAAATACTGACTGATAATTGGCAAAATTCTTGCTTTTGTTTACGATATCATCACGTGTGACTGACTGGAGCTCTTGTACAATGAACAATAAAGGTTTCAAAACATTTAAAGACAAGTTTAAAGCATTTTTTTATAAAAGGAAGGAAATGTGCGAGTCTGTTTGTTTATCACTAAACTCCCTTTGAGATGAGAGGAAAGCAGTGAACAGCTGCTGCTGGGACTCCTGCTGGGTGACGTTGGTGTTCTCTTTATTTGAATCTCCAGTCCTACCAGCATATGCACAGTGCTACTCCTACCCTTTGGAGGACATCAAAAATAAATACACGAATAAATAAATGACTCAGATAAATTAATTTTCAATTAGAGATATCAAAATTATTTTAAAAAATAGATAAATTCATAAATCGTTAGTTTGAAACTGTGGTGTAATGTTTTCTTTGTATCTCCCCGGTTCCCCGTGGGTACTCCTTCCTCCTACAGTCCAAAGACATGCTTGTTAGGTTAATTGGTGATTCTAAATTGAGTGCAGCTAGGTACAAATGCGAGATTGTCTGTCTCTCTGTATTAACCTTGTGATTGACTGGTGCCTTGTACATGGTGTACCCCATCTCTCGCCCAGTGTCAGCTGGGATAGGCTCTAGTCCCCACTGTAACGCTGAATTAGGAAAGCGATTAAGAAAGTGGAGGAATGACCTTTCTCTTTGCTTTCTCCATTCATTTAACATAAATTCATTATAAAATTTTAGGGTTATCCTTCAAAAGGTGTCATGTGGTCTACTCATGTGGCTTGCCTTCAGCTGGGAAATACCATTGAAGTGAGGCTCTTAGAATCAAGGGGACTATTTATTTTTCATGAAAAGGCTCTGTGTGTTGCAGATTGACGTACATGGACACCAGGATTTGGCCTTTTATCAATCTTGTAATAGAGGGATTCATACAAGCATGGTACAGTGGTTACCACTGCTGCCTCACGGTAAGAAGGTTCCTGGTTCAAACCTGCTGGCTGGGGATTTCCTGTGTGGAGACTGCAGATTTTCTCTGTGACTGCATGGGCTGTCTCTGGGAAATCTGGCTTTCTTTCACCTAAGAAAGGCATGCATGTTCACCTGTTGATTCCAAATTATGACCATGAATTATTCTGTGTTTGTCTTGTGATGGACTGGCTACAATTACTTAGTGTACCTTCTCAGTCTTGTGACAGCTGGGATAGTTTCCAGCCTCACACCAATGGGACAAGAAGAGAAGGAAATAAAGGAATAGATGAATATAAAAAGGCAAAAGCAAATGAAAGCTAACACCAATTTATGTAGCATTTTATGTCTAAATTGAAGCCTCCATTTATCATTAATATTAAATTTGAGGATCTTACGGCTTATTTTTTTGTTCATTCATTTCTTTTCATTCCTTTCATTATGGGCTTCCAGTAATGTGTATCTTCACATTTGTGGCCGAGGTCTCTTCTCCCTTCAGGTTGTGTGTGTATCCTTGTATGATGTGGACACAGGTGGAGCCCTGTGACTGGTTAATTCAATAAGATTGTTACATCTGGTTTGAACCATCCAGAAGCAATATTTTGGAACAGTGAAAGTGTCATTTTACTAGTGTATGAGCCATTTATTCCATTGGCATCAATTTTAAGAAGATTATGTGGATGGATGATCAGATATTAAAGTTAGTTTTGCTCCTTGTCATTGTTTTCATTGTTTCACTGAAAACAGTGGAAGCAGTAGCAGAAACTGCAGCCACCACCCTGACCACTACTGTCACTGCTTTTAAGGCCATGTATTATGTTCTGCTAAAATGCTGCAGACTCACAACCAAGTAGACAATTTACTTTATTGAAATGAGATATTTAGTCCATTCATACCATACCTGTCCAGCAACTATTTGCCCCTAAATAAGTTAAACAGGAATAGGAAAAGAGAAAAGAGGTTCCTCTGATGGCTGGAACTGGCAATGAGCCATCAGTTAGATCAAGATATACATCCTGCTGCTCATGGGCCAGTAAAGGAGGAGCAATGAGGCAGCAGTGGAGACAAAGACAGAGGCAGCCAGCCAGGGGGAGATGGAGGCTGAGCCAACAAAACACAGGACGTCTGATGATGCAGCTCTTTCAGTTTCCAGAAAAAAGACGTATAAAAGGCTCTTTCTGAAAAACTGCTGATTTGTGAGAAACTTTCAGAGTGCCTTTGACAGTGTGTTTCCACGTTTCAATACTTTTTCTGGCAATATTGCACTTGAGCTTTAATCAAAAGCAGTAGTGTTATGTTTGTTCTCACTTTAAAAAAACAAAAATAAAAAACAAATAGGTAACAAATGTTCTCATTTGTTAACTTTCAGGAACTTGTTAGTCACTTGAAAAACTCAGGAAAGATCCTGGCATGGAGGTCCACAAGCGCTACACAGAGCTTTGCATACCCACATCTACATATTGTCTATTGTCCATGCAAGCATGTTGTCAGAAACATGCAATCAACTAGTAATCTTGATGTTCATGCTGATTTTCTGCTATAGCTTAGTCCCTGTCCTGGAAAGTCATGGAAAGTCATAATATACAAAGAACTACTTTGTAATGAGCGTTATTGCAGAAAATTCCCGAGGAACCCACCCGAGGGATTAATAAAGTTTTATCTAATTTCTAAAAAGTTTTCGTGTTTTTTGTTTTTGAGTCTGGAAATAAGATTACGGTCATCAAGTTTGAAGAACTGCCTACAAGTATCAGCATACTATCTCCATAGTGTTTTCCTTAGCTGAATTACCAAAATCCCTATCTCTGCACAACCAATAAGCAAAATAAGTGAACATCACTGCAGATCTAAATATCCCACATATGAAATGCAACAACAGCGGTGGTGAATGATGATGCCGTGGTTTGCACTGTTACCTAACAGCAACCAGGTACTTGGTTCAAAATTGCAAGCCAGCTGCAGCTCTTCTGAAATGTACATGCATGTATTCCAGTTTCTTTCCAAAGTCCATAAACATGGATGCAAGGTTAACTGATGATTTTAAAATGGTCTGTGAGTGTGAATGTGAGTGGAAGTAATTGTTTGTCTGTCTGTCTCAGTGACCTGAGCAGAGTGTATCCTGCCTCTCACCAGTTACAGCTGGGATCGGTTGGAGCCCCACTGAGACAGTGAACTGGACAGTAGCTAAGAAAACTGATGGATGGTTAAACAGGTAATACTGTATGTTACGTTACTACGATATGTGCAGATATATGTAATATGATTACAGTATTGGTTTACTTATTTACTCTGAACACTGCTATCGACGGCATGTTAACATTTGTTTGATATAATTTCTTTATAATTACAAACCTTCAATTACTTAATTTTCCAAACGCTACCAAACACGATTATATGGTTGAAGCAAATACTATGTTTTTGGACTTTTTTGGCCTAGTTTACTTATCATTGTAGTGATTTGTGTTTCTTGGTCTTTGTTTGGTATTGTTTAGTTTCCTTGTACTTTCTAGTTTAATCATTTAATTCTAATTTCTAGTTACCTGTTCGTTTTGTTCCCCTTTGTGTCCTGGTTGTCTTGGTCTCATCTGTGTTCTCCTCAGCCCATCTTGTCTCATTGCTCTCTCACTGTCCCTCACTTTATGTCTCTGTGTTGTATTTCCTGTTTTATTTTGGTAGTCCTGGTCTTGCGTGCATTGTGTTTACTTTTGCGTCACCCCATCTCGTTATGTTTGATTTGTTTCTCCTGTGTTCCCACCTGCTGCCCTTCCCCTCGTAATCCTGTTTAAATCTTCAACCTGCTGTCTCCCTGGGTAAAGTACTAGAGGTAATTTCCTAGTTGTTTATTTCTAGTTTCTGAGTTTTTGTTGGTTAGTGCTTTTGTGTTTGAGGATTTTGTTTTTTCTTCTTTTTGCTACAGCAATAAAGCTGCCTCTTGGAGTTTATTCCCCTGTCTCTGAGTCCTGTGTTTGGGTCCTGCCTTGCCTGCCACACAGCACCATCATAACAGGTATGGTATTTAACTGCTATAGACCAAAATGTTGAATCACTCTCCATGCCGCAGTTTTTTAAATACATGAATCAGCTAGCTGAAATGTCTTAATATGCTTGGATTGCAAGTCATTCTTGGACTCCAAGAATGATAAAGCCTTGAGAAGAGTATGCAGATTCAAAGAAAAGTGATATTTAAGAGATGATCATACATCACTGACTGACTCAGGCTCACAAACATGCCAACAGATCTCCTAGGTTACACACTGCCTGTAGATGAACAGAGTAGAATAAATTTGCACTTGAAGGAGGCTACCTCTGCTGTGGCGTTTATAGGCTAGCAAAATTTCATCTCACTTTTTAGTCTAAAAGTATGGGAACAAGCTAACTGTGCACATCTTACATCTGTATCATGCAGTTTTGACTCAGATGGCAGAAAAATTACCCTGCTTCCATGCATTTATATATATTTTTTCTTTCATGTGAAAGATGTGCCTCTAATTCTTGTGTGACTTCGCAATTGGTAGCTACTCTCAAACTGGAGCTCCATCATTTCAAGGGGCGCTTTGAGGGTGCTTATCTCTAGTATTACAATTTGCTGAATATCCCCCATTGATAATAATGTAATCTGAGATCATTAAATGTGACTTTTTTTTTTTTTAAGGACAGTAATGTGTGGACTTTAAAGTGACTTGAGGAAGAGCATCAAATGCAAGCTATGTAACGAAGTGAGATTAAAATCTCCTGGGCAAAGACCGTACTCACACATACTCGGGTGCAAAATCATTCCTTATTTTTTAAAAATGCAGCAGGTTAAGCTAACATTTAATAAGCTGAAACAATGCAATGAATTAAGTGTAAATTGATTCTTCAGGTCCAACAGCAAATGCTTATAGGAGCAGGTCAGGAATCAGAGGGGACCACATGCAGGATTACAAGCTAGATCAAATAACAAAAAGCAAGGCTTAGTTTCAGCTAATGCAAAATCCAAAAACGTACACTAACAAAATGAACACGAAGCAGGCATCCAAATAACAAGCATGAGTTACCTAAATTTTACACAGGTGTACAGACAGGGCATACTGATAGAGAGGTTTAAACAACAGATGAGAACAAAGGTAGAGCAGACAATCACAAAGGAAAGAAGACAAACCAGGAAGTAAAAATCAAAGATGCACAACCAGGGATGAGAATTGATAAGAATTTATGATCAGTTCAATTCAGTTTATTTATATAGGGCCAAATCACAACAGTTGCCTCAAGATGCTTTATGTTGTAAGGTAAAGACCCAACAAAAACCCCCAACAGTCACATGACCCCCTATGAGCACGCGCTTTGGTGACAGTGGGAAGGAAAAACTCTCTTTTAATAGAAAACGAAAAAAAAAAAAAACCTCCAGCAGAGGGGAGGGGCGTCCATCTACCTAGTCAAGTCCTAGACATGCTATGGAAGAGAGCCAGAGATGAAGAATAACTAATAATTAAATGCAGAGAGGTGTATAAACACATACTGAATGAAAAAGGTGGCTGAAGAAGAAACAATGCATCATGGGAGTCCCCAGCCTACACCTTTTGCCGTATAACTAAGGGAGGATTTAGGGTCACATGATCCAACCCTGGCCAAATGCTTTATCAAAAAGCAAAGTTTTAAGTCAAATTTTAATAGTAGAGATGGTGTCTGTCTCGTGAATCCAAACTGGAAGCTGGTTCCTCAGAAGAAGGGCCTGAAAGCTGAACGCTCTGCCTCCCATTCTACGCATATTATCGATATTACTTATCGATTCAGCTCCTTATTGCTTCACATTGGGTTCTCATTCACTCTCGTTTGAGAGTCATCACCATATTTAAGCAGCATACGAAAAACATTAATTCGTGTAAATTAATTGCATTCTGTGTGGTCAAATGTTTGTGCATTTTAGAGTTATTTCCCCTTTTTGTTGTGTTCAGTGTTGGGATCATTACTCAAAATTAATGTATTATACACAACCTTTTTTAAAGTAATTCATTACATTACTTAATTAGTCCCTGGAGTAAGTAATTAGTTATACAAATCTTTGCATTACTTTCAGGTTTCTCCGTAAAATGACGTGAAATGCACTTTCTCATAATTACCATTAACTATATAACAGATAGGTTACAGTCCCACGCACCAATACAAATCTGTATTTTAATGAGAACATGCATGTGATCTTCTTTTAGTATTTAAGTATAAACACAAAGCCCACAGCACAAAGCAGAGATGAAAACCAGCACAAAGTGACTTCTACTGTAGAAAAATGGTCGGATAGAAACAGAGGCAGTAGCCTCACTGCTCATCACTGTCTTTGTTACCTGTTCCAGGTCTGGCTGCTGGGCTGGGTTTAGTGTTCACTTAGCTTTAACCTTACTCTGGCTTGCTGGCTAGCTTAGCATTAGCATGCTGTCAGTCCCAGTGCTTGAAAAGAGCCAAAGTTGTGTTAGCCGCATAGTGCTTTTTTTTTCCTCCCCTGTATCTCTCCTGTTTCCACTTTACCATTACTCTCTTGTCTGTTCATGCAATTAAATATAATAAAATGTCCATATCCATGCTGTAGACTGTAGGCTGCGCCACCAATTACTTTCTCCAGCACACATACCTAAAACAGCTGATTGAAGCGCATTTGGAACCAATAAGCAGAATTGATATGCAAGCAGACTAACATTGCCAAGGAATTGAACTCTATTCACATCCCTAACACAACAAAAACAATTATCACAGTGCATCAAATTGTGAAGACTAAACATGATACCAGAAAAGACACATACATACATACAGAGGGAGAAATAATAGTGTTAGAAACACAAGAAAGACACTACCCGATCAAAACAGGAATCAAAATTCAATGAAAATTAGACCATAACATCTATATGTGTGACACAAAACTTGGTTTTATCTCAGCCTGTTTCTGCCCTGCAAAGATAAATCACTCTTTTAATTAATGGCAGTTTAGAAATGTTGTTTAAAAACAGGCCAGCCATGTATTACAGCAGGACAGAGGTTGAATAACATGATAAGAGACGGCCTAATAATCATGTCAGAAGTCTTGACATTCACCTATTTATAGTTCAAAAATTAAAGTCACCAGTTGGAGAGGAAAAAAAGTAACGATAGTGGTAAAACTAAGGTGCAAAAACAAAAAATGGCTGCTGTGTCATTAATTAACTCGGACTATATCCTCTTACCTTGCAGTCCTCATAAAGTGCACATTGTGACCTACAAGCAAATCAGCACTCGTATGCTGGATCAAGTTTTAGTTTAGTCATGAAAATTCTCTGGTCAAATTTGCAATTAATCAAATGACCACAAGGCACTGAAAGCAAACTCTGGCCTTATAAAGACAAGGTCACTGTGTGTCCCTGGGAATTTGCATTTCCGTGTACAAAGGCCAGTCATCAATGTGCAGCTATGACGGCAGTGTTTGCATTGTACTGTAGTCTTCATATACAGGCTTCCAACAGTATAAGATTTATTGTCAAGAAGCAACAAAGAAATAATAAACAAACGCAAATTTCCCTGCTTTTTGTGCAAAGTTTAAATTAAGTCAAAATGCTAGTCTTGAGCTATGCAGGAAATTTTCTCACACGTAGACAAAGTCATTATCCATGTAAGTAACTTAACTATTGCCTCACCTGCAAAAATTGAAGTATCTAATTAGCTATTCTTGGTGCAAATCATGATTATCACATTTGTTCCTGAAGTGTTTTCCTACCGTTAGAAAGCAAAGTGAAGTAGCAACTGCCGAGCAAAGAGTAAATGGAGATAGATTGTTACACAGTGTGATAACAGCATCATTATCCTCTGCAACAAATATAGAAAACATCATCTGAGCACAGGCTTGTTTGAATTATTTCCAAGTTGCAAAGTGCTTTGAGGACTGAGATGTGATACCTCGGCATCATTCCTGCTGTTCAGTTTGCAGAAATGCATAGAGGCCCTACTGCATGTACAAATGCAGATTGTTTTTCTTTTTTAGAATATGATGCTGCTTGAAGTAAAATGTCTCACAGGAAATGTTTTAGTGAGTATGTATTAATATCTGCATAGAAATGATCGGTGCACATGAGTGTGCGAATACTTGTCTTTGTTTTAGCTCGTGTTTTTGCTTTTTGACTGACCTAATCGCTTACTGTATCAAAAAATGTTGATTATTTGTCACAACCTACCTGCATCATGGACTAAAATACTTTTGGTTGAAAACCAGGTAAATAGTTATTATATGCGCTCCTCAGAGATGAAATGATGGCTTTTTGGGAAAGTTACTTTTTATGCTCCCGACAAGCTGTCAGCATGTAGCTGCTAACCCTCAGAAAGGAAAATCTGCCAACAAACCTCACCTGCTTTCTCCCACCTTGAATAGCTATTTTGATAAGAAAAACGTCCTCCATAAATCATCTCTTTAGAAACTTATCATCGATCTAACAGGAAGGCTCTCTGATGATCTTCATTTGTTAGTGATCAATGCCAACAGTAACCTTTGGCCTCCGGTGCTTCATCAAAACTCCAGCGAACTGCCTTCCACAGATCGAAGCAAGTGTATTGATCTTCACAACGCATCCTCCACAGCCTTGTTCCTGTCATATTGATTTTACCCGTTTACAAGTTTTCATCTGTAAAAGAACTTTTACATTAGCATTCATGATCTTCGGATGTTGGTGTTGTCACAGTTCCTCCTCTCCCACACCATCAGATGTCACATTATAATGAAGCCACAGATTCTTTATAGGGCACCTTTGGTTTGTCTGCTGTTGTTTGGCAGCTATGAAAATGTTCTCTCCCTAATTAGGCTCAGCAGCAAAAGACATTTTCCCCCATATCTTGCCAATTATCTCACATTCAGAGTCAAATGTGTGTTTGCTTAAGCAAGTATTTGCACAAAGTTCTATCATTACGCTGCTTTGCTGATATGAGTTCCATATCAGTCATTATAAGTAAAAGCACTGATTGAATGGAAATTGCATTTCAGTCATTACTTGACTATATTAAGACCTTTTGGCTCTGTTAACTAATCAGTGAATTGCTCATTTGAATTGCAGATGACGCGGTCTCTCAGTGCACTTTTACAGTGAGTGAGCAGACCTGAGACTGAATGAGGTCTCATTATATTTGACTTTATACTGACACACACACATACACAAATACTAAATCCTGATATTCCCAGTTTCTTTCATTAGCTTAATTTGCTGTATGATATTATTGTTTGCTTGTTTTGTTTCATTTGAAAGGCATGAGAGCCGTCACTTGTTTAAGCTCTCGCCTTTCTTTTCGTTAGGCAAAAAGGTGTCGCCGTGTTACAAGACACTGATGATGTACAGCTGACAGTTTTGACACCAAACCAGGAATGCTTGTCATTAACCTGCATCTTCACGGAAGACTGCAGATGCTGCAATATGTTGCACACAGCTGTGATTGGATTGTGTATTATTTGCAAGGATGCATGACTTATGAAAGTTTGACTTTGGGTTGCTACAGTAACGACATGCACTCACAATGAGCTGCGATTCCTTTTTTCCCTCCAGTTATAAACATGGACAGAAGTTGGCATTAACCCTCTTAATCACTAAGTCATGTGCAATTGCACGTTGTCAATAATTTGATTGTCATATCAACCATAATTCTACTATGTAAAACTTTTGTAGTATCAAAAGACAATTTTAAGTTGCGTCCTTGTAAATTTGCTTATTGAAGAGACTGTAAATGTATCTTTTTTTTTTTTTCCCCCTTGCCAGTTAGATCCGTTACAAACACTTGTGCCCAGCTATGTCAGACATCATAACAATCAAGTAAAGTCAGATGAACTGGATATAATGCTGCAACAATCAACATTAATATTTTCTAATGTTGCCTGCACCCGCTAGCCCTGTAGTCGTATTTCTCTGGATTTGCATCATGTTTCATAAAATATGCACCTCTTTCTGGCCAAGCTTTACTGTACCACAAAACAGCGAGATGAACAAACACATACACATAAACCTCCTGCCCTAGCACATGCATGTACACAGTCAACATGACAGGATTGCTGGTGTTTGTCTTGTTAGGGTGGAGAAATGAGCAGCGATAAGGAGCTGTGATCCCCCTGTTTGTTTATGTCTCTATCGCAGCAACCTGACAGCAGTCATACTCTTCAAACAAAGACAGATGGCTTCTAGGAAAGTCGGGAAAACTCTGTCTCCCCCACTCTTTCCTGTATCCCTCGATCTATCTATAGTACTATCTCTCCTCCCATATTTCAGTGCTTTCTGTTTGAATACTTCTGCAAGAAGAGACACTTAACAATAATCTGTCATTTCCTGGAAATCTACCAGTTCCACGTATTGCAATGGAAAACTGAGCTGTTTTTAGGATAAGAATGAAATGAAAACATTTTTAAAAATACTAAAATAAATCGGGGTTTACCGGGAACTCTTAAAGGGTACAGGCCTACCATGAAGTCATCTTTAGCATGAATTCAAAACTTGTTTAAATTTATATTCATTTTTTAATTTACTGGTCCTCCAACCACCATTATAATTATAATGGCTACCCACCAAGTAATGAAACAAAGCTGCTAATCACAATAAGCTGTTTAAATCTTGTTATTCTGTTTACAGTTTCTTGATAACTTCATGTAATACAGGAGGAAAATGTAGATTCTGCTAAATTAAGCTATTACAGCATCCTTTATATGAAATCGTCAGCTTTCAGTTCCTTTATAGACAGTTATCGACTGGCACAACATCAAACCTTTATTCAGTGCAGCACAGTACCCTCACTCAAATGGAGTTGCTGATTATGAAGTCAGCTTCGTAACAATGCTTTAAAAACATTATTTGTTACTCAGCTGTGTTCATTTTTACTACTCCAGATTGACTTTACTGGCTCCGAGGCCATTTTTCTTTCTGTTTTATGAACTATTCTATTCATCAGATTGCCTCTTTTCTTTTCACTGTAAAAGACTGAAAACTTCTGCCTCGCTGCGGCTGTGAAAAACTTGCATGACATTTTATGGTTAACGGTCTGTGGGAATTTGTCTTTTTTTTCCCCCCTTGGATTAGAGAAAATCTTTGTGATGAATAAATTTTTACAGCTGTGCCGACTTCGAGACTTTCCATAACCGTTTGAATATTCCATTGAAACATCCACCTACTTTATTTCTATGTGGCAGACTGAAAACTTTACCCTGTCTGCTTCCCTTCCTCTTGTCTGCAAAAGTCAGCAGAAATATGAGTTCTCAGTCTAAAAACTTATTCTTGATCCTTAATAAGTGGAGTATTGCCTCTTCTTTCTGACTCCACAGTTTTTCCTTAAACCGTTCAATCTTGCCTGACAGTTGAGAGAAAGAGTCACTTCCTCCACACTGTGAATGATCACGGTCTGAAAACCTGTCATCAGTTTGGCTCCTTCCATAGGTTCACTTACACACTTTACTGTTTGGAGTCAACAGGGACGCTGAATTCCGACGAGACCAGGTAAGGTGGTTTGGGTGAGTATAGACAAGACGCTGGCTCCCTTGTCTCTCTGAAAGGCAGTGGAGCGGCCACTTCTATCTCACACACTAGCAATCTTTCACCCAGCTATCTCATACCTTTCATTTTAGGGTTTATGAACTTTCATGCATGCAAGAGCAACCACAGACACGTGGGAAATAGGAAAGTGAAAGCACCCACTGCCATTTGTGTGCCAGCTCCTTTCAATTTAGATGATTTCATGCTTTTACAGGTACAAAGTACCTGGGAGCATTTACTTAGATTCTATATATTTACATTTACTGTAATTTAGTACATTTTAGAGCTTCTATTGCTTCATTTATCTATATGTTCTTTGAGTTACTCCACCAGTACATTCCAAGAAAAATGATTATATGGTGCTTAGTTGTTTCTCACAATATAAAATGTATGTATTTATATATTACAATAAACATCTCATCATCTATGTCACTTTTTTCCCAAAAGCGCTTTTTCATCTGAATGACACAGTGGATCATTAATAATCTTAGCCATTAGAAATACCAAATTATTATGACGTGAACTGCTTAGTAGGAGGCAGACTCAACTAACACAAGAGACCAGGTAGAAATCTTCAATCTGAGGTTACACCCAGAGATGAGGTGGTGTGTGTATATATAGATCAACAAAAGTGATGAGGGCTGGTGAAAAGTAAAGATGAATACCTGATTATAGCGCTTGTGCAACAATCAGCTAATTTTGGTTTTTAATATGAAGAGAGGAAGAAGACAGCTGAGCAGTCGGAACCTTATGTGGAGTAGAGATATGAACATTAGTTTTATTTGTGAGGTAAAATGCAAACTGTGTCCAGAACAGAAACCTTTCACTGGATGCATGGATGAACGGATGGATGGATTTCTTGTTTTGTAATTTGTTTTCCAAGGTTTTTGTTTCCTTGCTTGACAGAGCAGAGTGTGGGTGATGAGATGCAGTAGGGCTTTAGGTTGGACTTGAACCCAAGCCAGAGCATCTGCAAGCCAGCTAATTGAGCGAGCCTTCCTTGGTTGCTCCCTTTAAAGTTTGTCTCTACATATACTTGAAGGATATTTCTGATTTATCACAGGTTTATTTTTGTGGAACTGGTTTTTAGTTGTATTGTTAAATGCTAAAAGCAGTGAACTCTGCAATGTTACAACATCCAAACCAGCAGGATGATTCCAAGAGTTATGCCAGGAACAGCAGCAATTCTTAGTGGGGACACAGAGGTCATTGTTGTCATGTTATAAATAATAAAATAAATAAATCATATGAATTTAAGTGACCAGAAACTTAATACCAAATGATAATAAAGTGATATAGTATAACATATTTATAAAAGTAACACATTAATAAGATTACATTTAAAAAAAAAAAAAAAAAATTTTGTTTTTTCATTTTAAGAATTCTTGTTATCTGTTCCACTCACCACTGCCTTGCTCTTTTCACATCTTTCCCTTTTTTCCACTTTCTTTTTCTTTTTTTATCCCAGAAGGAGAACTGCTCTTGTCACTTGTAAACATTTGCACATTAACAGTGCTGTGGTCTAAAGTTTGTCAGCCCCTGGGAGCCCCCCCGCTGGCCTGGGGGCCCAAGCCGTTGCCTGCCTTGCCTGGTGGCAAGCAGTGCCTCTGCCGGGAATGATAATATATTTTAATCACATTATCCGAACCATTTCCTTCAGAAGTAAAGCTGACAGGGAGAGAGAGACAGCACCTAAAATGTTGGACCAAATTTCCTTTTTTATATGCCCCGTATATGATATCACAACTACAGTATGTATGTCCACTGCATTCAAAGCTGACTTAAGGCGTCATCCTGTAAGCTTTATGGATATATTGAGAGCTGGGTATGACTCTGGTCAGATGCAGCACTTGGAACTATTATGAAAGAAATTCTCTAAATTATTGTGAAAGAAATCTTACTGACAGAACACCACGAGGTTAAAAAAAAAAAAAAAAAAAAAAAAAAAAAAAAAATCACCTTTTAACTCACTCAATACTTGTACCTACTTTTTCAGAGAAAAGATCTCTTTCCATGAACAGCCTCCAGATATAAAGAGACAAATACATGCACAGTGGTTTACACAACACAATGCACAAGAAATATGGAAGTTTAATTGGAATTCATTTTTCCTGTTTTGGGTTTCCAAACATGCTTAATGATAATGATAATTGTTATTTTGTTCATTATTTATAGTTTTAAATAAACAAAGAGAGGAACGAAATTGCCTATAAAAATAAATGACAGCAATGAAGCAGATTTAATTAAGAGATCCACTGGAATTTGTAATGGAATGAACATGGTAAATAGTGAATGTCAGTAATGATGGAAAGGGATAAACTAATGAAAGCATGTGCATAACTCGTAATAAGCTACAGTTATAGTTTGAAAACATGGTTTTTAGCTGTCACAGAATGCTTTCTCATTATTGCTTCTTTTACTCAAGTTCAAGATTTAGTTCTTCACCAATCTATGAGAAAAGGCGTCGCATGGCCAGATCTGATGGCATCCTTTCAAAACCAATTAGATAAACTCAAAACACAAGCTGTTTAAGATCAAGGCTGCTTTTCTCTGCTTCTGCAAAGATGTAATTTACAAGATTCTCACCTGACAGTGATTTTATGTGTCAGATGAGAGTGTAGATGCACATGTATGAAAACACTCAGATGTGCTGAAATACCGCTGCATATGCGCATACACCCACAGATGAATGCACACACTGCATTTCAAAATCCAATTAAGCTGGGGCTGTGGGATCTCAGGCTTACATGCCAAATGGCTTTGAGTGTCTGCACATCATCCACCGTGTGAGACAGCTGACAAGATTATGGCCATGAGCGGTGCATTTGTCGTTCGGCCTGATGATAGCATATTATTAGCATGGTAAAAGAGTGCAAATGTGTCCTCCACTATGTGATGGCTGGTGTCACCCATGAAATGAACAATGTGGAAAAGCTTTTTGCGTGTGGTTGATGTGTCAGTGATTTATGTGTTTGCACATTTGTGCATAAATAAGTACACCTCCATGTGTGTGTGTGTGTGTGTGTGTGTCTGTGCTTGGATTTTATCTGTCTGCTTGCCCCTATGTGACTATGAATGTACATTATAAAAATAAAATTAGATAAAAACTGGCCCTCCTTTTGTGCAGAAAGATTTTAAATGAAGAAAAGGATGAAGAAAAAAATATCATGTGGTTGTTTCAAGGCGTGTTTTGAGCTAAATCATCCAAAACCAAAGAGAAAAAAACTAAAAGCAGCCTCAGTTTTCTATTTTACTTACCACCCTAAACAGCTGTCAGGCTTGCCATGCTGCAGCCTCCTCACTTAACGCTGGCTTGATTTGTCTTTCAGAGCAATATATGAATGTCTGCTAAATTGCAGCTGGGCTTCTGTTTTCCCTGCTGCCAAGTTGTTATGAGAAATGTTTTTTGGCTTGGATTTTTTTTTCTTCAGCTAGGTATTGCAGTTCCCTGTAGATACCACAATAGCTATCTTGGAGTCTAGCATCCCATTTCTAAAATATACTCCTTAAAAAAAGCGTGAAAACACATCAGATCTCATTACTTTCATATATTGTTTTAGTAAGTATCCAAAACATACAAGTTTCATTATATAATTTTTCAAGGGATCTTATATCTGTTTTCACTCTTATATGCTTTTCATACAAGTTTCACACAAGACAGATACAAACTTTATAATTTTTATATATTTCTTTTCCATATGGGATGGACTAGGCAATGGGTTAGGAACAAAAGGATGTCACATTGTTTGAGGGAAATTAAAATTATTAACGTTCAGTGGAGTGAATTAAAAAACACCCCAAAACTCTAGTTAGGCTAGTGTCATTGCAAAGTGTCATTATAAATGTAATTGCAGCTATCAAAAGGGTGCTTAGTAGTTTTTATGTTTGGGCATGTTCCCAATGAGATGGTGAATGATGCTTTGATGATCTCCAAATTCTGGACTAAGGCATCGAGAAGCTTCTGGACAATCTGAGGTGCAAACTGGTGGTGTCAGATGGTCCGAAACATGATGTCTTGTAAGTGTTCTGAGGGATTTAGGTCAGGTGAGCATGGGGGCCTCCAGGAACTGACTGCATACTCCTGCCACATGAGGTTGCATCTCATTGCTGTGCACCAGGAGGAACCCAAGACTGACAGTGGGTCCAGAGATTTCATCATACCTAATGGCAGTAAGGAGTGCCATGATGTAGCCTGTAGAGATCTGTGCATCCCTCCAGACTGTTACTGACCCACCAAACCACAATGCTGAACAATGTTACAGACACCATAACCTTCTCTACAGCTTCTCCAGACCCTTTCATGTCTGTTGCATGTGCTCAGGCTGAACCTGCTCTCATCTGTAAACAGCACAGGGTGGCAATGGTGGCCTGGACAATTCTAGTATTCGGTGGCTGATGACAGTCGGGCTCTATGGTGCTGGGCAGTGAGCACAGGGCCCACTAAAGCATGTCAGGCCCTCAGGTGACCCTCATGAAGTCTTCAAGTTTGAGTTATCCTGCTCTCTGATTAAAATGTGTTGCTTTAAATTTTTTGTGCAATGTATATATGGATTAAACAAAGTGTGTAATATCAGCAGAAGACACAGAAGGAGAAGTTATATTCAACTTCTATACTTAACACTTTATGTATGAACATTATACTGCTGATTCATCAGAATCTGAAAACCAAATTAAAGACAGAGAATATGATGCAGCCACTTAAATGTGTGGAAAGCGAACTGCTGATATTACTACAAAATATTACCAGCTTGCTGATATTAAGTTTTAACTTGACTTCTTTTAACTAATGTTTCTTTACTGGACCCTGAGACAGAAGGTCTCCATTCTCCCATAAACTTGCTGTGACTAATAGTTTATCTGAGTGCAAATGCAATAAACCTCACCTCCCACCTTTTTCTGTAACAGTTGGAATCAGGTCTAGGTTGTCGCTCTAAGTTAAATGCTTCAGACGGAGACTTATTGTAGCATTAATACGCACTGTATTTATCTGTGTCAAGACAAAAGGCAAAAATATTAAAAATTTAACAATGAAAGCATAAAAGTATAAAAGTAGTCAACTAGGGATTGTTCCGCAACAGGAGAATGCCTTTAAAACCCGTGTGTGTGTGTGTGTGTGTGTGCTTACTATGTAGCTTTCTACTTTTCCCTCGTGGAGTCACTTTGTAGTTTTTCTTTTCTTTTTTTTTTTTTTTTTTTTTTTTTTTTATCCACCATAGTGTGCTCCTCTTGCCAATTAGCTGACACTTGTTTTATTATTCCTTTTCAAAACCTCAATCCTAAAAAGTGAAAGAGAGAAAGGAGATAAAAAAAACAAACCTCAGCTTGTCGTTACACCAGAGCATCGCCTCTGCACCTTGTACCCCCAGTTGCAAAACCTCAGGAGGTTCGCTCAGAATAGCTCAATGATCAAAAGGCATGAAAATGACATGTTGTTTACACTGTTTTGGTATGGAATTTTGGAGCGCGCGGGGGTTCCAAATATTTGGATTGTCTGGAGTGGGAAACATATCAAAAAGTGTCATGGTTTCATGCACAATCAAGTTTTTCTCTCTATGTGTTTGTCACTCAGGCTTGTGTTTTATATGCTGAATGGCCTAGGGTTAATAATTTGCCAGGCCAAACAACTGTATCACAATTTTTGACCCTGTAGGAATAGTAAGGTACTGTTCTTATGGAAAAACGGTTATAAATTCACAAGGCCACATTTTCCAATTGCATTCTCTCTAGCAGGTTTCTACTAAATTAAGGTAATGCAGTTTCACATTCTCATGCTTGTAACTTGTGCTTGGGCTAAGTGGTAACAATATCCATAGCTCAGTTTTTGATAGCAAAAAGTCAAGATTCTGTATTATCTTTCAAAGTAAACTAATGATGAAAAATACCTGTGAAATCTGAAATGTTTCTATAGCATATGTTTAAAGAAATAAAAATGTAGAAATGTAAACTGGTGGCAGCAATTGTAGATGAGGTTGAATTTGGCACCGTGAAAATCAACATTTTCATTTAATAGAACCTAACCAAAACAGAAGTAGACACAAAAGTGGTCTCAGATGAGACTCATACTTCAATTTTTAATTGTTCCCAATCTAAGTGTTCCTAATTAGAAATGTTCATTTGATTTGGTAATTTTCGATGATAAGGACTAATGGCCATTATGTTTAATTGAAAGACTTGGTGTTGTTTTAATGTTAGTGTAAGTGGGTCATAAAATATATATTGTTATAATTACACATATTTGCCTGTCTTTGCTAGATGCTGTAAATGTGTAGTACATGTGTGCCACATGTGTTATAGGCACAGTCTATGCTAGCATGAATAGATAATTCTAGCTAGCTTGGAAATTGGTGGGTTGAGCTAACCCCCTTCCCTACTGTTTGTATTTGGTTGTAGGAGCAGGCAATTTAATTACTTGGAGGTCTTTCTTTCTTTTAACTTTCATTGTCAGGTATGTCAGATTTTTTTATTTTATTTTATTTTATGTCGAATATGTTCCATGTAAGTTTGTACTTTATGTTTAATGTAAAAATAAATGCGCCAGTTTCTACAATTCCTCTGTGGGAGAGGAGCCGGAGCGGGCAAGTTAATTACTTGGAGGTCTTTCTTTCTTTTACCATTCATTGTCAGACACAACGCAGGAACACACCAGTTACATTAGCGCATGAACGTGAATAGTTTACTGCTAAACAACATCCACAAAAAGTTCCCACAGCGGTGGAAATGTGACACTCAGTGAGACCTAGCATTTTGAAATATGACACTGGAATCTGAAACCTTTCCGATGTAGGACAGAAAACCTTCCAGTGCAGCACATCAAGACTAACTTTAGCAACTAAGGCTGCTTGCAAAACACTTACTTTAGCTTCCTGACTGTTTACACTCAAAAGTAGTCACTGAAACCTGCTGCTTTAATTCTAAGAACAAGTGGCCACTTAATATTGTTGAAATACCAACGCTGGATTAATGGCACTAAGCCTGCAATAAGAGGTAAACAATAAATAGCTTTCAGCAGTTCAGCAAAATTAATCCTCTTTAAGAATTGTCCAAAACGAATATGGTCCATATTCACCGTGGTTTACGGCCCATTTCTTATTCAGAACGTGGCTTGAAACATAACTGTAGCAAAGCCTATATCTGCATCAGTGTTAATCTGCTAAACTAAACTCCATCATATCGTTTAAAATATAGTCTATCCATTTTCCATCCATTGTTGGATTGTGTACTGTTTATATTTTTATACTCTTCAAAATGTTGCAAAACATGTCTAAGATCAAATTAGTTGATGACCAACGTTAATCTCTAATCACTAAAAAATGACCTCATGAAAGCAAATTCTTACTAAACTCCACCCTTCCTTGTCTCTCAGTGTTGGTATCTGTTGTACAGTCAACGTGGGGGACGCAGCAATGACCTAAAGAGTTGTGGGGTAAACATAAGTTAAGCCGGGCCAATGTTTACATGTAGCTCTGTGGTTTGTTGCAATGTGAGTCCCCTGGGAGTCCTGAGAACAGCCAAGCCAAAGTATAAACAAGAAGTGAGGGGATCTTGGTAAAATAAGCTGATAAACTCAGGTCACATCCTTCCCCCTTTTGTTATCTGGAGTAAGGAAGATGCCTCTTTTTGAAGTGTAGCATCTGAGCATATAAACTATATAAGCACTTGAATTGAATGCTTAACTCAAAAAAGGTAAAAGTGCAAAAATTATAGGTAGCCCATTATAGGCGTAGCATGTAAAAGATAGATGAATAAAAGGATAATAATTTATTCAAAAAAAACTATTAGGGAATATCAAAGAGATGAATAGGGATTTGAGCCTGCAGGACCCACTAATGGAAAATAATGACATTGCAATATGATCCCATCATAACTCAAAATAGAGGTCTCATGTGCTCCAGTGTTTGCAAATCATGAAAACATGAACTTCAGATTGGATTTTAGAAACTTTTTCCATTATCTTCTTTTCATGTAGAAACTTAGCAGCTTCTTAAAAGAACTCCATTTAAGTTTTCTGTAATGTTGTCATTTAAATCAATGTGTTGAATCTCTCTGGTGTTAGACAATCAAGCTTTCAGTATGTTAGGCACTATCTGCTGAGTCATGAGTGTGAATATATCAATACACATGTAGGTTATCTATTAGACTTGCTATGAGTTTGGTAATGTATTTTGTTATATGTTGAACTGTGCCATATTACACTGTAATTAACCTGTGAAAAGCTTAAAAGCTGCTGGTATGACATATGATACACACGGAAAGTGGGATGCTATTTATACACAAAGCTATCTAATCAAGCTCCGATTTTATTTGAGATTCAGAAAAAAAAATTGTTGGTGTATGTACAAATTACTGCAACAATTCAGACCATACGTTGTCTTAGTAAGGTGAAAACATGTTGTTATGACCCGCTGTATCTGCCAACAACGTGTTCAGTACCTCAACAGTATACAGTGACTCATCACTTTTATTTTCTAACACAACAAGCGTTGTTATAAATTAATGTGCAAATGTTCTTTGTCAAAACTGAACACAAAAAGAATGTGGAAAACTAAATATTTACAAAATTATTATCTTACTGTTATCCTTTTCAAAGGTACACAATGTATCATCTAAAATTTAATAATATAGTTAGCATTACTAGCTTTTGTATGAAACAAATTCATGAAATAAACTCAAACACAGATTACAGCTTAGTCTAAGCCTCCATGACATCACTAAGTAGTTTGTGGACTGTCATTTTAGTCTCGAGTTTAGCGTTAGGGTCATCACCATCATAGTATTATGTAACTGGAAGTATTCGTATTTGAAGGCACGCTAAGATAGCAGCTAAAGCTAGCAAACTTGTTTAGCTAGGTGCAGTGCACAGAATCAGATACCTGGTAATTAATGCTAAGTAACATTCAAATAAAATACTATAATAAGAGACTAGATTAATGAGGTAATACCTATCCTACAAGGTAGGGACCTAATTGCCACACCTTTAATAATGTAGAACTTTAAGCCTTAAAACATGTGTGAGTTATCAAAGGCTACAGGAAGATTAGCTTGAGACATTGAAAATACTTCTTTCTACCCGCCTGTAAACAAGTTCATTTCTGATGTAATGGTGAGCATTTTATCATTGGCATCTATGGGAAATTACTCACTTTTGGCACCAACCTCGAGTGGCTATAAAAGAAGCTGCAAACGTTGTTTCCTTTTTCAGTTTATCATCATCCTAATATTTTTTTAACGAAGATAAGCTGATGTAAATTGTGGATGCAGCATTATTGCTACATTCACTTGACTGTTTTGTTAAGCCAATTCCAGCAGTCACTGTGACTAAATAAGCCTCTAAATTTTCACCAAAGAAATCTAACTGTGAGAAAAATTATTAAGTAAGCAAGTGAGTGAATCATGCAGTAACAAGTTCCATCCTTTCAGTGGAGAGAACAGATGGTTGTGGTAATGTTGAATTACTGCAGAGCAGAGGGACATAGACACTGACCTCAATAGATACTAACACCTGTAACCATGGTAACTGTTCACAAAGCTGGTGACATCAGAAGCAGTTTTTAAACAAGGAATTAAAATGTCACTCAAACTCGAATTGATTTGAAAAACAAAAATAATAAAATAAACCTTTTCAACAGAAAACTGTAATTTAGCCTAAATGGCCACCAGGTGCTAAAATGAATGCAGCTGTTAACTATCTGTTAGGTTCATTTAACATCATCCATGTGCAGAGTAAATCACATACATGTACCTGTTAATCAGCTCCTTTTCATTCAACTCTCTTTACCTGAGGTCACTAGAGACACCATGGAAAGAATGTACAGCATGGAATATGGTAAACTAGGAAGCGAGTGCAGTAAAGTACTGGTATTCTGGAGAGCTGGCCATTGTTAACTCTGATAATAAAAATCTCATAACACAACTGTGTCAAACCACCAAGGGCAGTGAAACTTACAAAGCAGTTGTTATCTGTGTTTTGACCAACCTTTTATGTGTGTTTTAGGTATCTGTTATGTATTGTGCATATGTAACTTTGGACAACCGAAGTAGCTTTTTCAGCTTTCCAACATTGGTGTTACTGATTATTTTACAATCATTTAAAAAAAGCAGAACAAAAATTTCATTTGTGACACATGCATTAACGTACTGTATCCATGCCAAGCTGGCTGCTGTGTTATAATAAGTATCAATGAACTACAGTATATCCTCTCCACTATAGTGTCTTATCATAGTTTATGCATCTTTATATCATGGTAAAGAAGTATAAAAAATGTAATCAGCACAGTCAAGTTCTTTGTCTCCATTATCGCCTATATCGGCACACTCTGTAATGCATCCCTGCTAAATTATTTTCAATATCTACTATTACTAGTTATCTGTTGATTTCTGTTTGCAGGACAAGTCATAATGATTTGAGTTGCTATTATTTTGCAATTATTAACTTTTTAAAAACGAGCCTAACTTTACAGACTGGAGGTTGGCTTGTAATTGGATTTTTAGAGTGATGTTCTTGTATGTGATTGTGTGCGTTGGCGAATTAGGAGTTGTGACAGTTCACATCTGTCTCTCTACCTCTATCTCTTTTTCACACACTCTCAAACACACACACACACACACACGTCCTCTGTTTCTATATGTGTCCATGAGCACAGGGTCTATACTGTGTGTGTTCATGCAAGTTTAATATGTGTATATGTGTGTACACAGGCAAGAGATTTTTTATTTTTTTTTGTATATCCAGGGCACATTGTCTGGACAGGGAAAATGAGAATGGATGGGATTGTAATTACTGAATGGAGATATCCACACAGTGTGAAATTAGAAAAGGCTGGGCGAAAACCTCCCACGGGCACAGCCAGTAAAGAGAGAGAAGTTGTCATGGTGATAGGTGAATTCAAACAGGGCTTTGCAAACCTTCGGGGAAAGAGGTGCGAGTGCATACGAGCGAGTTGTTCCTTTGTATGTGTGTGTTGGGTTGCGGTGGTTATTTGGGGTGTGTTTATGGATTCCTTTTGTGAACAAGGAGAAAAAAAGTTGCTGCGACCTTGATGAAGACATGCAAAATGTGATGTTTTCAATTTTTCTACATTCGGACTCACAGTAAGCTTTACCTGAACTGAGCGTGCAGTGTGTTACTTACACAGTTTAGGATTTGAACTGGGATGCAGGGCACATATTATGCTTACTTATCAAAAACTCACCTTTTAGAGGTTTAAAAGCTGAGCGACTGACTTTACCCTGAATTAGTAAAACTATGGATGCGCTTCCCTTTGTTGCCTTCCTTTTTTAATGTGCTGAAAAACTGAATTCTAGTGGTTGTTAAGCGGAATAAGCACGTAGATATGCTGTAAATGAATTCATTGTTTTGCTCAAAGACATTCACGGTTACTTTAAGGACACAACAGCACCCTGCTGCCAAACAGGGTGCAACAGCTCTGTCTTCAAGGACACAGTCTGTTGCCAAAACACTGTGTACACTCTTTAAAAAAAGAAACTGTATTTTCAGTACAGTGCCGTATCCTTAAAACTATGACATGTTTGCATCTATTTTGCTGCAGTGAAAGCTGGCAAAGAATAGCTTCCACTTCTTGAGCTTCTCCCAGAATTCTAGGCAGTAGTTTGGCTTTAGAGACAAAACAAAGCATTTAAACAACCATTAAATTCGTATTTTTGTTTATTTAAAAAGCAAGTTGAGTACTGCCTTCTACAAAAGTGGAACCTATAACCTTGTTGAAGATGTTTTATTAATTTTGTTTGTAGTCAAACATTTCATAGCTGTTCTGCGTTGCTGGCAGGCATTAAACATGAATGAATACCATTGCTGTGGATTCAGTTTGTTTCTAAAGAATCATATTCCATAAAGCATTGCACATTGTTCACTGTGTAAATGTGTATCTTATATTGTTCAAACATATTTGTTTTTATGCATTTTACCACTGCTATTTACTGAATACTACTCTTGAAATTAGTCTGGGGAAAAAATTATGTCATCATTGACCATACGGAAGGGCTGGAAGTAATTACAATGAGGATTTTAATTTAATTCATAGTCTAGGACTCTCTCTGGGACAATTTTAGATATCTCTTAATTAAAAACTGGGCAACATTTTATAATATGATACAATGTGATATTTTAAACACTGACATTTACCAGTTTCCATTAATTATTTATTCCTTTTTTAAAATCCTTTTGTGATCATGTAATTGATAAACTTCCAAGCAGATTACTGTGACAAATACTTGTTTCAATTTTAATATAGATTGCGCAGATGAATATCACACTACCAAACAAATTAGGGGCTCACTTTTTACAAAACAGCTGAAAAACATTTGTCTTCTCTTCATTTTCAGATAAAAGGTGGTAACCAAAAAATAGGAAATTCTCAAATAACAGCATGCGTTGTTGTATATTTGGGTAAATGAATGCAATAAGGTAAATAACTTAAAAGAGAGGAGCAATTAGTCTCTTTTTTTTATATATATATATCCTGAAAAGGTTGAAATAAAAAAAAACAGAACAATTAAATCACACAACATCCCTCTTCACCTCTCAAAAATAGCTCTCATTCACAGATTCATTGATGCAGCTGCTAATCACGCTTTCACGTTGCATTGTTTCACAGAAGAATCCCAATACTTACTTTGTTTTTTGCGTCTTTAGGTCAGGTGAAAGGATTTTAAAACAACACAGGAGCAGATAAATAAACACCAAGTGCTTGTTCTATATTAACATTATGTAATATATTCAGAAATAAAAATGACAGGCTGATGATAGAAGCATTAAAGGTTCGGTTCACTAACAAGCTAGCATTGTGGGTATGTGGCCATGGTGGTATGTTGGAGAAGATACCAGTGTGGGATGCGCTGAAAGCACTGAAACCAAGCCATCTATTTCACATGCCACGACTGTATTACGTAACCAGAAGCAGGAGACAGGGAGGAGTAGATTCCTTTGTCATAGTTCAAAGTGCACAGTGAAAAGATAATGGCCTCCTTTTATCAGTAGGCCATAGTAATGAGCTTGTTCATCACTTACGGGAGGAGAGCGTAGGGGAAGGGAAGGATGGGTGGGAGGTCAGAGGGTTGGCGGGTGGTTGCATGGAGTGGGGGCTGAGGAATGCCCATCCATCAGGCGCCATACCCAGAGTCTGGCTAGAGACCCAGCCCCCTCAAACCTCCAGACCTGTTCATCACCGTCTGTACAAGTGAAGAGAAAACTACCACATTATATATGGAGGAACAAAAGTGCCATAATGGTATTGCTTTCAACAAATATGTAGTCTGTTCTCTTTTTTTAAATAAAAAAACAGCCCCAAATATAATAAATTCACGAAATTGTCACATGGGATCTATTCAGTAGAGTTTTAAAACACTCAACTTAAAAAAACCTTCTAGACTAATGTTTTTTAAGTGGACATGCCTGTATTACATATTTTAGAGACTGCTCTGAGGGCACTCTTCACCTTTGCAATGTAGAAAATTGAGTTTCCTAAAGTAGAATTTTAATACAAACCACTCTTTCTGCCTAAGTTAACCAAACAATGAATAAAACAAAAGCAAACAGAGAATGAAAATGAAACTTAAGTTTACATGTAGCATGAAAAAAGCCTTGAAAACATTTGTCTTGAGTTCCACATGGAACAAGTTTTTGTCAGGCTGTTTTCACTTTCATAAGGAATTTTGTAGTGTTTTTAAAAAACATAAAAGCTTATGTTGATAAGCATTGATTTTTTTTCATTGATTCATTCATTGTTTGATATATTTGTCCTGGCCGTCTTCCACCCATCCATCCATCCATTTGCTTATCTAATTCAGGGTCGTGGGGTGGTTTGGCGCCTATCCCAGCTGTCATAGGATGGAAGGCAGGGTAAAGCCCAATGACAGCTAGGATACGGATATAGCAAGTGGTGGTAAGAAGGTTATGGTTTTGAGTCCGCTACCCAACCATGGTAGTAAGTTACTAGCCGTAAGTGTGAATCTTATCTGTCATCATCACAGGCTATGTATCTGTAGTAACATACAAACTACTTTGTGTACTATTGTTGTCATTGTACCTGACAGTCAGTTTCCTAGTCCTCCAGTCTTCCAACTCTAATTTCCCAAAGCAGAGTAATATGGTGAAGATATTAGATTGATTTGTTTTCATATATATCAGTAAAGACAAATTTTGTAAGCAGATTTTGAGCAGGAATCTTGCAGACATCTACATCTACTTGTCACAACATCAGTTTCAGTGCAGCAAACCTGTTTGCTGGGTATTCAGAGCTTAAGGACACTCCCAATGGATTTCGTCACTTGAAGGACAGTCCAGACTATCCAGTCCTGTTTAAACCTGATCATAAGATCAAACAGGTTTACTGCCATGCAGGAGATTTGTGTTAAATACTGAATGTATATATATATTGCTTCATTTAGTTGTCCTGACTTGCTTGTGTATGTCTTTTGCTTTTTCTGCACATCATGTTCACTGATGTGCCCTTAGGAGTTACTGATGTCATATTCTAATGAAAGCATCCAGCACAAATAATCACAATCAGTTCAGCCTTCCAAAAGACTCTCTAATTAGCAACATGATTTAATCAAAGTATCAGCCAAAAAGAGTATTTACTACATAATGTTTTTTTAAAGAGTGAATAGTTTCAGCAATGAACACAACAAAATAACCGAACAAACCTTGTATGTTGATTTTTGCTTAAGTCTATTAATGTAACTCTTATTAAATCAATGGATTTCCATTAAAATTTCTTGCAAGTGTCATACAAAATAAGAAAGACTTGGTCTCAGCTCATTGTGTCTGATTATTACAACCAGATGAAAGGTTTCCAGGTGGCAAAGACTTGACAGACTACCATCCCAATGTGGGGTCGCTGACCTCCACTTTCCTTCTGGTTCAAGAAGCAACCCCCCTCAGCCCCACAGGACATACAGCTTGTAGCTTAGAAGAGGGGGAGGAATATGCATGGATGTGTATGTATACATATGTGCATGAGGTGAAGCCTTGCTCTAGGGAAGAGCTTGTTCTCCTGGTTGACCTTGAATATTCTCATTCATTTCACTGATAGCTGTGAATATGAATGCATCCTTGACTGCACTTTGCTAAGGTTGAAACTAACCGCAACTAACCTGCCTGATCTAACCTGATACAGGTTCTGTAAGGTGCATAAATTTGGTGTTAAATAAATATTTATCAGATCCTTAAAATTCCCAGTAGGTATTGAGAGTGAACACAAGAAGCATCTGAGTGCACAGTTAATGACTCTAAATCTAAAAGGAGTATATGTGCTCATTTAGAGAAATCTGGCCTTGAATTACTAAAGTCTGCTTTGCAAATCGTCTCACTAATAAATGTAATTTGTATGTCTCTTTATTCTTTGCATTCACTGTATTTTGTTATGGTTTATTGCTGAGAACCAAAGCAAGTGTAGCGCAGAGTTTGAAGTATTTTACATTAAGATTTCAGGTAACATTAAATGACATTTGATGGCTGTTAGTTCAGTTCAGTTCAATTTTATTTATATATACTATTGAATATTTATATATTCAATATCGCACTCAATAACGCTCTGCTCCAGCATTCTGCCATCAAAAGAACACTGTTTACTTGTTGCCTGTATAAAAGAAACCACATGCCCTCTAATGTTAACATTCATCCATTTTATATTTCAGTTTAACAGCCATGTATGATTGATGTAGCAGTCCATTTTAGCACACTGTAAATCCTACCAGTTATCCTCCTTACCCCACAGTGAAAAGCATGTCCACCAGTGACAGTCTAAGCTGAATATTATTCAAGTGTCGACATTAGAGTCAAGCACCTTTAAAGTGCTTGACTCAAACCTTACATTTGTTTTAACATTGGTTGAGTCCTCGAGTACAGCTCCAAAAATGGCTGCTGTGAAGTGTAGTGTTTAAATAAATGCATGCATCACTGTAATCATTTTGAATTTGAGGCCCAGGCAAGTGACATTATTATTATTAATAACAAGCAGTAATGTGGAAATGAGATAATAATGATTAGAAGATTGAGATTTATTGACATGTGGTTTTGGTATCTAGTTTGAGCAAATGAACTGTTATGATAATTGTGTATTAAAAACATCTTTAAAAGAAATCACATTTCTTTGCATAACCAGGAAAAAAATTATTAGATACAGCTGTAGGCTAAATTCTACCTAGAGTCATGTATTGAAAGATTTAAGGTTATCCTCTCACACTGGTGCTGGTTTTAACTAACTGCTAAGCCTGTCCCTGAGCCTGGTTCTGCCAGAAGATTTACTCCCGTTAAAAGACATTTTTTCCATCCCACTGTTGCCAAAGCGCTTGTTCATTGAGTGTTATCTAACTGTTAGGGTTTGGGGCTCTTTATGTTTTCTCTGTATTATTATTGTACAATATAAAGTGCCTTAATGTCAACATTTTGATAACCCTCAGGGTCAAGCATGACTTTGGATCAGTGGTTGGCATATTATACTGAGAAAACTGCAAGCAGCAGTACCAGTGACCAAGACACTGGCCAATTCCCAATAGGCACTTTTGCAATAGACTAACCGAGGTACCAGAGCTAAATTACTGCAGGACTAGATACCAGAGTGACACGTTGTTGTGGTTAGTCTGGAAATTCAGGTTAGTGGGAAACTGGGGTCAGGTCGTTTGCCATACACAACTGTGGATTCTTTTAGGCTAATTCTAATGTTATTGGGGGTTGTTTGTAGTAAAATAGGTAACCATGTGGTTGCCATATGGAAGAATAACATTTACCATAAATAACCACATAGTTTTGGATGATTATTCACATTTTATAGTATGGAGTTACGCGGGGGGGGGGGGGGGGGGGGGAGTTGGGCTCATTATTAAAATCCTAGTGCTTAGTTGTCGCTTACTCCGAATGCCAGTGGCAGAACAGCTGCTGTGTTGAAGTGTAGAGGTGCTTAAAAACCACCAAATTCACTCTCTCAGATTTTTATTGCTTGTTTTTTTTTTTTCTTTACTTGGATAATGTTTCTGTGGTTCCGGAGGCCTGGTGTAAAACTGAACAGTTAAAGCTGTCATGTCATGGACAAGTTTAAGGGTTATTAATTCAGTTCAATGAATATTTTGCACAGAGACCTGTGGATTTACTGCAGGTCTTATCTTCTGTCATTTTCCCACTATTGACAGTGTGTTGCTTGTTCCGGCTCACTTATGCTTTCATATTCAGTTAGAGTTCTTCTCATTCAAAAATTCTTATGTCCTCTTATCTCGTCAATCGTTTTCTGACTACCGTCCATGGGCCAATCAATCTAAATATCCTTCAGGCATATTTTTGCTCACTCAACCACTCCCCCATCACCACATAGATCTTTAGATTGTTCTGGGAAACTTACCACCAGTGTCTACATTCCAGACAATATTATCCTTTATCTTCATTTTCAGCCTGTGTCTAGCTGTGACCTCACCCATGAGTCTGATTGTTACAAGCTCAACCCTGGGATTCAGTTTAAAGTTACTGAATAATGTTGAAAAAAACTGCCCATTATCACAGCTCTGGTGCAAATATCCTTAACAAGTAAATGGAAAGGGCTGGTTACCTTCCATTTTACATTTCCATACATTTTTCTCAAGTATACACAAGTTCCCCTGCAGGGAAAATTATGCACTTTCTCCACTAAATTGACCAGCCCAACATACCATGCTTGTCTTTAATAGCACACACAGCGGGAAGTCTGATATATCTGGAGAAAGAAAATAAGGCCAATCTGAGTCTGTCGCAGTTATGCATATTTAATTAATTCAATTTTTTTTCATCTCGACCACAAAAACAATTCCATCAGTCTTGGAAACGGCAAACTATTGAAATTTGGCCTTGTGGCCTTGACGTTGTATCTATTAATATCAGGATTAAAAAAATAATCATTCTTTATTTAATCTTCACAGTTTTGTTTCATTTGAATAAAAAAACTTATTTTATGGTGTTATACAGCTTTTGTTGTGGTGATTTGAACTGGAATACCAATAAATATATCTTTAAAATGAAAGGAAGAAATAATAAAACAACCTCTTGAGAGTCCTTCAATTATTTAGGGGCTTTGGGGCATGGAGCATGGCAGGCTCGGTGGAGCAGTGTTAAAGCTGAGGCACTTTGTGCTTGCAATCGGAGATGAAGAGGCTATTTGTCTGTGTAGTGTGCAAAGCTCTTATCAGGGATTTGTTTGTGGCACAACTTAATTTGCATAAATTTCTTGGAGTGTAAGATGAAAACTCTGCGCTGTTGGCTGGAGCAGGAGGAACAGATTGCCCTCACAATGCACATTCCTTCAAACAACTCAAATCGTTGTTCTAATGTGGAACTTAGATTAAGCTTTTCATCTCAATGGTCTGACCATTAAATATTTCTCCTTTTCTCCAAATTTTCACATGCAACAAGTATCCTGGTTGCTTATCTATCAAGTATTGAATCGTGAAGACTATTTGAAGTTTATTACAATTCCTATTTGTTACAGCTTATGACTAACAGCGTTTATGCCCTATGTTAACATTGTACTCAGGGATTGCTGAGATCTGAGAACATGATGACATGTAAGTGAGTCCTATACCCTCACTGAGCACAAAATGTTTATTTGACATTCCTACATTTAAATCAGTAACAAAAAACTAGCGATCTGGGATGTGTAACATTTTATTAAAACTATCTCTTTAATTTGTATTTATTTATTTATTTATTTATTTTTTACAAATTACAGCAAAATCATGTCAAGTATTACCAGTAAAATGTATGCAAACATAACTTTCCTTATTTTGGTCAGAGATATCAAGCTGGCCTATTAATGAAGTCGAGGTCCCAGTCTAGTTGGCCTTTGTGTGCTACTTGTTTGAAGTATTCTTTATACATACATCATTGCCCTGCTAAACTTGCAATTAAAAGATGTGCCTGCTGATATTCTGTGTGTTACGGATATGTGAATCTAAAGCCTGGCATATCTGCTTGTGTGATGTGAAAATTATTCCAGGGCCTTAATGCTCCATCAATTCCCAAAATAAAACAAGGACTGAAGGAAAGTTGGGAGTAAAATCTAGTGAAGAGTTTACGTATAATGCCAATGATGCCTGCAACCTACAGAGAGATCTTTGGGCTAACGTAAGCACAGCATCACATGCAAAGTTTAAGAGTGACAGGTAAATGGTTTTTAATAAAAGGTGCACATTGAATGGTTGTGGTAAAGCAAGAAAACTGCAGCTACTACCTGAATGAAAATGTTGCTGTATGGGTATAATTATTTTCTACCAAAAGAATTATGATCCTATATTGAAATATTCGTGGGCCATTCATCTTGTCTGAAGCACTGAAATATTGGTGTCCGGGACACTGTGAGCCAAAAGCCATGCACTGTGAAGTTTTAAAAGCTTTTGCAAAGGTGTGTGTGTGTGTGTGTGTGTGTGTGTGTGTGTGTGACACACACACACACACACACACACACACACACACACACACACACACACACACACACACACACACATATATTATATTATATATATATATATATGTTATTAGGCTGTAGAGCATTACAGTGGCTGTTTTTGGATTCAGATCTATTCAAAAAAAGATCTGAATCCAAAAGATTCAGATCAAAAAAACACAGGACACAGTACTGTGGCATGCTGAAAAGATGAGCACATAGACGATTGGATGTGGAAAAAGTATAGTCAGAGAGTTGATAATACAACAAGCAGATTGTTCTCCAAAGCTATTTAAAGCACATGAATGAGCCCTGGGTGACTGGTTCCTTCATTTCCATGAACACATACACATATTAGTGTGTATGTGTTCATGGAAAGGCTGTAGGCACCTTCCCACATATATCCGCACTGCTACCCTAAAGGCTCACTGACCACTAGTGTTTATTTTTCTGTCTCTGAAAATGGTCCCAAACAGATTTACCTGTGCAATGTTTGCTAAAAACTACCCAGTTAGGGATGAAACAAACACCATGCAATGTTTTTGCTTAGGTTTGACAACCACTGGAATAAGAATTCAAATTTTAATGTAAAAAGTTTTTAAAAAGCGCTTATCCTGGTTATAGTCACGGAAACCCTGCCAGTGTGACCCTGGTGCGATAGTTCACCTGGATATTCACTGCTGAATATCCAGTAAACGCTTTCTTTCTGATAATGATAATAATAATAATGGAAGACAAAAAACACACGTGTAGAACCAATAGTCTTTTTATCCATTTTCCAATAAAAAATACATTCATACAGAAACTATTTTACAAAACAATTTCAAATGAAAAAATTTCATTATGCCATAAAATGAACAAAAATAGAGCCTCATATTTTCCATGTTTATCCAATAAAGATTCTCTAGCTAAAGATAGGGCATCTTTGCAGGTCAAGTTGGGGAAAAAATGACATGGCAAATAAAAAAACGTAATACTTAGTGAACACCAGAATTCAAAATTATTACAATTCAAGTGTCCAGAACAATTCACGTCTGAAAGTACTTGTTTTCTTCTTTTTTTCCTCTATTAAACATGATAGGCCACGGGTCTAGGCGATACTGATGTCATTTTAAAATGTACATTTTTTTTTCTGACTTTATTTTTTTTTTTCCCAAAAATCAAAACAAAGATGTTACAGAAGCAAATGAAAGGAGTATGGAGTGCATCTATTTTACAATAATTCTTTAGCCTTTTATCGTTCACATTTGGAAACAACACACTGCACTTGTTTTTGGTCCCACACCTGTTCAAAATAGAAGCTTCCTTACAAAATTCTCGTAGTTTACAATGTAACATGTCTTTGTGTTTCTCAGTGTAAAAACAAAAATAACATTGCAGACAAATGAATGTTCAACAGGTTCACCGGAGACGTGTTGAGTTTTAACAAGGCTACCTGTGATGTTGACAAAGTGAGACATTAAGTAACTGATGAATGAATGAATGTTCTTTCTAAAATGTTCCATCTGTCATAATTTTTGTGTATAATAAAGCGGCGCCAAAATATTTCTACAAGTGGAGAAAGTGGCCATGAGATTATCCACTTGTGCGCTCATCTGATTTTTTTTGTTTCAGCTCACTGAGAAGTGTGACGAAGTCATGTTACCCATGTTGAAACATGAACATAGTGAAGTTGGTACAAACAGCTTGTCCTTGTCTCAGCTTAGGTTACCAGCACAGACCTCTAGCTCTGAAACACAGCTCAGCTGAACTGGTTGGACTGGTTTTTTGTACCGTAAAGTCAGATTGTGGGCTGTTAAAACTAGAACTGAGTAAAGACAATGACTCACCTTGGAGGTGAGACTTCCCGAAACATCCAATATCAAACCACTCTCGTGACTGAGAATGTGGTCAATAGCCTACTTTAAATGAGTCATCCTTTGCTTTTGAGAGTATATGCTTGACATAATGGACCCAATGTAAATGTTGCCTTTGCAGTAAATCTTGATTTGCCACTCTCGGTGGCTGACCACACAACATTTCATGAGAACGTGCTTCCAAGACTCTGTACCTTTGACAGCAAGTTACAGTTAATCTGAAGTGCATCCACGCAATCGTATACTACATAGTAGTAAATCAATATAAAAGTGAATTGCTTTTCCAAGTTCTCCACAATTCTGTCTCAGATCTGGATAATTTTGAAGACTATGATTTAGTTCTGAAATATCTATGATATATTTAACACAGACGTGTAAATGGCAGTCATTATGAAGCTGATATAGTTACTTTTGTTTTAATATTCAAGAGTTTAGAGGAGTTTGTCGCAAGGGAAAAGGGCAAAAGGTGCAACTGTATGGATCAGAGCCTTTATAAAGCTATTCAATAACGCACAACTGCATTCGCAATGGTCATTTGGTGTATGTGTGTATGTATAACAGAGTGATCTATTCAACAGGACAAGGCCACTTACATAAGGCATCGGTAAGGTCAACAGTGCATTTACAGACAGAACAAAAGAGAAAAGCAAAAGTGAAGAAAAAGGAAGAAAAATCCCACAATCAAAATATTTGCAAACAGTGGTATCCCCAACTTATAAAGAGAATGAAAGAAAAATATGGCAAAACAAAATGACTGCCTTATGTGTTTTGTACAATACTATGATACTGAGTATTATGAAGGTAGCTGCTCTTGAATGGAATTTTGTTGTCCTATAAGGTGAGCAACACATCCCCAGATCCCATGCAACTTCTGATATAATGGCAATAACTGTGCACAATTGTTGTTGTTTTTGTTTTTTTCCTTTTAAGATACAAAGCTTACACAGTGGAAAACAAAATGAGCTTTATAGCGTGTATGTTTTGAGACAGGCTACGTAATACATTGCACATTTAATAGCTGCACTAAACAAAACAACCTCCCATTTTTAGACAGGGAGCTGTAGTTTCACCTCCAGGCAGAAAGGGGGCAATCTCTATCCAATCAGCCCCACTAAACTACCCCCCTACTCCTCTCCACAGCTGACAGAATCAGTCATGACAGACAGAACTTTTTGCTTGCATTCATTCTTAGAGAGACAACACATAACCCTCCCTCAAAAAGAAAAATAAACCTCCCGAGTATAACATCACCCTTGCTATGTCATTCACTCGCAGTTCCACAATGCAAGCTCCATCCACTCCATAAAGCCAGCACAGGCATCCAGTTGCAGGCACTCACAGTCCCCATGCGCACAGGCAAACACACTGTCAGTGGAGGAATGGCACCCCAACCCCTGGAGTCCCAAATTTCTCCAGGAATAAAGCGTTGAACACCATACAGAAGAGTCTCTTCCCATCTTCTCCAGCCTAGATCTTTCCCATATTGGAGTCTCTTTTTGCCCTCCTGCTCCTCCATAAAAGCCTTTCAAGAGCAATCACCACAGCGAGGTGTTGGAGGCACTAAGTATGGTGCAAATAATAGCCTGCGTTGCTTCATGTTTTTCCACTGACTGGAACACGACGGTGCCCCTGTTAACGCTCCCAGGACACACCGGCCTCGCTGATCTCCACAGGTCAGGACAATTAACCCGAATCATCCCTCAGAGCTCTCAACATGAAGACCATCTTAGATGTGCCTCTTCATGTGCAGCGCCAGGTGGTCAGAACGGGAGAAACACCTAAGAAGAGAAGAAAAACATCAGATCCAGCCACTAAACTGAAGAACTAAACAAATGACTATAACTTGTTGAAGGTAATAAGTTGCTTATATTAACAACTAACTAGGCTACAATGACTAAGTAAAATGCTTCTAAATTCAACTGAATCAGTTAATAGACCAAAAAAACCCCGAAACACTGTAATAAACAAAGCTATCACTTCGGCTGCAGGAGATGAAGGGAAAGGAAATGAAAAATCTCATTTTTAATTGAAGGAGAATGTTCACACATCCATCCGAGACGCTAATCAACACAAGAACCCTGGGGTGGTTTGTTAACATGTGAAACCAGTGAAACAAACAATATAAAGCTTCTTTTTCACCCACCAAAGATGCTTGTTGGATTCCATTTAGATTAAAGTACCTATGGCTATGCAGCCAATTTTATTCTGCTTGTTTGGTATTGGATACTATTCGTACTCTCTGTGCTATATAACATGAACACGTGATAGATTGAAAGAATGGGCTCATGCCTCCCCCTTCCACCTAGTCCCTTATCCCAGTCTGTATAGGTTTGGCTGATGTTTTAAATAGCGCCCTGGTAGAAGAGACCCAAACTTCACGCTGTTCAGTCTCATCACACTCCTCCCATCCATTGTACTCAACTCTTTTTATCCACCCCCTTGACCTCAACCATTTTCATCCTTAACCTTCATTCATCCCTCCCACTAGCATGTCATTTTGATAAACTAATTTGCTGCTTTCTTTGTCAGTAAAGAAATGCTTGGCACTCAAAATATAAAGAAGGGGAGTAGTTCTTATGAAGAGGGGTTAAATTAATTTACAGCACTTTGTTTTGAGAGGCATTTGCTATTGTAACAAAAAAAAAATGTGACTAATCATGGTGACATATGACAATAAAAACCATCTCACCTGTCGCAGTGACTGCATTTAAATGGCTTTGCTCCAGTGTGCTTCCTGAAGTGTCTGGTGAGTTCATCGCTTCGTGCAAAGCGCCACTCGCAGCCTTCCCATGAACACCTGTAAGGCTTCTCGCCTACAAGAATGAACGTAAAGAAAAGCAAAATATTAAAGCCAGCCATGTCATTTTTCATCTGAGTTCAGAACCTTGCATTTACTTAGCTATTCAAGCAGCCTCTGCAGGTTTACCAGAGAGTTAAGAATTTCTAAATCATAATATGAATATTTTAAACTACAATTTCTCAGATATACAGCCAATATTTACAGTACAGGAGGTAAAATAAATATGATCCTGTGCAGGTGGTTAGCAGATTAGGCTGACTACTGTAAGATGAATAGAAAAACAACCTCGTGCCTTGTGGGCCTCAAGAGCTGTGGTATGCAGCTGTAAGAAGCTGTTAGAGTAGAAGGCTTATGTAACAGGGGGCGAGCTACATGAAAAAAATAGAGACTGTTCCTAATGGTCCTACAGACCATTAACCATCATTAACCATGTGGCTAACGTGGCTGGAGAACGATGCTAGGAATGTGACTTCCTCTGCTAATGGAGGGCCAAGCTGTAAACAGCCTGGCAGAGGTCAAAGGTGACAAGGGAAACTGCTCACATTTGAGCCTCTAACAAAACAGTGCAAATGTCAGATTCCCATAATGTTTCACTCTCTCTCTCTCTCTCTCTCTTTTTTGGGAAGTTGTATGCAAATGAGCGAGTTTCGGAAGCTTTTCCCATGGTGAAATCTGAGAACTGTTGATTTGTTTTCAGGATCCACATCCTCTGGGTGCTACTCGGCCACAAAAGAACATCCCTCCCCTTCGCGTCTCTCTCCCTCTCTCACGCACTCCCCGCCTCCCTTTGCCCTGCATGAAGTCACGTTCCTCTGTGTGAATTAGGTCATAGTTGAGGGCATTCCTCCTGACAAACTATTCAAAGTATGTGGGAGTATTTTTTTCAGAACTTTGAGCAATAACTCAGCGCTTCAGCTCGGCTATCGTCACTTTTGAAAGGCTCACTGTCAGGCCAGTTTACCTGTGTGTGTCCGCTGGTGTGCTTTGAGGTGCGAGCTCTTGGTGTACACCTTCCTGCATCCGTTGAAGTGACACCTGTGCACACGCCTCCTCCCGTCAGGTGATGCCTCCCCGCTGGTCAGACCTGACCTTTCCAGGCTCCTCTCCATGCCCCCAGCCCTTATTTTCCCTGTTGAATGCATCACTGTCTGTATCCCAATCCACGTCTGGGCTACAGAGCCCTCCTTGCCGAGCTCAGGTGAGGATGGTGGTGTGCTGATGATGCCAGAGGCCACGTCATCGCCGTTGTCGGCCAGAATATCAGTTAAAGAGCTGGAGGTGAAGTCGAGGGTAGGGGAGAGCTCCTCTGAGCTGTCCGAGGCCTCGCTGCTGGCATCGGAGTTGAAACCACCAGCATCATGGTTCTGGCTATCCTGATTGTCTTCCTCCTCCTTAATGTGGGTGATCTTTGGGTCCGACTCACTTGACTTGTCCCCGCAGGCAAGCAGCAGCTTGCTCCACAAGTCTTCCTGGGTCTCAAATTTAAGGTCTGTGGCTGAGACGTAAGGCTCGCTCTGGAGGTATCTCTCCAGCTCGAGACATGTCTGTGTAGATGAAAGACAAGATAGAAATGAGTTCAATGGAGCACAGAGCCAAAGGCGTGTAACAGAACTCTTACATTCAACCTGAAAGTCCTTAAAACCACCAAAAAAGACCATTTGTTTTTACAGGAAACACAAGACTCCGGTATTCTCCTCTGCACTGTATTTATTCTAAGCAGCAGCAAAAAAGGGGGTATGCTGTGACACTGTAACATCACCAGCCCTGTTTCTTCTCTGCCTGCAGGAATGAAGTAAGACACAATGTCCTATGCAGAGGATAGTCAAGTACACTCTAAGTGTGTTCTCTGAGCCCATATCAGGGAGGATTACAAGCACCACATTTCCTTCTGAGAGACTGCAAGAACAAGGTGCTCTTACCCACGAACGCAGGCATGGTTTGAATGTGTGTAGGTGTGTGCAGAGGTTGGTCATGAAATTTACATATGCTACAGAGCCCCCCATTGGGTTAGGGAAGTGCTTGTAGATCTTTTAAATCTATCAATTATTCAACATAATGTGGATTTAATAATGCATTTGGAGGCATTGCTAGAAATAACATAGCACACCAGGGACTGAGTGGAGGGAGGTCTGGTTCATGGGGGTTCATAAAAAGCCTGGCATGAATACTGCAACAGCCACTGTGGATTGTGGGCCTGTTTTCTGTGAAAAGGAAGTGAGAGAGCACTTCCTTAACCCTCTGCAGTCAGCAAGCACAGGCCAGATACGAAGGCCACAAACAGGCCTGTGCAGTTTCCTAATGAAGCAAATATAAAATTACAGCCAAATGTTATTATAACAGAACTGACTGGAACAGTGGCAGCCAAAGCTTGAGGAAACCTGGATCCAAGAGGTCATGGGACAAATACATTTTTCGGACTTTTTCCAAACTCCTCCTAAAACGATTTATTCCCTTAGAGAGAAATTGACATTTTCCTAGTTGCTTGGAAGTTTATAGGGTCAAAATGAAAATGAAACTATCCGAGAGGGGACTATCCCTCTTTGGCTGATCTGGTTACAGGCAGCACAAGCATCACTTGACAAAACGCTAAAATAAAGGAAGAACGACAAATCTCACCAACAACATTTTTAAAATATTATAATAATACCATACTGAATAAATAAAGCTTATCTAGAGATGGAGGATGAGATGGAATAAAATTAAACCACAGGTACCAGGCAGCAACTACAAACACCTTTCGTGTGTGTATGTATATATGTATGTATATATATATATATATATATATATATATATTCTAAAAGAGGACTATCATGGGAAAATCTTCGTGTCTTGGGAATGAAAAAGAAGGCATTGACTTCATATGTTTCTTGTCAGCAGTGCTGGATAAATCCCAGGCGAGCTTTAAATGCCTGAGAGGGCGACTTGGAATGAAGCCCGGCCATATCTGATAGACGGGGAGACAGCGAAGACTGAAGAGTAAGGCCAATTCATTTCCCAATCTGAGCAAGAAGCGACTTGTACCCTTCCCGTCACTACCAGTGTAAAACTCCACTGTTTTGTCAACCAGGCGGCCGCCTGGTCGAGCAACGGTTCAATAGAAACCAGCCTCTCTCTTATTCTCTCTCTTTCTGACAGTCTGTCACTCTCATTTGTATGTGTGGGTCCGTGTGACAGCAAGAGGGAGTGAGCGGCAGGCAGAGAGAAAGTCAGGAGGAGGAGATACGCGCAAAGGCGCACGGCTCGCCATTCACTCGCTAAATCTGCAACACGGCGTGTTTTTCATTTATCACAAACCGATGTGCCTGTATAACCTGCATGCCTGAGTCCACAATACGAGCAAACCACCACTGAACAACTGTGCGCGCGCCGTAGCACCAGAAAATACTGTAAAAGTACAACTAATTTAAAGCATATTTTATGAAATGCGCCAAAAAACTAAAGAAGACACGTAATAAGTCTGCATTTTTACAAACATACTAAAAAAATACTGATCTGTCACGAGGGGAACTTGCACCATTTCCCCTATAACCGGAGGCAAACCAAGTTTTGAGAAATAAATTTATATTAGCTGCATTACTGAATCAAACGCGCGCTCACATTACATGAAACTACTCTGACATTTGCCAGTCGGCGCGCAGCTGTCACTTAAAACAAGTTTCTGGAAATTACGCACTCTGCTGGCACTTCACACATGAGCCTGTGGCACTATCTGTCAAACTGAGGAATCGAGTGTTTGGAATCAGTCGTCAGCCTACCTGCTGCCAATACTCTTCCAGAGATGGTAAAGCTGAAAAGTATCCAGTGTCGTGCACAATTTGGAGCTCCTGGAAGATGCTACACATAGGGATGACATCCATTTCACTCCTGAGATTTAGCCACAAGGATAAGCGAATTCAAGCTTGTGAGGAAACGAAGCCTGATGTGTTCAGAGAGAAGCTGGAGTCTTAGCTGTATTTGCATGTATACTAGTCTGGAGTCGTGCACTTCCAGTGGAGGTTTTGAGCGTGAGCGCACAACACCGAACTCTGCAAAAGTCCGTCAGCGCACTGTAAACTTCCCCCCCGATTCAAAATTACAGGCAAACCCACCCCCATGTGATTACATTACGTTACGGCACGTCTACCAATGGGCTTGCAGGAACTTTACAAAGGCCTACCAGACCACTTCCGACCAATAACGAGCGAGAGCAGAGTCATCCTGTGTGCCGTGATTGGTGCAGAGCTAGAAGCCTCTCTGGCTCCCATTGGACTAAATCAGCGCTATTTTTAGAACCGTATATAAGCGAGACTCTTGTCTTACCACAACGAGGAAGTTGAGTTTTCTACTGATTCGACTCTGAGCGTCAGCCGCTCCGGATCAGCGGCAGGAGAAGCGTCCGTCTCTAAATAGACATGGCTATCTTTATTTCCTCACACACGCACTAGTTACTCTCGTTCTCTTGGCGAGTTGCGCTATGAATCATACGAGCGTAAGTCTGTAAAGAAAATTGCTCTCCTGCCTGTAAAACGCAAGTTCATGACAACAATATTCAGACGCGTCTGCAGACTCGGGGGGATCATCAAGAACCTGATCAATTTCTGTGCTCTGTGAAACAAATGTGATAGACTTCATCTTTTCATGGCTGCCCAGAGATCCATGAGCATTATTATGAGTCTCTCTGTGACAGTGTAGACAATTTAATAAGCTATTAAGTTATAATAGAGTTGCCATAAAGATGATTATTCACATAATGCTGTGCGGGTTATTGTAGTGGCAGCAGCTTGAGGCATAGCGTGAGGGACAGGTTAGATTTTGCTGGGAATGATGCACATTGGCAGGCGCTGTGTGCGGATGTGTGCGTTTTAATGTCAGTCACCTGTGGCTCTCTTAAGAGCGTACTGCTTTTGCAGGAAAAAAGTGTATGACTGTAGTTGCTTGTAAAACCGCATCAACTTATTTCCTCTAGAAGGGGGAAAGTAGAACAGGTTAAAAACAGTGTTGCCACCCATGGTGCATGGTGAGAGTTCCTAATGCAAGACGGCAATATACCTCTACTCTAAAATGACACGTTATAAATACATTCTGGCACACTCCCAGAAATATATTTACCTCTTTCACTCCTTTGAATGTAAATTGCTTTGCTTTCCCACATCTCTCCTCCCAGAGATCAAAGAAACATGAATATTAATCTGTGTTAATACATGTACAAGTTGGTATATGATGAGATTTATGTCCTCCTTGTGTGCTATGCTTCATGCTTTATTATGTTGTTTGCATAAAAACTCAGTTCATTAAAAAAAGTCCCACAGGTGATAATTTCCACGTTTTGAAATACAGTTGATAGAAACTATAGCTTGTGCAAGAATTTGACTTTTATTTTGTTAAGTAGGGAGTCAGATTCCTCATATCCTGTCAGCAAATAAGGTTAACTGATACTTAAATCACTTTGAATGTGTCCTCTATCACTCCAAACACTATGACTAACACTGAGCTATCATTAAGATTATGAGTGCCTAGAATACTGTATACAGTAAATTTGAGCAAAAATTCATACTGAATTACATAAGATGCGAGATTAAGTTAAAGTTAAGCAGAACAACAGTGGCATTGACAAGTTAAAGGCAGGCGATGTGACAAACAACATGTTTGGAACAGAGTGCCATTGTCTGGCACATCGGCCCGGTCGAGCGCCTCCACAGCGGAGTCTCTTTTGTTGAGCTCTCGGCTGTGGCCACATTTGCAGCACTCAGCAGCATCACATTTTCGCATGAGTCTGTGGGTTTTATGGACAGATAAGACTAGGATGGGTGCTCTGTCATGACATACATGACTAAAGGGAAGCATCACTGCAAAACTTTCAGGCTGTAAATTGGGACAACAGAATTTACAATGTTACAAACCATAAAGTCAGAACACTCTGATTATTATTACATAATTTTATAACATTATATGTTTTTATGCGTATATGAAAAATGAAGTTAGAGAATGGGAGACTGACCTCTTAAATATTAAGTGATGAGAAACTATGGCCCATTTCTTTACCCTCAGCTCAAATATACCAAGATGTTTAAAATGTGCACGATAAAAGTTACAAGAAGGTTTCCACACAACAGAGGCATTTACAATGCTGTGAAAAAAGTATTTGCCCCCTTCGTGAGTCCTTATTTTTTGCATATTTGCCACATAACATAAAAGGCTATATGTGATAAAGTAATTACCCCCTAATTGCTCCCCAAACTCATTGACTTGATGTCCCACCCTTGACAGCAAGAACTGCAATAAAATGTGTGTTGTAACTGGCAATGAATCTTTCACTTTTTCTGCAGATGGATTTTGACCCACTCTTCTTTGCAAAATTGTTTTAATTCAACCACATTGAGGGGTTTTCAAGCATGAACAGCCTGTTTAAAGCCATGCCAAATCATACACACATCCAGCTAATCCAAGTAGTTTGAGCTTTAGGGTGCAAATTAATAGCCAGAAATTCTCCTTTAGGATTTTCTGTTAGACAACAGAATCAATATGGCAAGGTTCCGAAGCAGCAGAACAGCCCCAAACCATCACACTACCATCATGATATTTGACTCTAGCACAAGGTTCTTTTGATGAAATGCTGTTTCTGGACTCAAACCTTCCAAAAAGTTCAACTTTTGTCTCATCAGTCCACCTGATTTATGTCAATGACTTGTTTCCAATCTGTTCTTGAGTTTCTTTACATTAGTTTGTTTAGCCTGCTTTAATTTATCAGGTTGTGTTTAAGTGATTTACTGATTGAGCAGGTCTGGCAGTGATCAGTGAAATAATGAAATTGAGCTCAGCTTCCCAGAAAATTAGGTTAATCATAGTTAATTCAAGATTTTATTTCAAGTAATTGAAACAATTACTTTTTCCACATACAGCCAAGTAGGTTTGGCTAGCTTTATTCCCTTAATACCGTGAACAAAATCCCATTTAAAAAAATAAAAATAAAAATCCTTGTCTAAAATAAACACTTGTTTGATGGTGTGGAACATGTAAGTGTGAGAAATACGCAAATGATACGAAAGAGGAAGGTTTCAAATACATTTTCACAGCACTGTATATAAAATGGAATTAATCAAAGCTAAGCTACCACAGAATAAAAATGTAACACTTGTAAGCAGTTTGTGGCTGTCTGGATGAAGGTGCAAAGACACATCTGAACGCAATTTTCTTAAAAAGCTAACAGTGCCTAGCTTGATGCTAATGATGCTATGCATTGAAGAGAATGCTAATTGGCTGGAAAGTTTGCCTGAACAGGGAAAGAAACAATAACAGAGGTCACTGTGAGGAACAAGAGTAAAAAATAGATTATTGGACATGAGTAGTGTACCAGAGGATGAAATTGTAATGATGATGTTATGAAGAAAATAGAGAAGCAAGAAAAGCATATATCTCTAAGGAATAGAGAGATGATTAAACTTGTGTATTAACATCATATTTAATGTAAGTGATGGTAGGGAAATACCAGTACCTTAGAGCAGTGGTGCCCAAACCCTGGGCCACGTACTGGTCCGTGAGTCATTTGGTACCAGGCTGCAAGAGTTGAGGCTCGGGTGTGAGATTTATGGTTTTCAGGGTTTTTATCGTTAACTCGGTTTCCCTGGGTCTTTTCCCGTGTTGTAGTTGTGTGTCTTATTTTGAAATAAATAGTTACACGTTACCATAGCGACCAGAGAGCATTAAGGGGCAGAGAGGAGGATGTTACTCTCAATGTTGTTGACGCATTTCAGGAGGACGCTGCTAGTGAAGTTACACAATTACACAGTGAATTCGCGTTAATTATTATCTTTACAAAATACCACAGTTTTTGTCTTTGTCATATCATTTTATTTTGTTGTATTTATCCACGACACCTTAAGGCCAGTCCGTGAAAATATTGTCTGACATTAAACCGGTCCGTGGCACAAAAAAGGTTAGGGACCGCTTACTTGGAGTATGTATCCGTGACCTGATTTATACTACTTAGGTACTATATATTAACTGGTATTACATATGGTTTCTGTTTTGTTTTACCAAGGATGCACAGTTTGTTTTTAATATGCTGCTGTAAGCAACTTCTCTCTGTTAAATACAGCTTGGACCTGCTGTTTCCATCAGCAGCACAGCATAAGCAGATTTTGTCTGCAGACTGAATATATTCATGTATCATTTGCATGTAGCATGAAAAAGGGATACAAATTATGTTAGAAATGCATTTTCATTGAGGGGAAATTATTATTATTTTCATTTGACTTGCATTAGTTATTGCAGTTGTGGCTTGTATGGAGCATGTTTTTCCCTTTATTGTACATTGACAATAAAGAGCTATTCTATTCTGTTGTCCCAAGAATGCAGTACAGTCACAACGTTTTAAAGTGACACTTTTGCTGTCATAAAAAACAAACAAAAAAAGCACTTCCTGCATGAAGTCTATATTTATCGTCTCTGTAGATATGTCATCAAATCAGATTCCTGCCAATTTTTTGTTCTGTGTGGTGGACGCTGATGCAAAGAAAACGAGTCATATAATTACAGTTGCCATGAGTTATCTTGGCTGCAGTGCACGTGGGATGCTGATCTGTGTTAGGATGAATCCATAGCAACAAAATATTGGGCATAAACAGCATGCAGGCAAGCAGCACAGATACTATCACGCCATCTATCCTGTGTGTATTTGAATATTTATCTGTCCTATGTCTCAACACTTCATATACAATGGCTTTCCTACACGACACTGGGCAGGTTTGCAATTACGTAAACGATGCAAACAATACTGGTTCAGAAACGATTTATCAAAAATATCACATCACATGTAAAACAAAGGGTTTTCCATTTTTTCAGTCTACACCATAATTATTATTTTATTTTACACATAATTTTATTGACAATAAGACATGCTGCCATTTCTTTTAACACAGCTAACAGCTAAGAACACAACTTTGTATTCATACCACATGCTGCAAACTGAATAAGCAGCCAGTACATGACACAGGCCACAAAGTCAGGTCTTTTTTTAAAAGTCTAACCATAGACAATGACAGGAATCAAGCAGAGAAAACAACCCATTGCCTGTTTTGCATCCACTACACACAATTGAAATCCTGCATTTGGAAAGCATGCCAAAAAGTGGTCACTCACTTTTAATTAGCTGTCCTAAAATTCTATGCACAGCAGATAATGGCCAGTTCTTAATTTGCAAACAGCGTCTGGTGCCTGATTAGAAATCCATGGCTGCAATTAGGCTAAAAAGTTTTGTTGTTGCCATTAGGAAAGAAAAGTCAGATAGCATAATAACAAATGACAATGATTTAGAAGCCGCACATGTTGTGTCTGCGGTTTTGATTGATAGTCTCACAAATGTATGCCATTTAGTGGAATTACAATTTGGATGCATGAGAGACTTGATTTTGCTAACACATTTAGTGTGTAGCACCCCAACTGCCTTTTACTTGAGTCTAATCAAAATGCAAAGATATTCATAGTGAAAGAAAAGTACAGTATGTAAAAGCAGGGAGCAGGCACAATAAGCAAAAGTCTGTGGAGTGACTGCAGCAAAACAAGCAGAGTTAATTTAATTGGTTCATTACATCACATGTCCTATTGATCTTGGGTTTTGATGCACTGTGGATGAATCAGAATCATAAGACCTCTGTCATTAAAGGGAGTGGAATTCTGTTTCACAGTTGCTGTGTTTAGAAGAGAAAAATATCTCATGGGAGTACTGCTGTAAATCCTGAGGAGATAGAACAGACATGCTCTTCCCTTTTTCAACACCTGCTCTTAAAGTGCTTTTGAACAAGCTTTTCAGTTCCCAGCAGTCCAACATTACAATGTAGGTGTAATGTTGGACCTCCCCCCAACACACACACACAAACAACAGCATCAAGAAATCAAAACAAAAAAAACTTTGTTAATTTAGGTCTGGGGAAGGGTTTAGGTTAACATAGGGGATTCCCATTGTCATGGCAACATTAATAAACATCCTGATCAGGTTATGAAACAGTGCACGGTCTTTTCATTTTTAAACAGGAAGCAAACAGTACTTCTTCATCATTATGGCTACACAATAACAAACATGCGTTTGAGGTTAGGGAGACCTCATGATGGAAAAAGAACCAAAAAAACAACAACTGTGTGTCATTCGGAAGGTGAAAAAATGTTCATTCGTTGTTTTTGTTGACTCATTCATCCTCTCTAAACTTCTGCATGTACTGACTCAATGGCTTTATAACAACATAACCTCACTTCCCCCTTTTCTTCTCACAATGAAACTGAAAAATGAGGTAAATAAATCATCCTGTGAAACTTAAAGGCCAGATGGCCCTCTTACGAGTTCTGGGTCTACCCTCGTGGCCACCCACTAGTTGAGCGCTCCTGGAAACCCTCCAAAGGAAGGAGTCCAGGAGACATCCTGGTGAGAAGCCCAAATCACCTCAGCTGTCGCCCAAAGTGAAGGAAAATCCTCACCTTATTTCTAAAGCTGAGCCTAACCATCCTAAAAATGCATCTGACTTAGCTCTCTTTACATCACAATGGTCTGGGACATTACACAAATGACACAATATGGTTTTACAATAATAATACAAGGTATAATAAATAAACACACACCCAAGTGTAATAAAATGTGAGCAACAATGACAGAGATTTTCATGGTGAAATAATTCTGCTTCAGCTATGTCCACCTGTCAGCTGTACATAAGGTGAGCCATGACTCTGCATTATCTCATTCAAGGATCACGTCACATGTTCTTCTCATACATCGAGGTCAGATTTAAATGACTACAGTATGTTAACCATTTCTTGGAACGTCTGATTTAATTCAAGAAACCCCGGGGAGCATTAAAACAATGATCTGAGAGAAGACGTGATGAAAAGGGTGCTGGAAAGACTCAGATAAATGTATAGGGACGGTGAGTGCCTATATGTCTTGCATGGCATATATGAAAAGCTTTTAAGTGAGAAAAAGTGCGATGTTGTCAAGTGTTGGTAAATTTGTTGCTGGTGACATCATTTTTAAAAGGGACAAGCGAGAGCTCCAAACACTTTGCCAACCATTAGGAGTCCTGTGTGGAGTCCCAAAGCATTTTGAAAACAAATTAGTGCAGTTGATGCTGACCTGAAAGACGGTAGTGTCCGACGAATTGCAATACACTCAGCCTTCTACAAGCTTGGGAAAAACAGAAGTGGTGTAGCAAATGTATTGATGTGCTAATTAGTGTGTGATGTCATTTGGAAACCTTGTATGACTTGACTGAGCAGTGAACAGCTTCTTTTGTTTTTGTTAAAAGAATAGGCCACATGTGCCCTTGGGCAACCATAATGCATAGCTTGGCGGCTGAGAAATAAAACGTCCTGCACTCCATGTCATGATCATCTGAGTGGCATAAAACGAACGTTAAGTTGTAAAGCTTGTTTTCACTGACATATATATATAAGACTTGTGGTAACACATAGCATGAACCAGTTTAACTAAACTGAACTGAATTTAATTCAAGTCACGTCAGTTTTATTTATATTTTGAGAGTTCACACCATCAGTAAGCTCAAGATGCTAAATGTTGTACAGTATACTGGTTAAGCAAGCGTTAAGCAAGGGTAAGGAGAAAAGACATCACTAGCAGGATCTGCCTTAGAGAAAAGAGATAACAAAAACCAGAGCATAGAGATACAACAAATGAGATAAAACACAAAATTAGAGAGTCGATAAAAGTTAATGATGCTTAATAAAGGTGTAAAAACACACCGGGAGTGAAAAGGTGGAAGTGGAGAATAAGTGCTGAGTGCATTATGTGAGGTCTTCCAGCAGCCTGAGCTTTTAGCAACATAACTAAGGGTTCAGTGTCAACTAACTCTAAGCTTTTTCAAAAAATTAAAGTTCTTGTGTGTGTGTAAACAGACACAAAGCTTTATTTTAATGAACAATACACATTGTTTCAGGTTGTGCCATGTCAAAGAACAAAACACGGCAAAAAACATGGCACCTCTGAAGCAGCAATGCGACTTAATACAGTTATGCTATGCGAGGATTAAGAACTGATGTTAACTCTCTACAGTGAAATTTATCTGCAAATGCCTGAAAACTGCAGGTTAGAGTTTTCTACTGCATTTTTTCTATTAATTTCTATTAAATGTTGCAATGTCGATCATTCTGATTACAGTGATTACATCACAGTTAGATGCACTTATGGAGAACCCGTCCCTTGTGCTTGCCTATATAATTCTCTTCAGTGTGTGCAACTAATAATTTATGGACTGTAATCTTGTTCTACTCTCTTGTATTTATAGAGAAGATGATGCAGATAGTAATCCTGTAGGGCTCTAGCTCAGCTAAAATGGAATCATGCATTTGCTGTAACAGGAGTGTTGACCTGTGTACAAAACTGTTCGCTGGTGCATGAATGCACTTATTCCAGTCTCTGTCGGTGAATGCATTCATGCATACGTTTGTTTGTGTGTGCGTGCGTGTGTGTTTGTGCATATCTGAATTTGTGTGTTTGTGTGCACACACCTGTAATCAAAGGGCCATTTACAGGAATAGCTGATGGCAGCCAGAGTGCTGAGGAGGAAACAGCAACAGCTGACTGTGAGTCATCTTCATCTCATGACCGGTTACTCCATAGAAACACAATCCTTCACTTTACCTTGACCAATATGCTGTGAAGTGTGCAGAATTTCTGTGGTTTGGTCTCTTGCGAAAAGCATCCTCTAGTTGAACACTGTACTTTTGTTGTAGATTTGATAGAGCAGCAGGGTGATCAAATGGCAAAAAGACTAACCAGGAGCCAAAGTGTCACAAGTTTGTTCCCTGTATGCATTACAAATGTGGTTGTCAAAGACATTTTCCTCTGCAGAAAAAAAAATCATATAATTTAGTTGTTTGCATTGTTTTAGTTGTACATATGTGCCTGAATTTTAGGGAGCTGGGTGTATCTTCTTGCTGAAATAAAGTGAAACTGAAGAATTCAGCATCTCTGAACAAAAAGAAGCATCCCTTCCACACGATCAGCTAAATGTGTGTGATGTAAAAAATGTAAAAGATAAAGTATTGATTTCAGTTTAGAGGAGCACAGCCCTTATCAATGAGCGCTGAGGTCAGTTGTTTTAGCTTTTGCTTTAGCTCTGGAGATTTATCACCTCTGTTGAATTGTAGCAGGAGTGAGATAAATTGAACGCTGATCCTTGGTGGAATAAGACAGCAGCTTCACCCAGAGAAAAATGTGAGATATGAATCGATGAATTTAACTCTTGCGTGTGATTGATGGTCTAAAATTAAAACAACGACTTATTATTGAATAGTAACCTCAACTTTTGGTTGTGATTGAATAAAACCGAAGAACACACCTGTTGATTATCATATATTGGCACTGAGAACAATCTCTTCAGATGTTTTCAAGCTGTCGACAGATTATTATCACATGCTGTCAAAAACCCTCCGTTGTCCTTTCACTGCTTTTCTACATCATATTAACCAGTGGACAGCTATAATAACACTAGTTAAGTGCATGTTGCGCCATAATGAAGCTACATTTCCACAGTATAGTGCCACAGATTTCAAAGATGGGCGCAGTTTGGTTCCTCATCTCCATTACCAGTCCAGCACTTAGCGAGGGGCTTGAATTAATGAGTCGAATCATCAGAATCTCTACCTGACAAAGCAGAAAAAAAGATGAGAGCTGGTTTTAAAATGACTAAACAGTGCCTTGGGAATTTACGACTGAATCATATGAATGAGATATGCATAGGGCCTGTTAATCCTGGTAACGTAATAAAAAAAAATGCAGTTTTTCCATAATGGCTTATATTGTACTGCACCATTGCTTTTCTTGTTAAAGGAATTATGTTAATGGTTCGGACACTTGGAGATACATTAGTTTAGCAACTTAAACCTAAGTAAGTCCTTACAAGATACTTTTGCACAATACCACAATTTTAAAATGACACTTAGATGAAATGAGACATTCAGTGCTGTGAAAAAGTAAAGAAACGTTTCTTTTCACACTTTTCAGCTCAACAGACAAATCTTAATATTAGACAAAGACGACCAGAGTAAATGCAAACCGCAGCTGATGATTTTTCATTTATTAAGGGAAAAAGTGTATTTTCCCATTATGTCTGGGATAAAAGTGACAGAGCATTTCATAAAAAGAACGTCAAACATGGTGGTGTTAGCGTGATGGTTTGGGATTGCTTAGCCGCTTCAGGACCTCTACGATTTGCCATAATTGATGAAATCATGAGTTCTGTTCCCTACTGGAAAATCCTGAAGGAGAATGTCCAGCCATTAGTCCCCACCCTGAAGCTCAAGCTCACTCGGGTTATGCAGCAGGACAGTGCTCTGAAACAAGCAGCAAGTCCACCTTTGCATGGTTAGAAAAGAGCAACCAACAGAAATTAAGGTTTTGGAGTGTCCTCACCTGACCTTAAATAGGCTGATCCAGTGTGGCCAAATTAAAATAACTGCAAAGAGTTATTACTCATTGCTATTTACCAGCATATAGCACCTGTGACGGCATTTCCACTTGGAATCAGAGCTAAAAATGATTTGTAGGTCACAAAAACTTGCACGTACTGTCCAAGTAGCACACATCCTGTTGCTCATGAGAGGAAGGAAGCAGCCGTATCCCCTGTCAATGTGAAATGCAAAGGACACGAACAAATAGTGGAGGATATGGCAGCGATCTGGAGACACTGGATAGTGTGGAAAGATACTCAATGAAAGGAACACATGCCAGTTGGTTGACTTTTGTCCCAGTTTTGTCAAATTTGTTTTTATTGGATATATTTACTTTGAGTCTCATATTTCCTTGTGAAATGAGGTATTGGAGTATGCTGCTTAAACACACCTCAAATAAGGCAAAAGTAATCATCAGCTTAAGAGCCCCACTTTTGTTCTATATGCGGAGTCTACAGAAGCAGTGCATTCAAGCTGCTGAGTTTTATTTAAACCTTTGTTTATGCAAGGAAGTCTGGCTGACCATTGATGTTCCTTTTTTTGAAACTCATTCATTCATGCCAGGCAGCCACATAACAGTGCTTTAACTCAACTACATTCAGCGGGATTGAACAGAACCACCTCGTCTTTCACATTCAACTCCAAGTCCAACAGGCTCGAGGAGTGTACATCATGGGAGACTTTCCTTCTGCCCTCATCCTCCCACGCAGCCCTGCCCCAGCAGCTGCGAATGTGATGATGGGAGGGAATGACCCCAGAGGACCTTGCACGACCCATCCCTATTCAGATTTCTACTGCGCCTGCCATCCCATAATGAAAACAAACAGGAATGTGACCCCTTCCTTCCCACTGTAACCTAGATTTCCCACTCTAAAGGTTATCCCCCACCCAAAGGTATTCCATATCCTGTCTAAATGCCTTTTATGCAAAGCAAAACAGATCTTGTGAGGAAAATAAGCACCAAAAGATAAAAAAAAAAAATCAAAAAGAAAAGTATTTTATTTTGTTGATAACAATGTGATCACAATAAAAAACATAAATGTCCTTTGCTTACCTATAACGTCATTTGCAGTATGACTGAATCATTTGGTAGCAACATGGCATCTCCACAATGTCGTGGAGTCCCTTGACAATGTGCAAATATTGAAAAGCTGCCTTGTAGCAGTGGCAAAAAAGAAACAGATCCTCTGTCATATTCAAAATATATGTAAATGAAGCCATCCACACAGTTACCCCCATTCATTTACTCTTTGCTTCCTGACTTCCCCAGTGTGTTGCATATAGGTTTTTCTTAAAATATATATAGATGTTGGGATGGCAAAGCATGAAGATGCCAGTTTTTAAAGTTCAAGCATCTCTCTCTCGTGGTTGTTGAGGAAGAGGACTAATAGCTGACAGACTACTCCTTCTGAAAACGTGTTTGCACCACAATTTAATTGATTCTCTTTTTTTTTTTTTTTTTTTTTTTTTTTTACTTTGCAAAAACACTTACACAGCTTAGCTCAAGGGAATAAATGAAAGAGTTAACCGTTAGGTCCTTAACAGTGCTGGATTCCCTTGACGAGGTTTAAAGGCCTTTTATAGACTCACTAGTGAATTTGATGTCTTTGCAGTTTCAAATATGTGATTTTTACCCTTTTCAATTTTAATTATGAATACCTTTTGAAGCCTTGTCAGATAGTGATATACTTTTAAAATAGAAGCTAAGCTTTGCTCAGGAGATTTCCTCAACATTCTCAGTTATGCAACGTTTTATGCTGACTTGGCGTTTCCTATTAAAAGCCCTGATCACTGAAAATCCTCCTGGTGGTATTTCCTCCTTATCTCCTAAAATGTAGACATAATGATCCTAGATCAGCCATGCTGTTTTATAAAGAAGAAGGTTATTTATCTTATGTGTCACTGATGAGTATTGCTATGAGTTTTGCCAGATCACCAAGCTCTCTGAGCAACCTCCTTGCAACTTATAATCTAAACAGAATATTCACGAATACTGCAGAGTGAAGTTGGCAATCCATTTAACTGGGAATTCCCCCCCCTGAGTCCGCTGTAAATGCATGCTTTCCCCATTCAGAGCAGTTGCACTCACGTGTTGTTACTGTATGAATCACTCTGCTGCAAACACTGAATGAGAGAACTCAGTAGGAATAACAGTCCTGTATTTACACAAGCTGTGGGTTATAATGCCAGGGTAATCTTGGGCATTTGTGAGTCACTCTGTCCTTAAACATGTAGTTGCTGTAGCCACACGGGTAACTAGGCAATCATGTCGGTTTCTCGGAGCCCTGTGTGACTCACCCCAGTCAGGTTCGGCGAAGTCTGAGTGCATCTCGTGTCTTGAGGAAAGCGGTGTGGCATTCCGAAGTAATGGACTCTATATTGGGCTCAGGGGATTGTGTGTGTGTGTGTGTGTGTTTCTCAGTATGTGGGCTGGTATGTCAATGCAATTACAGATGGGAGCATTTTGTGTGCATGTCTTTTTGTGTGTGTTTGATCGCTTGCAAGAATGGTAACCAATTTGTGTTTGTTTGTGCCACCCTGGTTCACGCTGACAATGAACGCTGTGATCATAGGCTTGTGTGTAGGTTGTTCTCTGTGTGTGTGTGTGTGTGTGTGTGTGTGTGTGTGTGTGTGGCCAGTGTATACTGGGGCAACCAGTGTGGCAGCAGGGCACTCCCCAGAGCCACTCAGTCCAACAAACAAGCTCTGCTGTGTTTCAGCTACTTTAGGACACCACAGCAATGACCCAGCTGAACCATCGCTACACAATGGGGAAAATGTGAATGGAATATAAAATACCACCAATATTTCAATTTTATTAGATGAATTTACACAGTATCACCACTGTTTTGAATTAAAACCCAAAAACCCAAAACATTCATGTCTTGGTTTTGGTATCTTGACAAAGATCTCAAGAAAAAAAGGGGAAAATTAGAAGCTTTATGCATCTCTACTTCCAAATAGTTGATATGTAATTTCCACTTCCAAAGTATCATTTACTATTTTTTAAATTTATATGTGAATATAGTTGACAAGGTATGCAGTACCTTTTCTAAAGAAAAAAATCCATATGACCTTTCCTTGTAATGCTTCTGCCCTGTGGTGTACTACGATTGCTGATGTAAAAGTTTTGCGTGTTTCTTCCACTTTGCCTGCAGCGCACTGAGCTTGTATGTCACAGCAGGAGTCAAGTTGGATTGTGCAGAACTTTATGAATGACAAGCCAGAGCTTTGAAAATACAGGTGCCTACGTACAAAGCTTTACTATATGAAAAAGGTTAAACATATGTCTATATATTCACAGAACTTATCGAGATTACATTTTTCAAGATGAGAAATAGTTTATTTGGATTTATTACCACATTAGTAATCGTGCATATGAATTGTTTCAAATGAAACCACTGAGTCACTGAGGTGTTTCATTTTGCTCCTTTGATCAAGAATTAAACATTCATGGCAATTCACATTAAATTCACATTAAAGGGCTTCAATAAGTGTTAATTAGTATTGAGTAACATTTACCTTGTTAATCACCCCAAAGCCATGCGTCCACAGTGGAAAATTCATTTTCCGACTCCTGTGGTTGTGTCATGCAGTGTTACCCACAATGCAGCATGACGACAGTGCCAAAGGCTTACCGGGGCAGTCTGTCACTCTGTCCCAATTCCGGGTCCACTCCGAAACCTCCACTCATGTTTTTCTCACACATTCAAAAGTGTCAAACGCTCGAGATGACACGTTTCAACACCTACTGGGTTCATCTCACTTTCTTTTACATCTGGAGGACAAAGTGTTTTTGCCTTTATTCAACCCCTACTTCTTTTTAATTTTGTCACCAATAATTTATGCGTGTTTTTCCAACCTCTCGCAGCGCACAATTAAATCACACTGACAGAAGTGCCGTTTATTCCAGGCTTGAATGAATCTTGGCTAAAAACAAAGAAAAGAGCAGGCGCCACGGAATCTGCCTCTAGTTCATTTATAACCAGTCAACAGTTACAGAGACTGGCACTTTGAGGCATTAAATCATTTTGCAGGGAATACAGACTTTCATAAAAAAAAGTGTGTGAGCAGCATGTGGTGGATGAAAGGTGCCAGGCTGGATCAGCACAGGACAGAGTGACACCGGTGGTGGGCTAATGACACAAGCCTCAAGCTGTTCTTGCACCTGCCATAGATCTGCCTCATTCACATGACATTAACATTGAGGAAAGGGGCCGTGTCAAACACACATAAATACACAAAGCCGGTCATGCAGATACAGCGATGGAGAATGAAAGCACACACTCTTAACATCCACAGACTGTTGATTGCTCACGGTCAAACAGAAACAAACAAATAAGCCATTATCCTTGAGAGCCCAATTAGGCAGTAAATGAGAGTGCTGACTTGTTCGTGGTAGAGAGCAATGCACACATGACTGAGCGGCATGATCTGGCAAGTGTGAAGCATTAAGGAAACTTTTAAATGTCACTCTCTTTTTGTTGTTGTTATAAAGTAATGGCAAATGAATTACCTCAAAGCAAATTTCATGTCAAGTCATCATCCAGGCTGCATCATACTTCCTACTCCTCAAATTAGTCTTTAATTAAAAATAACATCTGTAAATTGCCACTTTTATTAGCTCTCTCTTTATTTTTAACTAACAACCTACATAATCTGTTTTACCTTTTTAAACCACATCCTTTCTGTAATGCAATAATATAGTGCATTAGCATACTATATTGAGGAATCACATTACAGTCATATTACCATGTTGCAGTTGTTACTTATGTTACAAAGGCTAGTCAATCATGCACAATATGCAGATAAAAAGTTCCACACCAGTTATAATTAGCTGCATCCAGGGAGGAGTTAATTGGTGGAACAGTTTACAACTTTTGAGGAGGGGAGATGTGGACATTATTATTTTTTTTGTACAACTTGAAAGGATGAGAATGTGGTGGCAAACTGTAAACTGCATCGGAGACAGAATCAACTCCTCTGCCGCTAACACGTAGGCTCTTTTCAAGCATCTGCACAGACAGCATGCTAACACAAAACTAACAAAGTACCCAGCATGATATTCAAGCTGAGTGTACGGCAACTGAAGACAAGCAGGTACAAGCCTCCATTTGTGCTTGTACCTGTCTTGACAGTAAAATCGCTGTGGCAGTAAAGTGCTTTTTGGGCTTGTTTTCAGCATAGCTGTGGCTTTGTGTTAACAGTTAAACAGCAAAAGAAAAAGCTTGTGTTTGTCCTCATTAGCATAGGAATTTGTGCCAGTGTGGGGGTCTGTAGCCTCAGGTCTGTATAGTAGACTGGTAATTATCTTACAGTGCTTTCCATGCTATATTATAGAGTATTGCAAAACTGTGAGAGATGTGTAACAAATTACTCTCTCCAGGGAGTAATTAGGGAATGTAAGGCATCACTTAAAAAAAAAATATTCCATGGGAGCTGCTGCCATTGATTTTGAGTCCAGTTCATGCGTAATTTGGCATACATCAGCCTTTTCTCCTTCTTTATCTTCTATAAGAATGGCTTTTTAACAGCTACCCTTCCACTGAGACTATTTCTGATGATGCCTCAGTGAACAGCAGATGTATCAGTTGAAGACTCAGAAGATCTCTCAGGTCTTGTGTCAGGTCTTTGCTTATATATATATATTTTAATTTGTTACAGACATGACTTTCAGATACTTTTGATCTGTTGTAGATATATGCATTTCTCCTTTTTTCAACCAAGCGAAGACTCACTTGTCCAGTTTAGTTAGATTTTTAAAGGACACGCTGCACAATACACCTAAATCATTTTAATTTCTTTAGAACTCCTGCTCGAGACTGGGTTTTTGCCAAAATATAAGCAAATGAGGGGTGGCTCAGGACTTTTGCACATTACTATGTTCCACTGGCGACTATGCTTCAAGTCATATTTGTGAGCTTTGTGTCCTTCCCTTTATCTGACTTCACTGTATTGGCTGATTATGTTCATTTTCCCTCCTTTCTTACTTTCACCTTTACACACTAGGAACAGACAGAGGTGCAAGGCACCACTTTTTCTAATGCTGAATGAAATGTCACTTCTTTTATGCCTCTTTGAAAAATCTTGTCCTCCTGGAATCATGAGCTGGAGTTGTGTGTTCAGGTTTTCCCCATTTAGTCGCAGTGAAAACCAGACTTGCCCATATGAAGGCTTTCTTCTTGGAATCTGAGTGAGAGGCCTGTTTTCTTTGAAATCTATGTACGAGAAAATCTGCGTACAAGCTCAGACAACATCAATTATGCACTACATAACACTACATAAGGCTTGAGAGTTCATTGTTAATTAGCTTATTCATACAAAGACTACATATATATATTCAGAAACTGTGGTAAGCGAATGAATAGTTAATCCACAAGAAAATTTGTGAATAGTTTCCATTTTGTTTCTAATGCCAGGTTCAGCTCTTCCACATACTGGAATGACAACCGAAACATTTGACTACAGTTGTTGAGCTAGCTGCCACAAATATTCAACATGTCGTCAACATATAGCGACAGCTATTGCCAGTGCCATTTGTCAGATTCCATTGACACTGCAGAGATGCATGCAAAGTGTCCTTTTGGTATGCTGAAAGATTCCTGTCCTGTTTAAAGATAGATGTTTGGAACTGGTTTTGACATAATCACAGATCCCACTTGCAGCTTTGTGTTTTGCACCTTATCTGGCCTTCATTTCATTTCCCCTGTATTCTTGCTTTCATTTTTACACACTGGGAACAGGCCAAGCTACCACTTTAAATTAAAAGTTCCCTTTTTAATTCTGCTTTGCAACTGTACATCCTCCAGAAATCAGGAACTGGCTATTTTGGTATTCCCTATTTAGTCACTGTCAAAACCAGACTTGCCCATTTGATGTTTTCTTGGAATCTGAATGAAAGGCCTTTTTTCCTTGAAATCCATCTGAGAAGAAACACACACACACACACACACACACACACACACACACACACACACACACACACACACATGCAGAGCGTATTTGCAAATCACCAGATAAGTAGGAGTCTATAGTAAATGAGCTTAAAAATGGACTAAAAGGTTTAAAATTGTAGATAATCAAAACTCAGGTGATATAAAGACCCCTCTCCTTTTTATCTCAACATGCAGTTTGTAAGTAAAACCGTCGTACTTGCTACACTGTCACTGTGCTGGCATATCTCAGTCCCCAGGCAGTATATACAACGTCTACTGAGGTGTTTCGCTGCAATTTATGGGAGTTTGTAGAACTGGGATCCATCATACATCTGCTGGTTTCCCGCTTGAGCTGTTTAATCTGTTCCATGAGAAAATCTCTGTCGTCGTAGTAGTCTGGCAAGCCCAGCCAAATTTTGGCAGAGCTTCCTGAGGACAAAGTTACGTAACACTCCTTCTTTCTTTTTGCCACTCTCTGTCTCAGTTCCTTTTAATCTGTTTTTCTCTTTCTGGTATTGGCAGTTATTCTGCACCTTACTTACTTGCGAGACATTTCAAAGGTCTGAGCTCTTTCTCTCTTTTTCCCCATCTTTCCTTCTTTTTTTTCTCGTCTTACTTAGGTTTTCTGTTTATTCGATCAGGCTGGATCTTTAAGACTGAACCAGGAGGCTGTAGCACACACACACACAAACACAGACATTGCTCCAGAGTCTTACTTCAGCAAAATGTCTCAAGCCCGGACTCCAAGCGCCAAGCAAGCAGTTTCTCAATATTTTGCAGAACACAACACAGCATTACATAACAGGAGGCGGCTCATTCATTCACTCCCTCACGCATGCCACATGTATTTTTAATTTGCTCCCCCTATTTCTTCTTATAGCTATGTGTCCTTATGTGTTCCAACAGCCACACTGCAGGAGGATATGAAAGCCTTACTGCAATCTTGAGGTTTGTCTTTGCAGGTTTTTGTTTTGCTGAAACCTTTGAATTTCACCTTAAATAATTTCATACACAGAATCCAATAGTCTTGATAGAGTAGTATGAAGTGGTAATCGAAATAGTTATGGAAAACTTAAGATCACCAAATAGGAGCATTACCATCTCTGTCTTTTCCCAGACTAACTGACAGTTAAATAACATTTCCAAATAAATTAAAGCCGCTTTCAAACCAGTGTTATTGTTATAATTCAAGTCATTTGTTCCAAAACAACTACTCTGTGGGTGCAGCAATCCAATATTTACCTCATTATCTCTCACATTTCCTTCACGGACGGCGATATTACCCTGCTGTGTTGTGGCAGAAGACTCGGCTTCGTGGGGTGTAAGCTTGAATTTTATGAGTGAAGGTATTAAAGTTAATGAGGTAAATATAATATATCTGCTCTATAGTGTGCAATAGTATCTACAGCGTATTTCAGAGTGTTATATGCTGTTTTCCTGTATAAAATAATAATTCGGGAGAGGGTTGAAAGGAAAGTATGTGGGATAACTTGCATCCATATGCGACAAGTAAGAGGAAAGACACTGAATTTTATTTTAGGGTACATCAGCCCTTTAATTACTAGAGGAATTGATATCATACCCAGGATCTGATCTCCACAGGGGCCACCCATGATAAAGTGAGCTGCGTGGTGCTGTGGAAAATGTGGAACCCAATGAAAAAATATTATCATACAGTTTCTATTTGTGGTTTTCATCTATCAACAGAAAAATAGACCTTGCAATTACATTTTCCACATCTTTTTTTTTTTAGTTTACAGTAAGTAAGATGAGTTGGGTAAATAAGACCTATTTAGTGGAGCGATCTGTCAACACTGGACGGAAAGTTAAACAGCTTGATAATATAGTACATCTAAAATTGGGATTTCTGTTATTTTCACATTTGTTGATTATGTGGCCACTATTGCCATAGTTGATTCTTTTTGTATTGTTCAGATACAACTCAATAAGACCTCTGTTTTGTTCTTTTTTTAATAAAAATCTTTTTAAGTAACAGCTGACAGCGAGACAAGTTGCAATCCTAGAAAAATCCTAGTAATTCTTTGAGTAGTAATTAAATTCCATTTTCTCTACTGTTATTGGGACACAAGTATAAATCATACAGTTGATGATTTTGAATTTGTATGTTTGCTCACTTACAAAGAAATCAACAGTCTCTGTTTTTATGGCACTTTCATTTTAATGGAGAGAGGCAGAATATCAACCAAAAATCCAGAAACATTATACATTACATTGCAAGTGAATGAATGAGTATTCTCTCAATGAAAACATGATTTAGTTCTTGGTGAGAAACCCTTGTTGGCAAGCACAAAGACAAAATGTTTCTTGTAGTTGATCACCTAGATTTCAGACATTTCAGAAGGGATTTTAATAATAATAATAATAATAATGGATTGCATTTATATAGCGCTTTTCGAGAACCTCAAAGCGCTGTACAATTCCACTATTTATTCACTCTCACATTCACACACTGGTGAAAGAGGCGAAGCAGCGCTACAGGAGGAAACTAGAGTCACAACTCCAACAGAGTGACTCTAGGAGCCTGTGGCGGGGACTAAGGACAATAACGGACTATAAAGCACCAACAACCGGTATGACGAACGCGGCCGTGACTCTGGCAGACGAGCTGAACACTTTCTATGCTCGCTTCGAGGCTGCAGCTAAGGTCTCCAACAATGCTAGTGTTGGCGGCGCTAACGGCTGCAGACAGGAAGATACTGCCAGCACCAGAAACGTGCTCGTCATCTCCGAGCATGAAGTAAGGAGAGCCTTCAAAAGAGTGAACACCAGGAAAGCAGCAGGACCAGACGGCATCCCAGGTCGTATCCTAAGAGACTGCGCATACCAGCTAGCTCCTGTGTTCACTGAGATATTCAACATCTCTTTATCTCAGTCGGTGATCCCCACATGCTTCAAAGAGTCCATCATTGTTCCTGTCCCGAAGAAACCCCACCCTGCTTCTCTCAATGACTATCGCCCTGTAGCCCTCACCTCAGTAGTGATGAAGTGCTTTGAACGCCTGGTCAGAGACGTCATCATTTCTTCACTACCAGACACACTGGACCCACTACAGTTCGCTTACCGTCCAAATCGTTCCACAGACGATGCCATCTCTCATCTCCTCCACACATCACTCACTCACTTGGACACTAGAAGGGGGAATTATGTTAAAATGCTCTTCATAGACTACAGCTCTGCATTTAACACCATAATTCCCTCCACACTCACCACCAAGCTGGAGCATCTGGGACTCAGCTCATCTATGTGTCAGTGGATCTCCAACTTCCTAACTGGCAGACCACAGGCAGTAAGGATGGGCGGACATGTCTCAGCCTCCACCACTCTCAGCACTGGAGCCCCCCAGGGGTGGGTTCTGAGCCCCCTGCTGTACTCCACTACCAGCTCCACCACCATCATCAAGTTTGCTGACGACACCGTCGTGGTGGGCCTGATCTCTGATAACAACGAGACGGCCTACCTGAAGGAGATTAGGAATCTGGAGAACTGGTGCCAGAGGAACAACCTCCTTCTAAACGTCAGTAAGACAAAGGAGCTGATAGTGGACTTCAGCACTAAGCAGGAGAGGAACTACCAGACCCCCGTCATCAACGAGTGCCCAGTGGAGAGAGTGGACAGCTTCAAATACCTCGGAGTTCACATCACGCAGGACCTGTCATGGTCCTGTCACATCAACACCGTGGTGAAAAAGGCCCGACAGCGTCTCTACCACCTCAGACGCTTGAGAGACTTCCAACTGCCCTCCAAGGTGCTCAGGAACTTTTACTCGTGCACCATAGAGAGCATCTTGGCGGGAAACATCTTAACCTGGTTCGGGAACAGCACCATGCAGGACAGACGAGCTCTACAGAGGGTTGTGCGGTCAGCTGAGTGCACCATCCGCTCCGAGCTCCCTGACCTGCACTCAATCTACAGCAGGCGGTGCTGGACCAAGGCCAGGAAGATCGTGAAGGACCTCAGCCATCCCAACAACAGACTGTTCTCTCTGTTGAGGTCAGGAAAGCGATTCCGCTCCCTGAAGACCAACACAGAGAGACTGAGGAGGAGCTTCTTCCCGCAGGCGATACGGTCTCTCAATCACACCACCACACAGTACTGACCCACACATATGGTTCTTACACACACACTGGACTTTCTGGAAATTGTTTTTGCACACATTGTTTTTTTGCACAACACTGGTCACTATATTCTTCATTTCCGGTTAATACTTGTACAGCTGCTGTTATTGTGTATATATTTATTTATATTTAGATTTCTTCATACATTCTTATATAGTTCTATATTGTGTATTTTGTTGTACAGTTATTTTATTTTCAACTCTAATTTATATATTTTATCTTATTCCTTCCCAGTTAAATTTACCCTTCATTCTAATTTGTGTTGTACAGTTATTTCATTTTTAACCTTAATTTATATTTTATTCCTTCTTAGTTAAATTTACCCTTTTTAATTTTTCATATTTATTTCCTATCTTATTCATAGCCTTTTCCTTTTTTGTTTTCTTTAGGTCACGAGCAGTTGTCCAAGCATTTCACTACATATCGTACTGTGTATGACTGTGTACGTGACAAATAAAATTTGAATTTGGTGGAGGCAGCTACAGTTGTAGCCACAGCTGCCCTGGGACAGACTGACAGAAGCGAGGCTGCCATATCGCGCCATCGGCCCCTCTGGCCAACACCAGTAGGCGGTAGGGTAAAGTGTCTTGCCCAATGGGCTCGAACCGGCAACCTTACGGTTACAAGACGAACTGCCAACTTTTGAGCCACGATTGCCCCTCTTTCTGTAAAGAGGTTTAGCCCAAACCTCTTTACAGAAAGAGGAATCTCTCTGAATCCTTTGGGTTTCTTGGCAAGTTCAAGCTTCAGCTCCTTCCATAGATGGGAGTGTTGTCTGGACACTGGCTAGGCCACTCAGTGACCTTAATGTGCTTCTTCTATAGCCAGTCATTCGTGGTATGTTTTAGGTAATTGTCAGTGTTGAAAAGGTTACTTTTAAAATGTATTACACTAAAGATTACAGAATACATGGCCCAAAATGTAGTTTGTAGCATATTCTGTTAAGTTACTAAATGTGAGTACAGTATTCTGAACTTGATACTTTGGATTACTTGATATATTGTCATGTTTTTTACAACTACATGAATGTGCTATTGCTGTGTGATTTATTGCTATTACTGTAGGCTACTTGCCACCAAGCTAACATTGTTAGCTGGCGTTAGCTGAGGTTAGTTCATAGACTGCAGACTGTTTGACTTGATGGATAGCATTAACAACCTGCTAGCTGCAAATAATCATGTGCAGCTCTGAAAGCAATACCAACTAGATTTTTTAATCTTACTATAAAATGAGTCACAGTAGGATGGACATTAGGTAAGGCTGCACTTTTTGCAATGAGGCCAACATTAGCTTTTAGAAAAAGAACTGACTTCCAGATGTTTCTTTAGGTTGGAGGCGGAGTCTTTTGAAGCTGAGAGCAGCTTGGTTGCTGGCAAACAGAGTTTGCATTGCACGGTCAGATTTTGCTCATCCCTTTCTTCTTTAAATGTGAAGCGATGTCAGAATTTCCAAGTAAGAAATGCATTCCTGCCCGTGCACTGCTGGCTCTTTTGGCTCCGGGTCCATTGTGTAGCTGACGCCATCAACATTAACAAGATGCTTACATTAGAGCCTCTTATTGCATTTTTTGTTTGGGTTTCCAGCACTGCATGGAATTACCAAAATTAGAGAGGGGATAGCCTAACGTATGAAACAGGAAAAGACTGCTGTGCAATCCATTTATTTCAACAAAGTAACTATATTCTAATTATCACCTATTTAAATGTTAACTGTAACGGAATACAGTTAGGGGAGACCGGGGATAGTTGTAACGTGGGTCAGTTGTAACACTTCCAATTTCTCAAATCAAGGCTAAGTTTCAAATGATGTGACTCATCCTGTGCATGCCCAATTCAGTTCTGCTGTCACATGTGAAAAATCAGCACATTTTGTCAAACACAGACAATTTAACATCAAAAAAAGTAATTTGTATGCCAAAAAGTACGTTTTTCTACTTTATTTCAGTTTCTAATAGCATTATTTGCTTTTCAGTTAAACTCATCAAAATTAAATTGTGTTATTTGTATGTCTATGGGGATATATTCTGTGTAGGTCTTTAGTGCTAATGTTTTAGCCGTTGGCTGTAATGTTAGCTAGTTCATGGCTATAGGAGTCTGGGTCAGTTGTAACAGCAACAGTCTGGGTTAGTTGTAACAATAATGCAGATGTTACAACTTACCACACTATTACTTTAACTTATATTAAACAAGTTGGGGCAACAACATCAGCAGAGAGAGGTTCACTTGTCACATTTGTATATGTGGTTAATGCCATTGGCAACACAATTCCTCCACTGTTTGTGTTCCCACACATACATTATGCAGGCCACTGTGTCAGAAATGGACGAGTAGGAAGTACTGGTAGTGGAAATAAGTCAGGATGGGTGCAAGAAACAGATTTCCTCATCTTTCTGAAGCACTTTGCAAACCACACCAAGGTAAGCCATGATAAAAAGTAATGGAATTGCGATGCTGGTGAACAACTACATTTTTTCAGCTTCATTGTTATGTTCAAAATTGGTGCAAGAGTTGTAGGTTATAATGCCCACTGAGCCAATGAGGCCAAACTCAAGGAAGACCAATCAAAATTAATGAAATATTCAGTTGCAGAAAATTCCATAACTTGTCTTTTTTGGGGGGTTGGAATATGTTCAAAAGCTAGATTTCTGCATTCTGTCACACACACACACAGCTACATAAATGGCTCTAAGTGCATTCATGTGTTGAATAAACAAAGATTATATGTTAATGCTTTGTTAGTACCCTTATTTCATTGTGTTACATTTCACCCCAGGATATGTTACAACTAACCCAGACTATGGGGTTAATTGTAACATTTCACTCTTTGTGTTTGAGACCATACCATGCAATGGGTAATTGTGCTGCAGAGAAAATAGCTGCACTATTTAATAGCCGAGACATGTAAATACTTTGCATTACATTTTGAATCCACTACCTTAAAAAAGCTCCAATTTACAGACAGAAATGTCAAAAATGTTACAACTATCCCCGGTCTCCCCTACTCACGCTTTGTATTTTAAATATGTAACGCTGGTACATGCATTCCGTTACTCACCAACACTGTCCATCTTATATATTCTGGCTGAGAGAAGGAGGTCTCAGATTTTATGGTACACGACCCCTCACTGCAGCGAAGTTGTCCTCTGCCTTTAGCAGAGAAACAGCCCAAGGCATAATGTTTCTACCTCCATGTTTGATTGTGGGAATGGTGTTCTTTGCTTTTCTCTTCCTCCAAAAACAGCAGATCAATTTGATACCAAATAACTCAGTGTTGGTTTCATCACACAACACTTTCTCCCAAGCACTGTCTGAATCATTGAGATGCTCGAGCCTAAACAAACCTATACATGTGCCTTCTTGAGCAGGGGGACCTTGCAGGTGCTACAAAATTTCACTCCATTATGGCATAATGTGTTAGAAAGCTTTGCCAAGCTTCTTGCTGATGGTTTTGTAGCCCATTCCAACCTTGTGTAGGTCTATAATCTTGTCTCTATCATTGTTTGACAGCTCTTTGATCTAGCCCATGGTGGTAAAGAGGTTGGAAACTTTAGAAACTCATCTTCTAGACAGGTGTGCTCTGTAATGAGTTAACATCAGAATTATCTGTGCTTGATTGATGATTAAATGTAATTTGTGTGTCAGATCGGGAACCTAGCCAATCTGTGCGAGCCAGACTTCTGGCTGGGTTGTAAGGGATCAAATAATTATTTCACTCAATGACATGCAAATCAATTTATAACTTATGCAACATAAACATATTTTTAGTTAATATTCTGTTCCTCCTCGTTAAAATAACAATAATAACCATATAAATTACAGACTCTCTACAAGTGAACAAACTTAGAAATTCAGCACGGGATCAAATAATTATTTCCTCCATTGCAGACTTCAAGGCTATAAGGCTATAAGACATAAGGCTAATGACTTACACAAGCGACCTCATTAGCACTCACAGTAGTGACAGGAGGGTGGGGAAAAGATGTTGCATTAAGGCCCAACTACTGCATCATTCTCTAGCCAAAACACAATCAGTAACTGCAACATACATTCCCGAGCATTCAGAAAAGAAACTGTTTCGAGAGCTGTTAACTTGGCCTTTTGCAAAAAATTACAACTTTTGCATTTGAATGTGAGGTATTTAGTAACTGCTAACCTGCTTGTTTCATTGTAAACAGAAATTTTTAAACATCACATGTAGTTACCATTGTTCTGTTAGCACGTCAGGTAGCAAGCTTATTATAAGGCAATTTTAATAATATCTTAAGCATTAGTGATAAAAAGTATCAGTATTATAAATTACTGAAAAACTCATTACTTCACTGACAATGTATAAATTTCCTAATTATAAAATCTTCTTATAAAACTAGAAGGTAGGATGAGTTTACAAGTTGCACCAAGCATTTTAATGAGTAGCAAGATAACGTGTAATACATACTTCAAATAACTAAAAGTAACAGTAAAAAGTAGAGTTCTTTTTGTGTGGCTTATGTATAACAGGATTGTCATTTTCTGCTCTGACATGCATGCAGAAACAAAATTACACATGCAGTCCCTCCCACAATGGGAAAAAAAGGTATTACTGGCACATGAGTCTTGTTTCGCCAAAGCCAAAACAAACACACCAAAGAAACCTCCCGCCTTTCTCACCCAACAATACACAGCATCTAAATGTCATCGCTAAGGCAGTCCAGGCCTTTATTTGGATTGATGTGTGACGATGTTCCCACTGTGATACACCATCCGTTGGTGAGGGGCCAGGGAGTTTGCATGGACAGTCGCCCACTGCGAGGTCCATCTGTGTGGGAGATGCTGCAGAGCTTGGCCCCCTCGCCTGTGGAGGAGATGGATCTCTTACAGGTGCCTCTGCCAGCATGGATCAATTAGGAATCAGATGCACACATGCACAGAAAACATGCACAAGTGCACACCCACTCAATTACACCAAGACATGCACAAAAATAAAATATACATAATTGCTGTTCCTCTCCTTTTGAATGTGTGGGTTTTCTGCTCTCCTCCATATGGAAAACCCAGATTTTCGTTTTCGGTAAAACAATTCCATAACTCTTGACTTTACAGAAAGACATCCGCAGGGCACTAATTATCTTATTATGATTCATTTCAACTCATTATGCTGATGGAATTCATGGAACACAAAAGGTTCGAAGGTTAATTAATAATTATACAAAACCCCCCACATTAAATAAACGTGGGAAATTTTACATAGCTAAAGAAGCACACATGCAGAGACAGAACAATACTTGATATTGCATGAGCAATTTTTTTCTGTTAAATTTTGCTGCTTTTAAATAAAGATGGCTCTTTTTTGAAGGTTAGTGTCCTTTTAAGTAATGATAAGCCATTTGTAGTTCAGAAAGTTGAGAAACTGAGGTATGTTTCTTTGCATGGATTGCACAAGTATATGGGTCCCTGCAAATCCAGTAAGATATTGCCTTGACAATTTACATTTTAGTTGGAAGGGTTGGCTCATGCTGATGGAACTATAGAAAAACAATTGTGCGCATGAATTATTATTATTTTTCCTAAACTAAATTGAAGTAAGGTACAAATAAGTAGCTATGAAGCGCTATATAGCATACAGACTAAGTCAGCTACTAGCTTGCAAGGATAGCTTATCTAAACAGTGAGCCCAAAACAGGGGCAAAAGGAATAAAACTCACTTTACTGACTTCCATGTGTCAAGTTGCAAGAAACAATTTGTTTTTCCATAACAGTGAATGTGTAGATAAAATCACGCTTTACTAACCAGTTCAAAATAACAACATTAAAAGTGATGATATGCAATTGTTATCAGTTAATTCAGCTATCGCACCATGCTGGCCATCTAAGTTTAGCATAAAGCTTTTTGATAAGATGGTGTCAGTAGGTGAAAAATTCAGGGGATCACCAAAAGGGATTTTTGTACATGAATGAAGGTACATGCAAAGTTCACATCAAACCATTGACATGTAGTTTCAGGTTTGCTATCTTTATCTGACCATTTATTTATTTATAGCAAGAAGGTGGTTTAAAGAAGTCACAATGTCCTCTAAAGACACAGCAGTTACTACATACATACTTTCATTAAGACGTTGCTCAGACAACTTAGATTTAAGGAGGGGATTCTCTGAATTGGGAAAAACAAAATGTTCCACCGCTGAAACTTGTGGTTTTGTGACAACATCACTCTCCTCTGCAGTTCTTCTACACTTGCCCTGAACAAGACTTTTCCATGAATAGGTTCTACTGTGAAAGCTTCTACCTGGAAGAGCTGAATACCTTGCTAAAGCATTCCATAGCTGTGGTAAACAGGGAAGTACTAAGAATTCATATTCAGATTATCAGAAAAAGTTCCAAGAATCCAGCAGACATGTGAGTAGAACACCTAAACTTGTCAATTAGCATAATTACTGTGTGATCATAAAAAAGGAAGAGCAAGAGCACGTTATTGTCAAACATGCTAAAATAAGATGGTACAGAGACATCCGAAGAAGTCATTCAAAATTAATGCCTATGCTAAGCCTGGGCGGAGTTGGTCCCGTAGTAAGGTAAACACTGTTCTCATGAGCACCCAAACTGTTCAGTCACGTCACTGCAGTGGTATGTCATGCATATCCAAACACCTGTGATTCTATGCTTTGAACGGTGACAGGCATGTGTATTTAGCAATCAGGTCTGATAAACAAGGCATTTCTGCTGCGAGACAAACCATGAAGTTTCTCATACCTATGACTCACTCCTGCCGTGTTGCCTAACAGACAGTTTTGCTTGCTTAATCTCATGCCAGATTTTGTGACGAGAAATCAAAGTTATCTCAGTAGAACATAAGCCTGTGAATAGCTAATCAGTGCTGGCAAAAAGCAAGCGAGTTAGTTAAATTATTATTGACCTCCTAACTTCGCTAACATCTTCTTGGCTACAGCAGCACTCACATAGGATGTATCAGTGGCTAAGAAGTCATGCTTAAATCCCTTGTTTGCCTGAATTGGGTGTTTCTTTGATGTTATTTTTAGTGTTCTATTGTGATTACCTGAGCGAAAACATATCTTAGTTTTTTTCGAATCAAAGAAAAATGACCCATAGTGCTGAAAGTTTCAGAAGACAGTGAACATAAGCAAAACATTTTTAAGCACAACTCTCAAACTCTCGCTCTACTACTTCAACTGCCTGCAGAGACATTACCTCAGCCTGAGGCTACTTGACAGCATTTAACTGACAAGTTTTAGGCCAGGAACCTATATTCACCTGTCACTCACAGAAAGCTCTGCAAAATGCTGAGTAAATGTAAAACCGATTCCATTGTTATATTATTATACATTTACACATTTTACTTTGAAATAAAATGTATTTGTGTATTAATATCTGGTTAGTAATTTAGCAATTTTGAAAAAAAGCACATTATAAAATGTTTTAAGATTGAACATTCCCTTTATTTTTACAGTTGAACCATACAGCATTTAAGACATTTTTCTAAAGTCATTTAACTGCTTAAGCTAAATAGCCTCACCACTTTTCTGGGGGGAAATTGTGAGCAATTTTGTAAAGCCCTATATTTTCCCGTAAAAGACCTACTAAACATTTTTAGACAGATAAAGTCTGTCTTATCCAAATCATACTTTATTCCTTGGTAGGGTAATTCCCTGTTTGCTTACACTACATGAGACATGCAGACCAAACTGGACCAGACATGCCCTTTATAAGAATTAGAATGATTATATCATGCACATGCTGGCTGGCAGGTGTACAGCTACAATAAAGTGTTACAGATTTATTTTTCCCATGGCCTGATTCCAGCTTCTGTTATTAACAATGGTGTAATGTGGGTCTGTCTGCCTGTGCCTGCTTGTTCCTGAGAAACTCTAGAGGAGGTGTTGCTGTGGGGAAGAAAAGTACATTGCATGAGCTAACATGCCACAGCTTCTCTGACATGCATGAGATTTGGCTTACTCAATCTGCCGTTCCTCCTTTTGTTAACAAAGTTCAATGTTATGCTTGGCCCGTAGTGGAATCATTTAACCTGCAGACTGCATAATTGTTCCATTTTTTTCCAAATTAGTTGCACTTAAATTCAATTTGGAGTACTATCAAAGTGTTTCTAATTTCATAGCTGATTAATGTAATGCTACATGCAGTGCACTATGAATATCTGTATGGTGGGGGCCTCGTATAATGGTCAAAAACACTTTATTCTTTTTGGCTGTGTAACAGATGAGAAAGCGAGTTAGGAAACAGAGGCTATAGTTATTAGCTATAGTACAGAAACTACATTTGTTGCGACTTAATTTAGTGTTTATGAATGTTAATTTGTGTTTTTTATAGTGAAATCCAATATTATGTGCAGTCAGGGGCTTGGCAAGTTGTAAGTCAGAAAGTGAAGAAGCTACCATATTGTAAGTATTATTTCTGATAGGTGATCAGTTGGCGTTAGATTTAGGAGAACAATAACTTGCATGCACTCAAGTGTACCTAGTATCTACGGCACGGTGTACTAATGCAAAGGTCTGAGATACAGTATACGAGTGCAACAACAATCCAAAACCCATATAATATTATACGAGGCTAAATGACTATGTAATAATTAATGAATACAAAATATTATGCTTTGAATATTTCAGACGTCAAGCTCTTAGCCAGCGAACCTCTCATGAAAATTGAAGGCATCTAAACAATACCTCTTCATCAGCATCTCGACAAATTAATGCTTTGGGTACATTTATGATCAGCTATAAGGGGAAAAAAGAAGCAGATCATTTGCACTGTGTGAAACAAATCTATTTCTCCCTTCAGGGCTTTCCCTGGCTTTGATTATGTAAACTGGTTCTCTTGTGCAGACTTGTGAGGTGATCCAATTCATGTAAAGAGTGCTGCAGGCTCTTCTACTGGTGCTGTCAGTGCTTCTCCATGTCCTGCAACCTACATTTCCACAGCACATGCATGTACATAGTCATATTTTTAATTTTCCTTTTTTTCCCCAACTTCCCTGCATCTGTCTATGACTATTTGCATAGCTTCCACATTTTTTTACTACTAGTGGAAGGATGAATTTCAATAAAAATTAAGAGCAAAACAACTGTAATGTAAATAAGAGATTTTTTATATTTCCCTTAGCCTGAATGGATGTTAGAAAACATGGGATCTTTTAAGTGAACAATTAAAAAAGAAATATATATAAGATAATAAACGAGAGGGTAATGGTAAGGAAAGTCATTGGTTCATATACCTCATCACCTCTCCTAGGATAGGCCCAATACACTTCGCCTAGGAGGTCCTCATCACAGCAGATACACCAGTCACACCAGTCTTTCTGTCACTCTCCTGCTCTACTCACCCCTCACTCATGAACAAGACCCTGAGCTTCACTTGGTGCTCCAACTTGCCCCCGGTCTGCAGCGGGCAGTCTTCCTATTTTTGGGAACCACAGCCACAGATTTGGAGATCTCACTTCTCATCTCAACTCAGACTCAGCTGCAAGCCACCCCAGTTCAAGCTGGAAGTCATGAATCAACAGAACCAATTCTGTTCAATTCAATTTAATTTTTATACAGCACCAAAACACAATAATCGTTGCCTCAAAGTGCTTTATATTGCAAGGTAGACCCTACAATAATACATATAAAATCACATCATATACAAAAAGCAGAGATGACATAATGAACCCTAAACAAGAAATTCTTATTCTTATCATATATATATTTTTTTTCATTTGTCCAATACTGTTCATAAATATTATGAACAGTATTAGTGACAAATGGTAGCCCTGTCTGTCCAGTCTGACTTACTGTACTACTGGCAGTGTGAAGCAAGCTCCCACTATGGCTTTACAGGGACCAGCTATTTCTGAAACCAACAACAGCTAGTTAGACACTGCAGGCAATGAATTTACCTCATGCTGTTGCTACCTTCCTGCGTGTGATACAGGAACAAAGGTAACACCTTTGTTGAGTAGACCTTCCTGAGCTGAGTCCTGCACAGTCACATCAGCGGACGTGTTTCCTTTACTCCTTGGAGGGTAATTGCCTTATCAACACTCATTTTCATATGAGCCATGACCAGGTCGTGCCCTGACTGGGATCCAAAAGCATTTGTGTTTTTAAATAAGCACTAATCTAAGCAAAAAATAAAAGAAGAAGAAGAAGAAAGCTATGGAGTCACACAATTAGGAATTGAATGACCGACAAAGTCATAAAAAACCCACCTGTGACAAAATAATATGCCTCTGGGGTCTTTGCAGACCCCAGATAGTAGGATGAGTTTTTTTAGAATGAAGTTTAACTTGAATTTTACTTTTTACTTTTTTAGTTGGCAAACAATGAATATGGATTCAGCATCTACCTCCATTTCTTCAGAAGTTATCAATATGAAAAGCTCATCTCTATTGGCAGAAATCTGAATCTGGAATGCCACAATATCTGATCAGGGCTTCCTGGGCAGAAAGCTCATGTACTGAGAAGACCTTATGGAAATGTTAATATCATTAAGATAAAAAAGTATCAGACAACCTATATGTTCTAAAGAGTAAAACAGACTTTCAGTGTTAGCAATGCATATTTAAGATATGTGAATATTTTATAACAGTAAAAGAGTTGATGCTGTTGAATAGACTGAACCTGTGATTCTGCCATAAACCCACAATGCATCAGCTGATAGTCATGTTTGCTTTTGGCTTAGGAAGTTGCTGGCAGTGATTAGACAGTGAACACTGAGCCTATGCACAATGAAAACTCTGTGTCTGTCACAAAATTAGAAAGTACACGTTGAATTGATATCATTAAACACACCAGCATATCTCTCAGACGCATTAATACATTATTTACATTCTAGAAGGAACTTGAATTTCCAGTCAAAGCACTGACATAAATGTCTTGATGCATGCTCAAAGCGAGGAAATCAAGAAAATCGATTTGTTTATAAGGATACAGTATTTTCAGTTGCTGAAGCCAGGAACTCAGAGATGTTGTAGGTAACAAAACTGCTGACAATGTGTCTCGGGATGGCTGTAGCTCAGGAGGTAGCACCTCATCCAGTAACTGGAAGGTTGGTGGTTCAATCCGTGGTTGCTGGCCAATTAATTGGTGATATGTGTGAATGTAAGATAGAAATCAGTCAGTGGCAGAAACATAACAAAACCATGGATGGTGTGAAATTTGAGTGCTCAAGTAGAATGGAAAAGGTATATACAAGAACCAGTCCATTTACCATAGGTAGACTGTATTTATTGAGGTAAATACCTACAGACTAGGTGTAACTTGCACAGGGTAATCTCTGGCAGGATGTTCAATCAATAGTGATGTGTGATTCATAAACGAGCCAGCAGTAAGAGATAATTTTTTGTAGCGAACAGCAAAAGCCCACTCCCATCAAAAGCGGGCATTGGGCAACGCAGTGCTTTAAATCTCCTCATCCTCAAAGACAGACTAGGATCATACCTTTATGTAAAAGCCAGGGAGAGTAATGATACAGAGCGACAGAGGGGGGCTATAAATGCAAGTGGGTCGAAAAAAAGTGAAATAACAAGCAAAAACAGAAAAGGACCTGCATGTCAATGATATTGGTGACTGAAAAGCTCAGAGTAGAATTTGTAAAATAAGGAGCTGTCTGAAGCTAAACCCATTTCTATTTTAATTTTTCTTTTCTGCCCATATGGAAAATATATATATAAATCTTATAAAGTTTGTATCTGTCTTGTGTGAAACTTGTATGAAAAGCATATAAGAGTGAAAACAGATTTAAGAGCCCTTGAAAAATTATATAATGAAACTTGTATGTTTTGGATACTTACTAAAACAATGTATGAAAGTAATGAGAAAGTGGCCACTTTCATGAGTAAATCATGTAAGCCTTATATGATTTACTCATGAAAGTGGCCACTTTCATGAGTAATCACATATAAGTTTTTACTATTTCTTTTCCATATGGGTGGAGAACAAAAAATGTTAAACTTTTGATCAGGCCTTAATCTCATGTATGTTCACCCTAGTAGTAAGTGCATAAAAATATGGCCTTCCAACACACAAACCATTCATAATTGCTAAATTAGGGTAAAATAAAAAGCCTCTGAATGAGGAGCCATTTGAGAGCCATAAAAGCTGAATCTCTACCGGTCAATAATCAGCTGAATGATTCAACTGTACTGTTTATAAGGTTAGGTCAATCTGCAGTTACCTAAGACTGAAGAAGTCACTTGGATGAGTAATGAAATGTTCCTCAAACTGAAAATGCTGCGTCAACTTTTTGGCACTGACACAAAAACATTTATTGGAAAGGAATAGCTCACCGTCCAGATAAAACTTTGTCATGCAAATCACAGTAAGTTCCTTGATGAAATGATATCACCAAGAAACCACCAAAGGGAAGTAGCATTTCAAAGCAGTATACGCTGTTAAGACTTTCAGCAAGGAAAAAAAGCAAAGAAAAGTGAAGCCAGTTTCTAATGAACAATTTGTGTTTAGTTTACCAAATGAGATGAAATTAAAAGTAATGTGTCCTCATATGTGTCATTATATTTCTTAGTTTAAAGTGTTGATGTCAGTTCTCTATTCGAAAGATGTATTATTGCATCATAAATATAGAGTTATATGTATTGTTTCTGTCTTATCTGCAAAGATTCAAACTGAAGGCTTTTTTTTTTCAATTCATAAAATATTTGGCTATTAAAAAGCTTTTATTTCCATAAAAATACTTGATTTTTACTCTTGTATTTGAGTTTTACCATTTATAATTCTGGGACTGGCTGCTTGTTATTATTATTTTGGTCTTGGTCTTGTTATTAGACCAAGACAGACTTTTAATTCATTTGAAAGCCTGATGCTTAGCCTTGTCCACCCCAGCTGTAATTGAATTATTTTTTATTTAAGAGGTATGACTTAGAGTTAGCCATAGTGGGTAGAATTTGAAGATTCACATCTTTAATATTACCAACAAAATGTTAAACAGCAACACATGCTCCACCACTACTCACCAGAACTGTATCATTTAGAATTTGAAAGATGTTATAATTACATAGAATTGTAGACAAAGACCCTTTGAATTTAAAGAGGCTCTTCAAATCTGAAAGCAAAAAAGGTGATCATCCTTTTTTATTAACACACGTGACATGTTACCTACATGATTCTTCCTGTCTCCAGAGATGTTGCTGCTGCAATCCAGCTATCATGATTAGTGCAAATCAAAAGAATTGTGTTTGCTTGTATTTTTGACGTGTCTGTTAACATACTTAATATACACTTCTTTACAGTATACTGTAATTCCTTGGAATCGAAAATATAACTGAACTTTGAATAAACATCGTAATTCTTGAGAAACTGTTTTGTGCACTGTCCCACATTATCAGAATTTAGCAAGAATCCAAGAGTACCCCACCCCTTTGGCCCTGCGGGTAACAAAATAACATGTTCAGACACATCTCAGCGTAACCATGATGCGATCCACTCAGCTTATGCGATGCAGGGAACCACAAAACAACATCAAATACCTTTTCCCATGACACCATCAAAACCTTTTTATAATTAATTTCAGGCATCGCTGCAATCATATACAGTACAAGCACCGTGTTTGACAATTTCCTGGCACTTCAGAGGGACAGAAGAAACATCGATAGGATTTCACTCAAATTACCACATGCAGGATTTTCATCTTTGGCAAGAACATGGTGATCCAGCGTTCTATCAACATCATGGTTCAAATTACTGTCATTGGGTAGCAATTAGATTTATTGGTTTAGATACCAGCACCAAAAGTGGCATTATGCTTTGAAAACAAAGGGCAGTGAAAGCTTGGAAAACCTGAACTGAGGACTCTGAACATGTAAAAAATGGTTTAATGATAAGTTTGTTTTTTCTGAAAGAAATATACCTTATTTTAGGATAACGACCAACTGTCATTGGGTTTTCCATCTTGTACATTCTCCCATGCACAATGGTTCTGTCTGTCAGTCTCTGTCACAAACATGCTATACTCACTATTACTGTCATTTAGTCCCAAGGGCATTTCTGGCTTCTTCCACTGGTGCTGGGAACTCTCCCTCCACCCCCTCCCAGCTCATTAATGAATGAACTGTCATGTAGGTTTACTGTGGGACTCGTCATCCCAAGAGATGGCATGTGGGAGAACTTTTAATAATTAATACAGTGTGGTGTTTAGAGGAAGAATGTATTTTTATTTAGACAAACATCTCTTGGCACAGGACATAAAAATTTATGGATTAATGTTCAAAAGAAGTACATAGTGTTACAAACAGTGTGGCTAACATGTTGCAATGCTTGTAAGTTTTTTGAAGATGTTTATACTGTTATTATTATGAATGAATAATAATAAGGCTTAAGGCGTCTTCATTTAATATAAGTAACTTCAGTTCGGCAATCTTTATTCTTTTGCTTATCCTACTTATCACAGCTGCTGACCTTTAATCATTACTTAAAAGATGAGCATGAATCCAAAGCATTTTTGTCAGTGATCATCTCTTCTGATTTCCCAAGTGAACTCAAAATGTTACTGGAAATACGCCAATGGATTTAAATCAAACTGCATACTGCTTAATGCTAAACCATAATATTGCATTTATTACAGCACATTGTTTGTAGGAGAAGAGTCCATGCGCTGAACTGGCCTGCCTGCCTGCAGTTTTAGACCTGCCACCAACTAAAAATATTTGGTGCATCATGAATTGAAAAATCTGACAAAGACATTTATCAGTCTGGAAATGATAATAAAGTCATTTTTAAGGATCTGAGACTTCTCCGACCCATGGTGAGATCCAAATGGAAATGTTCCTACAAATGGACTCAACAATTCAACCAGGAGGTCACAAAAGAATCCAGAACATTAAAAAAACTACAGTAATCATTTGCCTCAGTTCGTGTTCACAATTCAATAATGAGACAAAATGGACAAAAATACAAAAATGTTTTAGGGAGCAATACTTTTTCAGATAGGATCAGGTAGGTTTTTTTAAATCATGTTTAAAAAACTGAATTTTACATTTACTTGGGTTACCTTTGTCTAATAATAAAATCTGTTAGATGATCAGAAATGTGTGAGAAATATGCAAAACCAAAAAAAAGTAATCGGGAAGAGGGCAAATACTTTTTCACAGCATTGTACCAACAGCTAAAGCTTCAGCTAAATAAGGAAAGCAAATGTCATGGTTACTAATAATCATGTTGGGACAGCTAGTTAATCTAGTTCGTCAAGGAGCTAAATCTAAGTACATTCCTGTTTTTCTGTTGAACTGACAGCATTGCCTCTGCACTGGTTCACAGGTGGTTCAGTTATAACTTTAACAGGGCAGGTCAAGGCTTGTTGATGGCAAAACACTGAGTGCAAGTGCAAACTTTATGCACAGGAGTTAAACAGTGGGTGCATATTTTTAATACAAAACACATATGCACAGAAATAAATCTCAAACATTCTCCAGTCGTTTTTTTGGAAGTGCAGAAAAATGTTTGTATCCAGTTTCAGGGAGTTGAATATATGTATGCACTGGCTTTAAAAATGGTTGCACCAGCACTTGGCATTTGTTGCCTTTGACTTTCATTCTGTGCCTCTTGAACCTTTCAAGCACAAGCCAAAAAAACTGGTTGCATGGCTCAGGTCAATGAGGCCTAATTCCTGCTTCTGAGAAATGTTTGAATAACTAAAACACCTTCATAATTCTTGAGTAGCTTTGTAATGTAGTGTGTCAGAAATAGAACATTAAAGTCATTGTATTATGTTGTGTATAAAACATACATATTTAATAATGGCGCCCCCCCCCAAAAAAAAATAGATAAATTAATATGAAACAGCAAATACGGCAAACACAAACTGACAGACCCTCAAAGGGCGTGATGAAAGGCCCCTAAAAAAAGGTAAATTTTATTAAGTCTGCACTGTCACTGCGGAGCAGATTAAAGTGGAGGAACAAAATATGCAATTAAGTCCATGAATGTGCTGCAGATACAAAGCCTTCTATATTCTGTTATGAGGTGATGTTTCTAAGGCTTTGGGGATTTCTATCATTTTCTTATTATTGTTTTTGTTGTTTACTTTTTTATGTCTCATATAATGTGCCAACAAATGCAGTCTCAGCTTCACTGAGACCATCATTTTTTTCATTGTTTGAGAACTTCCTTTGGTTTATTTCCATCAAAATCTAATTAAACTCTAAAATGTTCACAGTTTGTCGTGTTTATGTTTAAGCACTATTTTATTCTGTTTTTTTGTCACTCAATCTTTCACTGCTTGACACGCAGGCAGCTGTGTGATAATATTATTCAGAAGCTCTTTCACTTCCTTTGTATAGAGTTTTTAAACCTTTCAGTCAGGCTCTTTAATTTTCCTTCTCATTGTCTAATTACCTCTTTTCCCATCATATCTTTGCCATCTCCATTTGGTCCATCCTTTACTTTGCGTCTGTCTAGTCTGTTTCCTTTCTCACAGTCTCTGTCCTTCCTTCTGTCTCTTTTGGAGATCTATGCTCACTTGATTTAGTGGGGTATATTAAGTGAACAGAAAGTGATGTAGCAATGCTACAAGACTCTTCTGCCACTACTTCAAGGGAGAAATCCTCAAAGTCACTGGCAAATGGCTCCTAAAAAGGACTGTTCAGTTTTACCAACACAGTCTTTCTATAAAGTGAATAATTAAACAGAAATGCCACCTGATAAAACAATGGTTACATTGCACGGACTTCATTTTCCCCTTTATTCAACATACATTGTTTTCTAAGCCTATGAGATGTTTACTATCTCTCCAACTCTTTACATGAATATATTTATTCATAATTAGATTTTCCTCATTGAAAATAAATATATGTAGCCCAAAGACATGTTTTATTAAACTTACTGTACATTAACCTGCTCTCATACTGACAGTGTGCTTCAGACTCCCCTGTACACATTTAAAAACAGGTGATGCAGTCATTTAACCCTATAATGCCTTTTGTATCATATTTGATACATGAGTTTCTGAGACCTCTATCTCATCAACATGATCAATACTTGCCATAATTTCAAAATGTTATGGACAAAACTCCTTTTTTGTCTAAAATTGACATTGTTTTTAACAAGAAGTTGCCAAAAACGCCCAATGTACCAAATACGATACAAAAAATATATAATCAAAATATATCATACACAGCATGATATAGCAAAAAGAGTTTTGTGAATTTTGTTATAAGGGTTAATAAACATCTCAGTTTCAAAAAATCTGAATTTTCTGGCTATTTTTTGATGGGTTGGGTCTAACAAGGTTAAAGAGTCAAATTTCCATATTACTGAAAAGATGTCGAGCTTAAATTTGCATTTCTATCCTGGAAATTCAAAATTTCTGCAGTATTCAAAAAATTAAATATGACCTAATCAAGATTAGGATTAGCTCGCAGTTAAACATTCCAATATTAATTTTAACCCCAAACAGAAACGGAAACCCTTTTTCCAATCCACACATGTCAAAAGTAAATTGTTTTGGAAGGTTTGTATAAAATAATTCACATGACAAGTAGAATATTGAATTTTTATGCCATAGTGTAGCCACAGCCTCCTGGGTTGAAATATTTCACATAATCTTATGTAATTCAAACTAAAGCTTACTAGGAAAAGATATCAAAACATGACTTAACACTATTTTTGGACTGACCACGTTACCCAGTTTCACACAGGCTCAGTAGAGGAAGGAGCGTCAGAATTGCGACTGCATCTCAGCAAGTCTCAGCGGAGCTTCATACATGTCATCATGCATTGCACAACACACCACAGTCTTAGTGCATAATTTAATATTTTGATCCATTTAAGCACAATGTTCTCTCTATCAATTGTCAAGAGTCCACCAACAGACTAACCACCTCGGACATTTAAGGTGGCACCCGTACGCTCATGTTGCCACGTTCAATCTAAAGGCCTGTGATATGTTTATTGAATTATATATCTTCTCGGTCTCGTTTAGAGTCGCCTTTGTCACCACAGGCGATCGATAACCTGGCGCTGCCGAGGCTAACAAGGGGCTTCGTCTGCTGCGGCCAGCACTCCTGCCTGTCACCAGACGGTATTTATTACGTGCTTCGTTTTAACATCCATTCAGTATGAGTGGAAATCAATTTTTCATTTAGACCTAATTGTCTCTGTGCAATGGCAGCTCAAGGCTCTACGGCCCTGAGCCTCGACTCCCTTTGGTGTTACCATGGCCCAGGCCCACCCTACCTTCCACACAGCTGTATTTTACACCTAATTACACATGTCTGAGGCCTACGGCGAGGAGTACGAGGCTTTGGGGAATTGTTCCTGCAAAGACAGGCCAAAGGGACTCACTGTTGGTATCTCTCTGGTAGGGATTTAGTCATGCTTACAGTAACTGCAGTACAAAGAAAGAGACTCAGTGACCCAGACTCACTCTGCCTGTGTTGTTTTACGTCACTGTTGTGAGTTTTGAGGAACTGCACAGCTTAATGGATACATGATGAAACTTCCAGAGAACCTGGAGTTAGACTGAGGACAATGGAAACAGGATTTCATTCCCCTGCTAACCCAAAATGCTTAAACTGGATCCTGTTAAGTACAAATAACTGCTATGTTGCATCCATGTGTTTTTTTTTTACCCTGAGTCACACTAATGTCCTTCAGCTGTTGCTGCTTTGTTAATGTGGAAGTGGATAAAGCAACTAACTGTGAAGATTCAAATCCAAAAACAGCAATTAAAAACCCATATTTAGCATGGCTTGTTAGTGAGTAGCTTTTACTCTTTGGACCAACTTTTCTCCATTATCCCAATGTTGCATTTCCTTTCATGTAGGGCAGCAAAGAAATTGCATGTTTTTTGGAATTGGAAATTATTTTTTATTTTCTAACTTGAGCGTCTCAGCATCTAGTTTGAAGTTGCTGCAGCTGCTTCTCACCCACTCTCCTCACAAACTTCCCACAGTAATGGAGCTATAATCATACACACACAAAAAGGAGAAGAGGAAAAACATTCAAGAATTGGCTGCTAGTAGAGGTATCACACATCTCAGATTTCAGCTTCTCTCATCAGCTAAGCATGAATATAGTGTATGTTAATGCTTCTAGTCAAATCAGAAATCTTGGGCTGATGCTTTGCTTGATTTAGCTTGGTTAGTAAATGTCGAATCACATGTAATATTCTCTTGCTTTACAGTGCCTAGTAAATGAATATATCCCTTGTTTTCTTTTGTTGTTTTTCTTAGTTTTCTTTCTGATGTTACGTACAATGCCTTATTTTCCAAATGTATCTATGGCAGTGAACTGTCATAGTGAATCAGTATACTTTTGTAATCATCAGCACCGCACCTAAAGGAACAGTTGCTTTTCTCCATTTCATTCCTAGTTCTGATGTTTTACTGTGGTTGTGATCAACACCGAACATAAGTGTACGGCAAAGGGAGAGTTAAATTAAACTGGCTGAAGTGTTACTACCTTGGAGCAACTGTGGTAGAAAATCAGTTGCTCTTTTATAGCTACATGGCAATAATGAGAAAAATGTACAGGAATTTTCAAATTCTGTCAAGGAGACCTCAATTTTAATTTTATTTATACAGCGCCAAATCACAACAACAGTCGCCTCAAGGAACTTTATATTGTAAGGTAGACCCTACAATAACACATACAGAGAAAATCCCAACAATCATATGACCCACTATGAGCAAGCATTTTGGCAACAGTGGGAAGGAAAAACTCCCTTTAACAGGAAGAAACCTCCAACAGAATCAGGCTCAGGTGCCGGTCTCGGCCATATGCTGAGACCTAAGAATAGAATATAAAAAGGAGGTTTTAAAAAACAAACACATATATGAAATTATACTTAAGCTTTCTGGGTAGGAAACAACATCAGTAAACATGGGAAGAAGGTGCTGTATTCTGGGCTAGAGAACATGGAGAATTTGTTGGAATCTGATAGCTGTTAGCCCATCCTGCCCTTTAAACATCTATAGTACTTTACTACATCCCAAAATTCAAAGCATAGATGGTTGCGGGACCTTTTTTTGGCTCAAACTTGAAACAAACACCTGGTAGTTGGTTCAGATCACAATCGCATCATAAATGAACCACTTGGAACCGTACGAAGACCACCTCCTCCAAAGAATCTTGGTACGATTGTTTTAGTCCACACCTGAGTGTGATTACTGTGTTCACATCTGCACAAATGAACTGCACCAAGGGGAAACACCAACTGAATGACATCTGTATGAGTCAGAGGGAAAAACAACAAAAAACCACAGTAATCATATTTGGAGAGTTTTTTTTTAATCTCTGCAGTATATTAAAATTACCATAAACTGTTTGTGATTGACAGGTCAAATGTTGCTCCATTACACTACTGCTGCTGTCTTGCAAAATATCACATGCTGACTTCGGTTTCCCTTGTTTATCAGAGCAAAAGCATTGGCTACTGAGGTTGAAAATAAGTATCATAACCTTTTTCTGTTAAGTCTGCATTTAGTCATAACATAAGCTTTACATTTAAACTAAGTTCCTGATAATAATGAGACCATAAAGAGACAGCATAAAAATAGCTGGTGGCTGTAGTGACATTCGAATCAGTCATGTTCAACAGAAACAAATGTATTCAGTCTTTTCTAAGCCTAACAGAGGTTTGATCTGTTTGCTGTGTAGCAATGTTTTTTGACTTTGTTGCTGCTTAGGTTGTTTTTCTATTCCTAGTACAGTGGCAGATGTGATAGGTGCATAGGTACATCTGCACAGGATCTGTTTCACTACTGCAAGACTTCTGTAAACAATTCCTATTTGGGATACTGCAGACACTTACAGCTTCTCAGCATATACAACACAGTGTCTATAAAAGGACTTGCACAGCATCTACAGTATGCACACTTAATACATGGAACTTAAGTGTTCATCTCAAAAGCACGTGAAGACATTCATTATTCGCTCCTTCTACCTTTTGATATTGAATCAAATTTTCTGTTTTGTATTACAATTTAATGAACAGCTTTCATGGAAGCTTTTGCTCCAGTGGATCTGTCCCCCTACAATGCTGATAAAACTCTTATGTCTTCAAACTGCTCTGATGTACATCATATCTGTAGTGCTCTTTCTGGTGCTTGCTGGTATTCAGCTCTCTTCTTAACATAGCTTCAACAACTCTTTCCCATAGATGCATGTTTTTTGTCATCAACTTTATCCATATATAGTTACTACAGCTCCTTTTAGCCTCCAAGACTGTGTTAAACAATTTGTTTACAAAGGATACTGCCCTATCTCCAAACCATCTGTATATCTCCACAGGTATGGACGAACTTCCTTCCCATTCTTCATCCATTCATAGCAGAAGTCACGTCCTCCTTTCTAATCCTCTGCTCTTCCTGAGTCACTGTCCTCCATCCATCTTCCTCTGTTTCTCCTTTTCTACATTCATGAGCTCCTCAAAGTACTCCTTCCAACTTATCAACTCAATGTCTGCAGTCATTAGTACATTTATGTCTCTATCTTTAATCATTCTAAACTGCTGCACATCCTTTCCAGCTTGATCGATTTTAACTACCCAGTCCATATAAATTCCTTTCCTTCTTTAGTGTCCAGTCTTACATACAACTCTCTATAAGCCCTAAACCATAAATGTGATCAAATATGTAAACACATATTTCCAAAAACAACCAAACTACAATGTTATGCCCCAAAAAGTTTATCCTGTTCATCTGGACGTGGCGTTTTCAGTGGGAGAAACGTTTCGTCACTCATCCAAGTGACTTCTTCAGTCTCGAGAGTGTTATGTGTCAAACAATATTGCACCATTACTTTTAGTTTAACTTCTGTGGAAGTTGGTCTTTCCTTTTCACAGTTAATAACAAACAGCTTTCAAGGGGAAAGTAATACACACACACACACACACACACACACACACACACACACACACACACACACACACACTCACTCTTGCAGTCTACCAGGGAAACTGAAAAACACTATCTGTACTGTTACTGGAAATGAATGCATAGCTGGATGAGATCAGCAGTTCTTGCTAAGCTTAGGGGGGGATCTCTGCCTAACACTCCTTCCTGGATGCCAGACTGAGTTCAGCCACAGCAGCTGATAGGAAGCTGAGTCACTGAGCAGCAGATGCTGGCTGGATAGAGTAAGTAATGCAGGGTCAGGGCATTGCTGAGTGTAAATTGTGAAGGGTTTTGTTTATGCACCCCAGAGAGGCTCAGACAGAGCTGGGAGTTGATATGTGCTATTGTAGGCCAGATCCATTAGACATACGCAGTTGACTTTTTTAGTGTTTCAACAAAACTCTAGGATGCCATGCAGCATATGTGTAAAGAATCTTGCATACAGCATTAAACTACATAAAAACATATGGTTTTTCAGAGGTAATTTGCAATCCAAGAAAAAGCAATTCTTTGAATAGTAATCAAATTCCATTTTCTCTACTGTTATTGGGACACAAGTATAAATCATACAGTAGGGATTTTAAGTTTGTATGTTTGCTGACTTACAAAGACACGAACAGTCTCTATTTTTATTGCACTTTCATATTAATGGCAGAGGCAGAATATCTACCAAAAATCCAGAAACATTATACATTACATTGCAAGTGAATGGATGAGTATTCTCCCAACTCAAAACAGGATTTAGTTCTTGGTGAGAAACCCTTGTTGGCAAGCACAAAGACTAAATGTTTCTTGTAGTTGGTCACTAGATTTGCACACATTTCAGAAGGGATTTTAGCCCAAACCTCTTTACAGAAAGAGGAATCTCTCTGAATCCTTTGGGTTTCTTGGCAAGTTCAAGCTTCAGCTCCTTCCACTGATAGGATTGTTGTCTGGAGAGCGGCTAGGCCACTCAGTGACCGTAATATGCTTCTTCTTTAGCCAGTCGTTGGTGGTAAGTTTTAGGTCTTTGTCAATGTTGAGAAGGTTGCTTTTAAAATGTATTCCACTAAAGATTACAGAATACATGGCCCAAAATGTAGTTTGTAGCGTATTCTGCTAAGTTACTCAATGTGAGTACAGTATTCTGAATACTTTGGATTACTTGATATATTGTCATGCTTTTTACAACTACATGAATGTACTATTGCTGCGTGATTTATTACTATTACTGAAGGCTACTCGCCACCAAGCTAACATTGTTAGCTGGCGTTAGCTGAGGTTAGTTCATAAACTGCAGACTGTTAGACTTGAAGGATAGCATTAACAACCTGCTAGCTGCAAATAATCATGTGCAGCTCTGAAAGCAATACCAACTAGATTTTTAAATCTTAATATATAATGAATAACAGTAGGGTGGACATGAGGTACGGCTGCATTTTTTGGAGTGATCTCGTAAAGAAAACTATTTTTGTATCAGCAATATGTTTTTTTCTGTCTGCTTTCAGAACTGCACATGATTATTTGCAGGTTGTAATGCAGCCTTCAGTAATAGTAATAAATCACACAGCAACAGCACATCGAAGACACTGAAGTGTCACAAAACCCAGGTAGCTGCCCCAACTAAAACAACATAGCTGCAGTAGGCTAACATTAGCTTTTTTAAAAAAAAGAACTTACTTCCAGATGTTTCTTTAGGTTGGAGGTGGAGTCTTTTGAAGCTGAGAGCAGCTTGGTTGCTTGCAAACAGAGTTTGCATTGCACAGTCAGATTTTGCCCATCCCTTTGTTCTTTAAATGTGAAGTGATGTCAGAATTTCCAAGTAAATGAACTGTAAATGTAAACCCCAAAACATCCATTTATTTGCCTTGAGTTCCACAAAATAAACAATCTATCCTACAACAATCATAACCATAGTCACAATACTAAATTTAGATCTTTGATAAAGGATTTGTACACAAAAATGGAGCCTTCAAACCTAACAGATGGCTAGTGGTTGTAAAGGGGATTTATACTTCTGAGGGAGAACCTTAAATTGATACTAAATGATAATATTTGGCACACAAACTCATAATTTCTTATCACTATCAAGTTTCTGTTTTTAAAACCATCTCTAGGGGATTTTAGGGATCATATATTATAACGTGCCATCTCCCTAAACTAAGTGATTTTTTTAAAGCCTGAAGTATATGTTTTACCACAAATTTTCATGGAAATACATTCATACCAGTTTGAGATATCTTGCTGACAGATAAATGAGTGTTAGCCGAATGTCCTTTGTGCAAAATTGGATTCTCAGGTGGACGCAAGTGATACCTGTTCTCCATCTATTCAAAATACACAGTTGAAAGGAAGGGGCTTTGTGACAGTGTATGAGGGAAAAAAAAATTTATCTCATTGGAAGTGAATACAGTAAATATCTTCTATGTTTATAGATGTAGATTTCATGCTAGGTGGAAATATAAATTCTGGTAGATATAGTCTGGATATGAGATGGATGCTGACTGCTTCAATCTTCTGGGACCAGCAGTTGGTCCAAGTACTGGTGGGTGTCTAGATTATTTTGTCTGCATTGGCGGCTCTGACGTACAGCAAAGATGGTCAAAAAACACAGCTAGCATAGCAGAACATTGTATCATCACACATGTAAATAATGATAAGCTTTATGATAGATTGTAAAAATGACCAGTCAGCTTCTATCTGTTACCCTTATCTCTCTTAACATGACAAATAAGAAGTTCTAGAGTGATAAATATTGCTTGAATGTTGTTTTTGCTTGATAATATGATTTTCAGCACTTTAGAAAACTCTGCAGGAAGTGTTTAGTGTAGAAACAAATAACACATGTCAAACACCTGTGTTCGAGGGCTGGCTCTCCTGTAGTTAAAAAAAAATATTCGCAAACATAACCCAGACATCAGGGAAACGTATCAAACCTCAACCTTTGACCTATTCAGAATATAAATTCACATTCTTGCCACAACCCTAAAACTCTCGATAAAAAGTCTTGATAGCAGATTAAAAATAATTAAAGTCTCAAACTATCTGTTCAACACATACCAGCAATGAACCATTGCTATATGATGTAATGCAGTGCAATACATTCACTTTCTAATTAAGAGTGAATTGGTCTCATGGTAGCAGCATAAAATAATGTGTTTGGAAATCAGCAGCAGTCTGATAACAGCAGCTGAAGGGAGATCACTTTATATCTTTTATGTCGATAGACTCGTAAAATTCTAACTCTGTAAGCTCCTGTACATTGTCTAAATGAACATAAACATATGTTTATGTTACTTAATGTAAAACCGAATCCGAATTCTGTTTTGTATTTGCTTTCAATGAATTTAGAACATATACATGTGTACCTTTTTTCCTTGCAGTGAACTTGCTTCTAAAAAAAACAGTGCCACTTTATCAGAGACCAAAAATAATATTCTGTATTGCCTTTAAAGTGGGAATCCCAGCAGGCTTTGCATCATGTGACCCATCCAATGAAACTTTGACATGATTAACTCATCCGTCATGATGTCATGCAGTCGGCCACTGAATTTACACACCTAAAGACCCTGTACTCTATAAAAATCTGTGGGCTTCACAATGTTTTACACACACACACACACACACACACACACACACACACACACACACACACACACACACACACACATGAAGTAGAAAATTGCAATAGACTTCCTACAAGAATTCACACACAAGCAGGCACAAAAATCACTCTAGGACTGAAGCTAAATACACACACATGCAGAAGCAGCATGGTGATGTCACTGCACAGACTTCATTTCCAGTGGCTTTAAATCCCCTCCAGTCCAAGTGGAAATGACTGAACATGGAGGAGCCTAAGTGGCTTTGTCAAATTGGAGCAGGGAGCAATATGAGCAGAACAACATTCCACTTAACAATATTCAGCAGCCCAGGATTATTACAGTAATGTGCCTGTAAAAAGCCACTGGATATTACCTGCTTATTATGATGTGTCTAGCAGCTGACACAAGTGTTACTGCATAGCAGGGAACCAGCAGTTCTCTATATAGTTTAAAATGCCAAAGCTCTTTTTAAGGATAAAAATATGTTTAAGAAACATGTTCTTAAAATTTACAGTTGTTTTTTCTAATGCGTCAGGTCATTTCGATATTTTTCTTTTTTTGCCACATTAGGTACACTACCTCATGTCTACCTAAAGATGCTTTGACTCAAGAACAAAACTCGTTTTCAATCTATGTCTGCAATATCAAAAGCTAAAAATGAAAATGTAAATATAAAAAACAAGTAATGTTCCATTATTAAAAGAAACAAAGTAGGCCAAACTGGAGAGACGGAGAGAAAGACCTAGGTCTAGAAAGGTTTTAACAATATTATTTTCTCCCTGCCTTCACAATATTATCATAAACAAGATGGTATTACCCAGTAATGTTTCACTGACAATCTATTCTCTTGGATTGATTGGAGAAAAACAGGACTAAATGCCTATATATCCACTTTTTGATTAAGCACGTAAAAGTGGGTCATGTAATCAGTCATTCCACTGCTACGTCAAGAATGCCCGATTTAATACGTTCTCTTGGATATTGACAAACTGTAATATGAACATCCGAAATTCTACATGGTGCAATGTCTGCAAAATCTCATTACGGTCTCATGTTTCGCTTGGCCTCCCCTCCTCCCTGCTGGAGTACAAAGACAAGAGGGTAATGCCAATAAGAACGAGATAAATTGGGCTACAAAGAGGGGGAAAAAAATAAATCCATGTGTCCATTAACCCTAAGAAGGGGGGAGGGTGGGTTTACTTTATTTATTTTTTATTTTTCTTTGTCGAGTGTGAGTGCTGAGCCAGACGGCAGGTCATTATCCGTATGCTGCCGAAGCTAATTTCTCCCAACTCAGCCAGGCGAACCTCATCCTCCTCACTGTCCTTTAGAAAGGTTATAACTACAGGACCTTATGAATGCTACTCTTGACCTCACACGATCTCAAATTGTTCATAAAAGTTCAGTAAGCGATTATTGCTAAAACTTTTGCTAGGTTTTTAAAGTGAGGGTCTTTAAAATTTTTATTAGCTTGTTATAGTCACCTTTAGCAAAGATAGAACACAAAAATAAAGGTAGCTGCTGCGCTTTTATAGAATAGTCCATTAATTTTTTTCCATGTATTTGGGGTTGCCCAAAACAAATGTAAGAAGTAGAATAAGTTTAGTTTCCTGGCTCATCAACATTACAAGCAACCAGTAGTCAAGGGGGGCAAAAATGAGCACCTAGATGAAAGATGGAACAATTTCTCTGTCTCTGCAATGATAGTCTTTGTATCACTTATACGAACATCAAATTAAATTCTAGAATTTTAAGTAATATCATTTTTTTCAGATTGCCTCCAACATCTTTAAAATCTTCCACATACTGTTTGACTGCCATCTATTATAGCACTGGTTGTGTTTCAGGTGCATTTTATTTGTAATTCAAAAGAGAGTAATCAAAGCACATAACCTTGAAATAAAGAGGCAATTTAGGAAAGTAAAACATCTCTTATTTGCAAGCGTGGCATGTGGGGTATTGAAAGCTACTTAATTAAACTTGAATTTAAAGTACAACTCTGAAACATCAAATAAGACTAAGTTCTCTTCACCAAGAATAAATTAGTTTCCTTTCATGTAGTTTGCATTTTGCAAATTTTGCTGTCACAGTTACGAGTGTTTTGTGGAACAAAAAAAAGCAAAAAGTTAGAAATGTAATTAAACATACATTTAAAGACTCATTGCTTTTTCCACAAGCTGGAAATGAAAGAGTATATAACTTTATTTTAGAGTGCAACTTAATGCAATTAACCAAAACAGCTAGTAAATTGTACAATATGTCTCGAACACCAGTGAATGTGACTGGAAAAAAGAACCAGGCTTCGGATAGATGAGCTGCTCACGAAAATGAGAGGCTAAAGCCTGCTAAGCAATGTCCATAGAGTGTCTTCTAATATATATTGCTTCTAGCTTTCCTTGATATGACTCCCCTGACAATGGCAATGAAAATGGGCTACAGTGAGCAAACAGATCAGCCTACATCAAACATACCCTCATATATTACAGACATAAAAAGTCATTATCCTCAGTGGAAATCGATAGCCGACGTGGTCAAGATGAAGAGACCCCGTGTGGTTTTCGGGGTCAGCTTACAAAGGAACACGACTGCAAATGATATCATTTTTCTATCATTAACTGGCCCCCAGGTCGATGACCATGTTTAAAACTGAGGGATAACGTTACTTATAATGTCTAGTAATGAATGGTGCCCTGGCTGGGATGTGTTCAACATTGATTGAACATGTGGACTGGTGAGGAAATCAGCAAGGCTGAGGTTAATACACCATTGTTTCCATAGTATAGCTGCAATATTGAGGTGTGGGCAGACCTCCTATATGCTGGAGTGTTTTATTTGGAGATCTTATTAAAGGACTGTGTTATTGTTTGTCCAGACTAGCAGTGTTTGTCTACAGTCTAGCAGAAGCATTGCCTATACTTCCAAAGGGAATCAAAACTGCACTTTCTTTACTGTGATACTCTGCAGACGATTAAAACTAAGCATATATTGATATATATTGATGGTATTTTTACCTAATGACCTGATAAAATGAAAACTACTATTGTTGTAGTTCTGCTTTTCTTACGGCTGAAGCATAACTATCAATAATTACATACACATACAATTTACATATGCATATGCAAAAAAATCCCCAAACATTTCCTCTTCATGCAATTGTTACATTGTTCAGACTGGCTGTTTGTGTGTGAGTAACTATGTCATCAAATAACAATTTCTGCAAAGGCTGCTAAATATCCCCATTTGAGTCGCTAGTGACTTAGCCAACATCAACGTCTACTAATTATAGACTTAACAACAGCAATACATGGTGTGAAATAACTGACATGTTCTCCTAAATCAGTTTCTTTTTAAAACTATTTTGTGTCTGAAAGTCCTTTACAAGCTTATTACTAAATGCAGTATACTAATAAATACCTTGGGGTCATCTTATAATTTTTGGTCAGTATGACATGAAATGCAAAGGATTCCAATTGAATTTGGCATACTGCATACTACTACATACTACAGATTAATGTGTACAATTGTCTAATAAATCAATTTTTCGTGTGTTATAGCACTGCTTCTAATGATGGAAGGGAGATACTTGCCCCGCCTGCGACCCTGAAATGGATATGTGGAAAGCATGGATGGCTGGCTCTTGCAAAACAAATTGAAGTAAGGTAATATTGTCTTATTCAAAGATTGCCTGAAAACATTGAACATGGCAGTTTAGTTAAGTTTAGTACAGGCTAAACTTCTTGGTTGCAGTACTTGGTGAAATTGGTCAATTGTTCACAAGCTTTACAATGTCTGACAGGAAATCAGTCTTATGGCTTGTGAAATATCTGCTTACATCTTGTTGAATTAAACTGGCTAAATCCACAATGATCTGTGTTGCAGCACAGGTCAGCTGATCACAACATGTACACACACACACACAAAATGGCTTATTTCATTGTTTGCTCCATGCTGCACCACTACACTCAGCTGTTTCATCTTCCACAATGCTAAATAATAAAAAACTCTAAATTTTATTCTGTTGTTTTTTGTATAATGAGTTAAGTTACTCCTCAAATTAAATCAACTTTAATTTCTGCTCAAATAAACAATCAGGAGAAAGTTGAAAATAAATGCTTTGTGAGGTGGATACTTTCTGGCACATTTAGTTGGAAGAACAAAGAAAATAACAGTGAGTTATAATGAGTCTGTGTGATGGCCATAATCATCTAGAACCATATTATTGTGTTTCATTATGCTACTAATAGTACTAAATAAAAGTTGTCATTTGTCAAATTTTGATACACTATGATACTTCTTCTAGTGTTCTTTATGAAGAAATTGACCATCTAATCTTCATTATGGCTCTGTCACCAGTAAATCCCCCCCAACATGCACGAGCTCAGACACTAGCACACATACACATATCAAGGAAAGCTACTGTGCCTGTGGCTGGAGGCCCATATCCGGCCATCTTTTAGACACAATGCTTCCATTGCTTCAGTGGAACTGTTCAAAAGAGGCAGAAGGGGAAAAATAACAAGTCAAGGAATGACTTACTGCACGTCGCCTTGTGTCGTGGTGCTCACTGCTCCATTCATGTGGACTGCCTATCATCTACAAAATCACATCCAAACAGCTTTATGACAGCAAACGGTTGTGAAGATATATTTCATCAAAATGAGAAGGTTGGAAGATCCCATTTTTGGAAATTTAAACTGTTTGTTTTGGTATTTAGAGCATATGTTGAGTATAACTCAGATCTGCACAGATGGGACCTCAAATACAATGCTGTGAAAAAGTGTTTGCCCCCTTCCTGATTACCTATTTTATTGTGTTTGTCACGCTTAAATGTTTCAGATTATCAAACAAATTAAATTAGATAAATTAGATAAAGATCACACAAGTAAACACAAAATGCAGTTTCTAAATAAAGGTGTTTATTATTAAGGGGGGAAAAATCCAAACCTACATCACCCAGTGTAAAAAATTGAGTGCCTCCTATACCTAATAACTGTTTCAGCCACCCTTAGCAGCAACAACTACAATCAAGTGTTTGTGTCACACTTTTTCAGCGCTGTGGAGGAATTGTGGCCCACTCATCTTTGCAGAATTGTTATAATTCAGGCAAATCTGAGGGTTTTTGAGTATGTCCCTTTAAGGTTGTGCCACAGCATCTCAATCTGATTCAGGTCAGGACTTTGACCAGGCCACTCCAAAGTCTTCATTTTGTATTTCTTGAGCCATTCAGAGGTGGACTTGCTGGTGTCTTTTGGATCATTGTCCTGCTGCAGAACCAAAGTGTGCTTCAGCTTAAGGTCACAAACAGATGGCCGGACATTCTCCTTCAGGATGTTTTGGTAGACAGCACAATTCTTGGTTCCATTTACCACAGCAGGTCTTCCAGGTCCTGAGGCAGAAAAAACATCCCCAGACCATCACACTACCACCACCAAATTTTACTGTTGGTTTGATGGTCCTTTTCTGAAATACTGTGTTACTTTTTATACCAGAGGTATGGGACACATACTTTCCAAAAACTTTAACTTTTATCTTGTCAGTCCACGGAGTATTTTTCCAAAAGTCTCTGTGTTATCAAGATACTTTCTGGCAATCGTGAGATGAGCCTTTATGTGGCTTTTTTTGCCCAATCTCTTTCTTATTGTTAAATTATAAACTTTGATCTGACTTGAGACATGTGAATCCTCCAGTTTTTAATTTGTCTGGGTTCTTTTGTGCCCTCCTAGATCAGTAGTTGCTATGCTCTTGGAGAAATTTTGGCTGGTCAGTCAATCCTGGTGTTACACCCCGGCCTAGGCAACCGGAGTGCAACACGAAAAAAATAAAAAATAAAGAAAAAAAAAAAACACACAAAAAACCCCCCACTAAAGCTCACCACCAAAATCCCAAAACGAAAGTATCGACAAATCTATTTACAGCTATTTACAACAAACTATTTATTTACAACAAAACACCAAACTATTTACAACACGGGGGAGATTGCGACCATGACACACTGAAACACAGGGTTTAAATACCTACAGGGAGCAATCAGGAAAATGGACAGCAAGAGGGAAACTGAGCTGGGGCAACTCAGAACTGACGAGACAGGGAAACGTTAACTGAAAACACTAAGATAACACAGACTTTCAAAGTAAAACAGGAAACACATAACAGTCACGCCAAAAACAACACACTGACAACACCGAAACGTAACAGTTCCCCCCACCCAAAAATCAAACATTTAACACCAAGTGAAAAGTTTGATCCAGACAGACGAAGCCGATGAAGGCTGGAGCTGTCCCACTGACCCTCCAGCAGACGACGAAGGCTGGAGCGGTCCCACGGACCCTCCAGCGAAGGCGGATGAAGGCTGGAGCGGTCCCACGGACCCTCCAGCGAAGGCGGATGAAGGCTGGAGCGGTCCCACGGACCCTCCAGCGAAGGCGGATGAAGGCTGGAGCGGTCCCACGGACCCTCCAGCGACGACAAAGTCTGGGGCGGTCCCACGGACCCTCCCCTCAGCGAAGGCAGACGAAGCTGATGAAGGCTGGAGCGGTCCCACTGACCCTCCAGCAGACGACGAAGGCTGGAGCGGTCCCTCGGACCCTCCAGCGAAGGCGGATGAAGGCTGGAGCGGTCCCACGGAAAACACTAAGATAACACAGACTTTCAAAGTAAAACAGGAAACACATAACAGTCACGCCAAAAACAACACACTGACAACACCGAAACGTAACACTGGGAAATGTCACCACTGTTCCAAGTTTCTCCATTTGTGTTTAATGGTTCACTGAAGGCTTCAAAGCCTTTAGGAATCACTTTTTAACCCTTTCCAGACTGATGAATGTCAGACAGGTTCCATTTAAGTGATTTCTTGATTCAACAGGTCTGCTATTAATCATGCTTGTGTGTTTAGTGGAACTGAACTCAGCTTTCCAAACAATTTGATTAATCACAGTTAATTCATGATTTCACAAGAGGGGCAATTACTTTTTCCACACATGGAAAAAGTAGGTAAGTAGGTTTGCATAAATTCTCTATTGCCTTAAGAAATAAATTTGGTTTGAACAAAGTGGAAAGCAGGACTGATACAGAACAGTGTGTTGTCCAGAAATTTTTTCACAGATACAGTCCACTGACTGTGGACATGAAAAGCCAATGAATCTTCCAAATTCACATACATGTAGCAGCACAGCAGCGTCATAGTTTTGCATTAATTTCAGCGCTGGTTTTGAGCCAAATGTCTTTGGAGTTTGACCATCTATGTAGTCTGTGTGTGTTTTGTGGAGTAAAACATGTTCTAAAACATTTTGTTGGTGGTGTGGCAGAACAGGGTATGATTGACAGTGCTATGAACCATGTGGTCTTTTTACAATCGAACAGAGAGGTGTATATCTGCAAAACACATGTTTTAGTCTGTGTTCGACTCCGTTTATGACTGGGTCTTGTCTCCAACCATGTTATTGACATTCATAATTTCAACTTTCAAGTGCAGTCAGAGTGAGACGGTCAGATCTTTTGGGAACCACTTACATACAGTTTTTATGTGCTTTCTATTAGCCGAGTATAGACTTGTGGGAATGAAAACAGTCTATCTCAATTCGAGGCCAGTTTGATGCCTCAAAACACAAATTACTCCTTGTAAGTTTTGGATGATTTCTAGTCTCAGGGAAATTAATTCAGAACAGTTTTTTTTCTGGTAACACTTTATAATACATCCAACAACCAAGGCCATTATTCCTGTCCAGTTAAATTGAATCTCAGTGTATTTTACATTTTACAATTTAATAATTGTAGAAATTATCTACAAACACTTCAAAGTGGGTACACTAAAATAAGGGGGTAATAAGTAAGTAATTGAAAGCATTATATAACTTTATATATTTTTCTTAATAGCTACCATTATAGATCAACAGACACAGCGATGAGACTGTGAGAATTTTGGCTATCCAGAGGGTGGTGGTAGTAAATATACATTTCAAAACAACCAAATAAGGTGCTTCAGACATCTGATTACAATGCATCGTGGTCACCTTCTTTTGGGAGGTTTCCAAGCACATCCAGCTGGGAGAAGACCCCGGGAAAGATCCAGAACTCACTGAAGAGATAAAGTATCCCTCCCCGCCCGGGGAAAGGGATGTCTGGAATACCCAGTGTAACTTTCTGCCACCACAACCCAGTTGTGGATAAGTGGAAAAAAATTGATGGATGGATGGATGGTGTGAGCTCAAACCACCTATTAGCCTTAGTACAGCCTTGAAGAGCCTTTAGTGCTGTTGACAACTCTTAGGCGTGTTAGTTCATGAAGGAAAATCCACAGACGGTTATGCTAGTGGATCGTTGTGTTACCACTGCCAAATAGTCATGCATATCACAGTTCATCGGACTGAATTTGTGTGTTACATGCTTTTTCTGCTATCACATAGGCCTAAGACTGGTCTGTGCAAGAGATCAAATCACATTTGCAGCAACTTAAAGGAAACAAACTTAACACTAAACAGCTCAGAGGTTGTTTGAACTGCATTATGTACATAAGGACTGGACGCACACTCAAAAAATATCCAAATTTGTAAGATCCTAACAACAAGTTGTCAACAAGATTTCTTGGTCTCTGCATTCCACACACACAGACACACACAGACACACCCACACACACACACTCACACACACAGGGCTCATTCAAAAGAATCCATTTAACTGCCTTGTGTCTCTCATACACATTGTTTTGTCTATACGTGTCATCCAGTTCAGAGGATGCATTCTTACAGGAAGACACAGCAAGGCTTTACAAAGCAGCCCTGCTCCTCCCCCCCCTTCTCACATCCTTCTTTCCTTGCTCAGACATACGCAAGAGGTCAGCGATTAATTTTGGCTCAAAGCTATTTAAAGCTTTTAAAGTCAGTACTAAAATTTTAGGATCAATACAAAAACATAACGGGGAGCAAGGGTAAGGTGGCTGTAGCAGAGGGTTTTATTGCCATGTCTCCCGATTTCTGCAATAATTTGTACAGCACTGCTATGCACCAGTTGGAGACATAGCAGAAGTCTTATGGCGATCTGCACACAGCCTCCAACAGTCTATCCATCTGCTTTATGTAGACTTTAAATCTGTGCAAAGGAAAAAGCAAAAACATCAGATTATCAAAAGGTTTACAAAAGTTTACATAAAACTACATTTATATGCACTTTTACACTTTCTTGGGATGTAACATTCTAATGGTAATTATTTTGTATTGAACTGCAGAGTCTGTCATCTTATGAAATAAATCAGTCCAGAAATGTAAATGACTTCCTTTTTCTGTCTTGGAACATATCTGACACATGACACAAGCATTTCATTCACGCCTCATTGCTTCCATCCACATTACATCCTTTTGTCAGTGAAACGGTCATACTGTGCAGCTGTAACCCTCCTCTTTTCCCTAAAAGGGCCTGTACAATTTCAGGCAGTGCTCACACAAGAATGCACCCACCATTCTAAATGAAATCATTCTTACTCCTCCAGTCTGTGATCCAGTTAACAACCCAGCTCTGCCAGGGAAAAGACAGAAAGAGATAAGAAAGACAGAGAAGAAGAGAAATAGGAATAAAAGTCTGAGATGCCCTTTGCACCCAGCCCTCCCCAAGCTTCCAAAGATCCCTTTTCAAAGAGTTGCAAGCTATGCTGTGAATCAGTAACAATTGGAACATTCACAAACACTGCTCTGCTGCCATTTCCTTCCACTAAGATCTATGATATGCCAAGCATGCCCTCTGAGAGTTACCAGTAGCCAAGCAAGAAATCCCCCCACCATCTCTTCCCCAAGCAGAGAGAACACCCCTGGAGTGCTGAGAAATTGCTCCTGCTGTGTCCCTTCAAATGCGTGTGAATTCCAAATAATGTTCTACAGCCAAATAGGAGTTGGCACGGTGCCGTGGTGAAGGCCTCAAGAGGGACTCACTCCCACGGAGAACAGGGAAGGGAAGAGATAGTTAGGAGGAAGGCGTGGAAAGTCCAGTTTGAAAAGGAAAACTTTAAAATGAACCTGAAAACAGAACACATGAGTTTTCTGGCGTGGCTTTGAATTTACTCATTCTAGCTGGTATCCTTCTGATTCCTAAAACATCTTGATATATCCTATATATATAAAATTGTGTGTGCGTGTGTGAGAGCATTATGTGTGTAAAGAATTTGGCCTCAGTAGGAAAGCTGGACATTGAATCAGCCACATGTATGAGATGATATACTTCCACACAAAAGTTTAAACAGGGTTTGAGGTCAGAGTGAAAACTATAGTAAGTACAGCCTCCATATAGGATACATTAGTTGCTTTACCTCAGATTTGTCAAATGTAATGAACATGATCTGGCGTTTTAGGAGTCTTTAATTAGTTTTCATCTTGTATACTAACGAATGGGTTAACCTTATATCACTTCAACAACAGCTAAAAATGTGCGTTTTCCGCTGACATAGGCTTACTTTAATTATTTCGTGAATTATGAGGTTCAACAGTTTAGTTGCTGCTTACAGGCTTTCCACTGCCCAGAATGTCGGCTCATTTTTTAACCATGTTTGATATTTTCATTGATGCCCTTGCAAAACAATAGCCTGGATAAAAGATTATCGACCAAAAAAAAGTTTTATTCCATGTGCATTATGCAAAACAAACAGTCATTTTATACTGGGTAAGTCTACATCTTTGTTTGATTCCTTGAACCTCTATATGGTTTATCTCACAAAAGTTGAATAAAGTTTTCAGAGTAGCAGAACAGCGCTTACAATAGCTAGGGGGAATCCCTGGAGGAGAGATGCGAAGGCCATGTTAGATAACTATTGGCATGCAAACCAGGAGCAGGAGTTCACTGGCGCTTTCTGTTGGTTGGAAATAGCATACCCAAATCAGAACCCAGACTGTGTGTTTAAACAGAAGTTGTTTTTTCTCTTTGGTTTAAAGCAGCGGGGAGCAGCAGAAGCAGTAACTATAAGCTCATGTGTAGCTTGTGTTACTGATCTTGTGTGACAGGATTTCAGTGACTCTCTGCCTGGCAGTGCGTGCCGTCATTCCAACAAAATACAGTTTCATACGGTCGCAGCTTTATTGCTTTACTGCTTATTTAAAATGTTTTTGGTTCCTGTGTTTGTAATTTTTGTCAATTTTATGTCATTTTCAACTGATTATAGCTTTAATTTGGAGGTTTGGTAAGTGGACTGGTTCGTATGTAGTGTTTTTCTAATCTACTTGAGCACTTAAAGAGCTTTTCATCATGCCTCATTCACACAATCAGTTTTCTGTGGTTTTTCTAACAACTCAGGGTTCAGTATCTTGCCCAAGGATACTTTGGCAGATTAGTAGAATGGAGTAGCTAGGGATTGAACCAACATCCTTTCTATTAGTAGATGACCTGTTCTACCTCCTGAGCTAAAGGCAAATTTTCACAATTCTATTTATTTACTTTGAGTTTGTAACTCTAGCTGTTGTACAGTACTTGTCACACCATGAGACAGGCATGATTAAAAAAGCTCGGGTACACAAAAAGACTTAATATTATTTGGTTGGTGTCAGTAAAAGCAACTATTTAGCTAATGCCAAAATGTTCTCTTACTTATTTGTCATCACAATGAGTTCACGAATTAAAAAAGAAAAACGAATCTGACACACTCTTAATGCACTTGGGACTAAACATGAGCCTTCAAAAACATTACTCAAGGCCTCACTGCACAAGTATATGACCACATTTGTGAGTTTAGGACGCATGCAAAGCTTTGTTTGAATTTGGTTCAGCTTCGTTCTCGTATTTCAGTGAATATAATTTGGAACATGTTGCTGTTTTGAATGGTCTTTTTCCTTAAGGCAAGCTGCTAATATGAACCCCAATGTGCATGAAACAAGATACAACTGCTTTGGAAATTCAATAAACATGCTGTAATAAACCAACCATTGTATCCTTTATTCTTCAGGGTACTGTCTATCTGCCACAAAAGTTCCAATGTGCCCAAAACCATGTGATAGTTCGGAAAAAACCTTTCCAACAGCAGCTGCACTGGTGATAAGAATATATTCCTTTGATAAAGTATCCCAGCACATAATGCCACAACTCAGTAAAAAAAATGTTAAAAAAAATTAATGTAATGTCTTTGTGTGTGCGTGTGTGTGCTCGTGTGTGTGTAATATTGGGGTCAAAAGTAAAACAGAAAATGAATCAATCATATTTACCTATTTTAGGCAGTGCTGCAACGTGGATGCTAAGTACAATCCTGAGCCATAGATCTTTAGATGAAGCAGCTTGGAAGGACAAAACAAACTCCACTCATGACAAATAGGACTCATACATTAACCGTAAGTTTATGCAGTGTCAACTTAGTAGAAACAGCCATACTAGCAGCTCAGCAGGGGAACAAATTGCTCATACATCTCTGGACAGTTTTTAAAAGAGTGGTCGATATTTTTTTTACCCTTATGTAGTACAATTGTGAATTTCTGTTTTTCCCTAACACAAAGTCATTTTTACTTCTCACACTTTTCTCAGTCATGCTTGATTATCCATCAGACCAGTGAGAGAGGAAGGGATTTTTTTTGGCGGGGGTGTTAATGGTTTTGTTGGCATCTATTGTGCAAGAAGAAAAGTTAAAGGGAAAACCAACATAAGGAGTCTTAGTATGGTGTTGTGCCACCATATGCCACGAGAACAGCTTTGATGGATTGCTTCTTAGACTCTAAAACACGGTTCTTGTGAAAGATATTGCTTCACATTGAGTGTATCTCACAGGTGACAGCAAACCTGGCAACCACAAAGACAAAAGCATATGATTTACATATTATTATCATTATTTATTTATGTGTTTTTTGAAATTCCATAACTTTTCTTGCCTTACACCTTTTTGTGAGATCATCCTGGAGAAGATCAGTTCTATCTTGATAAAAATATTCCATCCTATGATAAAGGTGATTATTAAGAACACTTTTGTACCACCATGCATTCAGATCACAATTCTGTTTGCAAAGCTGCCAGATACGACCAAAAAAAAAGAGCAATTTTGTTAAGAAACATATATTTGCTTCCTGTCAAACATGTTTGACAGATGGCACATGAGGTAAGCCTAGCTTAGCATAAAGTCTGGAATGAAATCAAACAGATAGCTTGGCTTTGTGACTACATCCAATTTCACACATTCACTGCAGCACTGAAAATTTCTGGACATCACCCAACAGAGGTGAATGGGAGAAGGCAAATTCGTATCGATCAGGTCCATGAACATTGGCTGGTGTTTAACTTGCCAGCACCTTACTACAAACTCTGTGGGATTTACTGCTAGCAGGTCTCTAGCAAATGGGTGCCATGCTTGCTGTCACCTGCCCATATTCAGATATATCACTTGTCTAAATAACACTGAGTATTTCCAATATTGTTAATGTGTTTGAAGGAGACAGCTTCCTGCAGCTGTGGAAACGATCCCCGGCAGGTTATTTAAAAATTAATAAACATCTTTGTGGCTATTAGCAATTTTCATACGGATATGCAGGTGCTGGTTTGGGTCTTTTCACATGAAGCAGTATTCAAAATCTGCCACCATGCTCTGAGTTTAACTCATTTTGTTGTCCCTCAGATAATATTTTCAATTTTCTTTAAAAATAAGCACAATATCTTCCAAAAAAGCGATAAAGATAGAAAGAATGGGTAAACAATTCTATTTAACCATGACCGAATGGTCAGACCTGACCATGACTAACATGCTTTACCTGCTAAAACATAAGCATTATTTTTTATGTGAAAAGGCTGTTATGCGAGAAGTCTTTCATGACCTGTTTTTCAGAGGTTTACAGCATTTTTTTCTTGTCTTTTGAACAGATCTGACAGTCGATTACACTGAATTACACAGTAATTACATCCTTGCATTACATTGAGAATAAAAATTCTAACCTTAATTCACATGCTTCACTGTGTAGTTTTGCAGCTGCATAATTAGCTCTAAATTCAGCATTACAGCATGTTTGCCTTTGCTTGACATTACAACAACCTAAAGCAAGCCAAGTTTGCCAGTGAACCGAAAAGGAAAGTGGGCGGGAGGGTACAACTATAAGAGCTATAAGTGGGTCAAGTTGAGCCTGCTGGGGAGGTGTTCAGTTGGATTCCAGATGCGAATGTAGGGTGGTGGGAGTTCTTCTTACAGGGAAGGGTCAACCCTGCAGCATGTAGCCCCAAATCAATACCACATGTGGCCTGGAGAGAAGCCTCACTCCTAAAACCAGATGTGCACAGACTCAGGTGTCACTCACTTTTTGATCTGCTTCCCAATCTGACTCACTCTAATGATAACTATTTGCTCTGTTCCATCACACTCTTGCTGGGTAAACTGTCAGTCTGCCAGTGCCACCAGACACACTCCCAGCTTAATAAATAGAATGACTAATGGACATGTAACTTTTTTCAAATTGCCAAAAAGGCCTTTTTCCCATCTACAGTACTTTGAATATTGACTCCAACCGATGCTCAGCATGCACTCGCTTCCTGAAAAACCCCTGGGGCAAAGAATGGAATGCATTTCACATTTTCATTTATTTAATTTTATTTTTCAGTTGGTGTTGGGGGGTAATGAAAAAGCGCTCATAATAGTTAAAGACAAACAATTCTACAGATCTGCAACAACAAGTGTGAAGCATAATTGCTCTGCTGGCTTTGGTCATTCTTTGTGTAATTTGGTTAACTGCTGCAAACCTGGAAATGTTATGTAACTTTTGACCAAAAGCGCTCTCATTTTCTATATTTCATAGTTTATTTAATTGTCATTATGGATATTTCAAGTCAGTTCAACTCTAGTCCTAAAACACAGGCTCATAAACTCAACAGTCATCACTGTGAAGGGGTACGACTTTATTTTGAAGCTGTAGCTGTTCCAGATTCTATAGATTTATTTACATAAATTAAAAATACAAAGAAAAACGGAGTCTCCAATCAGTGTAATCACAGCAGGTTTTGGCAGGACGCTCATCTTTCAGATAAAAAGCATTTATATTCACATCTGTGGGAAGATTGTAACAAGAAGGCTTAGACATGCTCAAAAGTTTAAAATAGCAGAAACTGGTTTTACGATTGTATTGCTTAATTTACATGTATTTAAAAGTAGGTATTTTCTATATGCATCCATCTTTCAGTTTACTGCATGTCAGTCGTATGCTGTTATGCCTTGAGGTAATCTGGAGAAATTTCAAACTCTGCTCCCCAGAGCGCCTCCCGTACTTTGTATTGCTTTGATGGGCAGGTCTTGCTTACAATCAAGCTGTTCCCATGGCAGCTCAACAAGGTAGAGATGTGGTAACTGCACTAGTCACCAACTGTTTCTTCTTTAAATATTTCGCACCTAGTTTGGAATCTGTTTTGGTTCACTGTCCTGTTTTCCTAGAATGAAAATGAATCCATGGCATATGGCGTGGTAATGCCATATGCCATGGATGGACAGCACAAGAAAAATTATGTTCAATATCCCCATATTTTATGGCACAAATGTTCCTTCTTTTTGCGACAGATATAAACTTTTTCTGCTTTCTCACGCCTGTGTTTCATTGGCCACACTCAGATCTGGCTTTTTCTCTGCAATTTGCCTAGAGGGCCACCTCCACTTCTTCAGTGCTAATGTTAAGAGTGGTGTTTTGTAGCTTGCAGGAACCTGGTAAATGTCTGTTTCTCAAGGTAAGACTCTGATCACAATCACCTTCCACTTATGTTTCTATTCTGCTTGCAGCAGTTTTCTTAGTTTTGTGAAGAGAGTACAACTGCATATTTTTTTTCTATTTTGATAGCCCGCAAAGTGCTTTTGTTTTTTTTTTCAAATGTATTATTTTTTATCAGACAGAGTTCACAGCTATCCTAACATAACTGCAAGTAACATGTGAGTGTTTCCCATAATCAGCCTTACAACATAAATCTTGCAATACTAGGTAACTCTAATGTCTCCCTGAAACACGTTGCCATTGAACATTTCTCACCAGTTTGATGGGATCTTAATTTAAAATAAAAGTATTTTACATAAATGATAATATGAGTGACCCGGAACATTTATGTAAAACACTCTTCCTATCAGACAGACAGTTTTCTTTGGAATTTGATATGGGTAGCTCCATTTAGGATTTCTTTCATTACTTATCTTTTTTAGCCATGCTAGACTCATGGCTTTTGAAGCGAAACTATCATTTAGTCTATGTTTAGTCAGTTGATTAAATTATTTTGAGATTGATCAGATTAACATGAAGTATAATACATATATTGAAGTTTCCAACTTTATCTATCTCATCCAATTTGGCAATCCCTTTCTTCTTTTATGGTTGTTGTTTTTTTTTTTTTGTACCTTTGCTCAATTGCACTGGCAGATTGCCCCCCTTCTCTAAGCTCTTCCCTAAAGCCCCAAGGCATAAATTGAGTGGAAATTTTCTTTTAGACAGCAGGGTAATGTAGGTCAGGTGAACATGTATGTGTGTGTGTGTGTGTGTGTGTGTGTGTGTGTGTTATGTAATAGATCTCCTGCAAGCTAACAGTTCAGGGATTTGACAGTTCTTGGCTGAGTTCCAGTCACTCACATTCATGTAGTTACATCTTCTTACCTCTCAGGCCCCAAACCCCAAACATCACCACCATTATAATTGTCTCTTTGTTGCACAAACACTTCATCATTCCACTAACCGTTCTTCTAAAAGAAAAAAAAGAAGAAGAAAACAAACAAGGAAAGCTACACAAAGATTGCTTTACAAAGGAATAGATTTACGGTTACACAAGCTTAAAATGGAACAGAGTTTTGGGGTCTGGCTCTTTTTTAAATTATGTCATTATGTAATATACATTTATAATTATTTATGAATCATTACTGTAGCTTGCCCTTGACAATAATACTTTACAAAAAAGTGCACTTTTTTTTATTTTGGATTTTCTCTAATCATTGCAAGGTCAAAGCGATCAAAAGCATAGATACAGTACAGGCTCAAATATACATACACTCCAAATAATTGTTGGTTAAATGTCCCTTAGCAGGTTTAATCTTAACCAGGCACTTTTGGTAGCCATCAACAAGCTTCTGGCATAATTGTACCTGGATATTTGACCACTGTGTAAATTGGTTCCTGCTCTAAAACCGTCCAATATGGCTGATTTAAAACAATTCTCCAAAGAAGAGTGAGCCAAAATTACTGTGTACGCAAATGCTTTCCTGCTGCCAAGTGTTATTAGGTTTTTTCACACTGGCCCACATGGGTCTGGATGCATTTTCCCCTTAATCAATGCACTGTACAAACTCAACATACAGTAAAAAAGATCCTGACGTCCTTGTTTTTTCCATAAATCCAGCATTTTGTACCATAAAATAAATAAATCTTACAATTTACCATATTCTTGTTGTTATTGTCTGTATTATCTTTCTATTTTGTCAAGAAGAATACGTGTACACATACTTGGCCAATAAAGCTGATTCTGATTAGCCTCACCACCATCATCCCACACACACAAAATGACACACTGACTCAAGCCAGGACTTGAGCTATGATAAACATCAAACCACAGTAACTGCTTTGTATCCATCAAGTCATGCAGGTGAGGGGTTTCACCGATCAAAACAAAAGCTGAGGGCAGGAGACCCAGTGTCATCTTGGTAATACAGAATGGCTGATAATAAGTGCTAGAGCATGACATTGATAGATTTAAGTTCATGAATACGTTTTAAGATTTGCAAATGACATTTTAATTACAGCTTATTCCTTAATAGAGTTTTAGTTTACCATGTATTTGCCACATATTTGCCATCTTTTGTTTCTTATCAAATTCTAGTTGCCATTACTGAAAAAAAAATAAACAAAACAAAGAAAAAAAAACCTTCTTGAACCATCCAGTATTACCCTTTGATTTGGTAATAGTGTTGGTTTGTGCAAATCACTGCAATCTAGTTTCAAAATTTCACAAAATGCTTCTACTTAACAGATAAATAAAAGCGACATTTTAGCTGTTGTTTAATAGCGAACAAGATGTTCAAAAATGCCATGGGCGAAATGTAAAGTTGTCATCTTTACATTTCGGGCCGGTTTATGTCCGACAATATTTTCATGGACTGGCCTTTAAGGTGTCACGGATAAATACAACAAAATAAAACCAGTACCAAAAAAAGAAGATTTATTCATAACACACAGGAAAAGACCCAGGGAAACAGAGTTAACGCTAAAAATGATTTTAAAAAAATAGCGCTAAAAATCGATAAAATCCCCCTGAAAACCATCAATTTCACACCCGAGCCTCAACTCTCACGGCCCGGTACCAAAAGACTCAGGGACTGGTACTGGTCCATGACCTGGGGGTTGGGGACTGCAGGTCTAACTAATATGTGCATAAGTAGTCAGCATATGTTAACAATTTGTTTTCTCGCTTTTTATCTGTTGCTCCTGTTCGTGTATTCGATCATACATTATAGAAAAAGCAGGAATCTATATCCTGGAAACACAGAAAAACTAGCAGAAGCATTAAATGAGGTTAGCATACTTTACTAGCATGGTATATTTTAACCTAACCAAACAGCACATGAAAAATTATTTGTCAACAACATTCTAACAACGCTTGGCCTGATGGACGTTTTAAAGACACCTTCAATACCCAACTTGAATTGTAAGAAAATCAGTTCTCCTCAAAACCTAACCCTAGGAAGGCAGTTTATTTGCAACAGAAGATGAGGACTGTAAGTGAGTGCTTTAAAAGTTTCAATGTAAATGTGAAAAGTTCATTTCACAACAGACAAGCAATACAAATCTTTCTGATATACCCTGTGAAGAACTGTGCTTTGGCATTTATTGAATCTATAAATCCTGCTGTATTTATCCAGTGTTCATGCAGTAATTGTATAAGTGCTGCAATGTGTTTTTACAGTATGCGGAATTTGAAGCATGTGAAAGCCAGCTGTACATCTTTTAAGTCATGAGTGGAGGCAGGGATTACTTCACAGCACATTTTTCTTCAGTGGTAGCACATTCTTTTCTATCCCCAGCATGTGCTTTTGTTTCATAATAGACTCTCAAATGAAAACACAATTTGCTTTGTGGTGTTGATTTTAAGTGTGAGTATGGAAAGCATATGGCGCCACTGAAAGCCACTGTTCTCCCGCTCTTGTTTGTTTGGTCACATCCGCAATGAGGAATTCACAGATGGGACTTGTCGTTCAGAGTGACTAGCTTCTACATCTGCTGGTGAAGGGAATTTACATGCAGGAGAGCAAAACTATAAAAGAGCATCTTTTAGAAGTGGGCCACAGCTGAGTAGCTGGTGGAGAAAATTGCCACCGTCAAGCTGTCTGCTAACAAGACAGAAATCTGCATCTGAGGTGTTTAGCTGATGGTCTTATCTAGGGAGACTCTCAGGCAGGAGCTCAGTGTCTAGCTCAGTCATTTCATAGCATGTATTGGACAGACTGGCTGGTGTAAGAGTTTGAACTTGTAACCTCTTACATCCAGGGTGCTGATATGATGGAGAGACTCTGTTGTCATCTGCAAAATTATTTAAAATATATTTAATATAAATAGTCAGTAAAGAGTCCTTTTTTATTTCATCATGCTGGTCAAAAGTTTTGAAACAAAGAAGATGAAATTACCCAATCATTTCCATGTCTGCATTACAATCAAAACATAGATGTAATCATTTCTGACTGTCCTCAAACTAGCCCACACCCACCATAGACGAACACCACCAGCTCTTTGAAATGTCAGCTTCAAAGCTGATCTTTGTCCACCCTCTCTCCACACAGACAGCAGTGGTGGAGGGGCGCCTCCAACCAGATGTTGGCTAGGTCTAATGCCTGAGGTCAGAGGTTGTAGGCTGATACTGAGGGTCAGGGAGGTTTTGTCGGTAAGGAACGTATCAGCTGGAGACAAACAGACCGTGTCCTTCTCGGACCTTTCATGGTTTGAATTACTGCTGTCATGGTCCGGGCCTGGTAATTGAATTATGCCAACACTAATAAACATCAGGTGATTGATATTTTAAGGAGGTAATTTGTTGCCTGGTAATATTTCACTGATTGTGTTACGATTATGTGAGTGCATGAGTTAATGTCATTCTTATATATATCTTCTAAGGGATATCTCATAACATTAGGGCATTTTAGATGTTATCACGTACAATCTCTGTGACCATCACAGTCAACAAAAAAATATGACATTTCTATCCTTCTGTACTTGTGCATTTTAAAGTCTTTACACTATATATGAAAATGTATATTCCTAACCCTTTACCCAAAATACTGAGTTAAAGAGATAAGCTTTGGCTCCAAGTTACCTTTGGCATTAACTGCTTTTAAAACTATTTGTTCTCTCTGCATTAGCTCAGTATTGGCAAATTGTATTTTGCAAAATGTAATATTGTATTAGAAAAGATTTTAAAGGAGACAAATAAAAACAAAAATAGCAACAAATTCTGACCAGTCACCACTTTTATAATATGAAAATGTTTGGTGTGTGGGAGAACTCATTTAGTCCTAGCTGCTATAAAAACACGCATAAGGTGAGCACATCCAGTAAATGCAATCCATTCAACTCAACACAGATCAGGTTATGGTGAAAACAGGAAGTTACAAACATGTAATGAGTCATGTTGATTACTGGCTCTGTGCCGTAATGAGCCAATCCGCAGTTTAATGCACTGTTAGTGACCATTGTTTTAATTGTTTTGGTCAGTAAGAACTGAAGTGTTCAGAAGCTGGCTAAGGACAAAAACCTAAAGAGTTTAAATATACGGTACCAAAGTGTTATTGTGTCAAAATGTATAAACCATGCATGATGAAGAAACAGTTATGTGGTTGTGAAAGAGTAAATCAGATCTTAATCGTGTAAAGTTTACTCATTCATCACAAATAAAAGACAACAATTTCACAATGTGTTAGTTCATCTCTTCACATTTTCAAAGGACGTCCATATATGACTCACTGGGTGTCCACTGGAACACCCACTTTAACCCACACAGTGGTATTAGAAGTCTTTGGTAAGTAATACACAATGACCTGGGAGATTAAGTTTTCTGATACACACAAAAAATAATAATAATAAGTTTAGAGGCCTATTCCTGTACGTTCAGCATACATGCTTTGGGATGACAGTGACAGAGAAAAACCTGTTTGACATTCCAAGCGAAGGGCAGTAGAACTGAGAAGGACTAAGCTAGTGGAAATTTACTACAGTTTTGTTGTTGTCAGAGTTTGGAGTTGTTAGAGGAGGGGCGCTGGAAGATTATGGGGCAAACAAGAATCAGGGTGGGTTTTACTTTCTGTGAAATCTTTGGTATGACTTGCAGCTCTTCCCTGACTCATGTTGCTCAGGGCTTGTAGATATTATTGGTGTGTATGTTTGTACATGTATGTGCGTACGTGTGTTTGTGGGCACATGTGTCTGTGAAGAGCTTTGAGTGTGTTTTGTCAGTCTGTCAGTTTAAATTTCACAAAATACAAAGCTGATTTGCAGGAAACTTGGTAAGAAGTTGTAAAGGCCATTACCCACTACGCCATTACCCACACAAAATTCTGAAACTTTCGGTTGCAAACTTGTTGAGTAACGTACATACACACCAAAAGCATTGCATTTTTACAAAAAGTGTCCTAAAAAACACACTGTGAGCAAAATGAAGTCGACATCAAGCAATGAAGAGCTGGTCCTGAGGTTTCTAAACAATGAAAAGTAAGAAACTGGGATTCTGAGGTCATCCAGTTCTCACAAAAAGGCCGGAGCATTTCATGGTTTGATCCAGAAGTTGAATCTGTATCACGGCTACTTTCATAATTATTTCAGATGTCAGTGGGGCAGTTAAAGCTCCTGTTGGCAGAGTTGAGACCACATCTGACAAGGCAGAGAAATCCTTTCAGATAGCCGATGGACCAGCAGCATCTAGCCGTGCATCTGAGGTAAAATGTTATTTTCACTATTATTATTCAGTACTGGTGCTGTTTTCAGCTATAATCAGATTTGTTGAAAAATGCAGTGGTCTGATTGACCAGATCTGTGTATTTGAAATGGAAAATATTGATAAAAAAATAATGCCAGAAATGTATCCAGCAAAATTACGTGGTCGGTGTGAATGGCTGCATTAAGAACTGAGTCCTTTGGATAAAACTGCAAGGTATATTTGTGTGTGTGTGTGTGTGTTTTGTACTTTTGCCTCCCTTTACAAAGTGATAGATGCGAGTTTAGATTTTTCAAATTGTGAGTGGCATGCAAAGTCACACAGATCTCAACTACAAGGCTGAGAATCCATTTACTTTGCAGTTTACACTAGATAATACTCCATAAACTCTCATAAGAATAGCTAAACCTCTTGTAGTCATCATAATCAAAAGCCAATGCTCACTCCATCCATCTTAGAACTCCATTCAAGCTAACAACATTACTATTCATCATCAGTATTCACACCTGTCCAAATCCATAACCTCATTGCCTGGAGGGAAGAAAGAAAGGGGAAAAAAAGTCATCTCCATCTCACTGAGAAAGGAAGAAACCAATTCCCCTCTGCCTGCATCTCTTACATGCATTTGTCATACGTCAACCAGACAAGTGAACTCCCTCCTCTCCTTGCACGCAGCTCCTCTCTGACCCAGCTAGCTTTGTCCTGACTCATAAAGAGCGCTAAATGAAAACCATCCAACCCCCCTCCCCTTTTGTCACTCTTGTCTCTCTGCAACTGAAACTCATTTCCTCTACACAGTGTATCAGAGGGGGAAAAAAAAATACAATATCGAAGACAAAGTTGGCCTGACTGCACCCCTCTGAGTAGCTAAGAAAAATAGTGTACGTTTCTCAAGGAATTCCCTGAATGTGGGAGTGGGCCTGCAGATGTTGGAGAACTGTCACCCCTTAAAACAACCCACTCCCCGATGTTGTCCTCCACCCATCCCACATTTCTCATTTGCTTCAGAGCTTTGGATTGTGAGTTCACAAACACATGCATGAATGCATACACGAACAAGACATACATGCAGACATCACTACATACAGACCACTAGTCCACCATACATTCAATCTCAGACTGTATATATGTGTTTAGATGAAATGTGCATTCTCTTTACTTTCTTTTTACCATACCACAGTCAAATACATGTACGCATATACACTCAAGTACACAAATACACAGTGTATCCTTCCGCTTGTCTACACAAGTGTAAACACACACAAAGTACTTGGACAACTAGTGCCTGGACCCTCTGTTTTTCCATTACGGAGCCTGGCAGTAGAACGGTTCAGCACTAGCAGAAACATTAGCAGCAGTGGGAGATGGAACTGATGGCTGAGCTCATAAAAGGGTACAGAGGACATGAGACAAGTTTGTGCTGATGCCCTAAACAAACAAACAATAAAAAAATAAAATTGTTCTTATGGTCATAGATGGTAAATGGACTGGTTCTTATATAGCGCTTTTCTACTCTATCTGAGCACTCAAAGCGCTTTATACAACTAATTCATTTACCCAATGCAGCCACAGCCAGGGTGGCTGTGGCTACAATGTAGCTTGCCATCACCAGTGTGTGAATGTGTGTGTGAATGGGTGGATGACTGGATATGTAAAGCGCTTTGGGGTCCTTAGGGACTAGTAAAGCGCTATATAAATACAGGCCATTTACCATTTACCAGGCCAATCACACCCATTCACACAAGCACTTTTTCTAAACTGTTAAATGCTTACTGTCTAACATTTATACACATTCACACTCCGATGGATGCATTGCAAAGGTGCATAAGAGGATACTCTCGAAACAGAAGTTTAAATTATATAAATATAATTTATAAACTCAGGAGCTATATGATCACACCTAAAAGGACATTTGTTATATTTAACATGTTCAAAATTCATGCTAATGAGGTCAAACTAATGCCACGATAATTAAATATTAAATGCCAAGACATATAAAAATAAATAAATAAAAATAAAAATCATAAGACATGAAATAACTTTAAAAAAAATGTCTATTTGTACCAAAACTTTACCTATTTCTGCCTATTTTGTTTTCTATTTTGCTTGTTTCTTTTGATTATTATAGTTTGATGTCAGAATCAGAATCAGAAAGGGGTTTATTGCCAAATGTTGAGCAGGTTTACAACATTAGGAAATTGCTGCGGTGCTTCAGTGCAAACATAGTGTCATAAATAGCACTTAAATAGACATGAAAAAATAAAAGTAGGGATAAGAATTAAAAGTGCTACGTAGAAAGATATGTGCATGAGCTATACATGAGATATATACATGAGAATAAGAATTAAGAGTGCTACGTTGAAAGATATATACATGAGTGCAGGTGGTGATCAGTGCCAAACATGGAATGATGCAGTGAACACAGCGTAGGGTCATGTGTTAGTGGCGGGTACAGTCATATGGTTATTGTTCATGTGTCCAACAGCAGAGGGGAAGAAACTGTTCCTATGGCGAGAGGTTCTGGTGCGAATGGACCGGAGCCTCCTGCCTGAGGGGAGCAGGTCAAACAGACTGTGTCCAGGGTGAGAAGGGTCAGCTGAGATCCGAGCTGCACGCCGCAATGTCCTGGAGGTGTACAGGTCCTGCAAAGATGGGAGTCTGCAGCCAATCACCTTCTCAGCAGAGCGCACAACACGCTGCAGTCTCTGTTTGTCCCTGATAGTGGCTCCAGCGTACCACACGGTGATGGAGGAGGTGAGGATGGACTCGATGATTGCAGTGTAGAACTGCATCATCGTCCGTGTTGGCAGGTTGAATTTCTTCAGCTGCCTCAGGAAGTACATCCTCTGCTGGGCTTTCTTAATGACGGAGGTGATGGTGGGCTCCCACTTCAGGTCCTGGGTGATGGTGGTACCCAGGAAGCGGAATGAGTCCACACAGGTGATGGGGGTGTCAGTCAGGATGATGGGGGGGAGTGGGGCTGTGTGCTTCCTGAAGTCCACAATAATCTCCACTGTCTTCTGGGCATTCAGCACCAGGTTGTTGTGGCTGCACCAGGACACCAGACGTTCAACCTCCCTCCTGTAGGCAGACTCATCCCCGTCCGAGATGAGTCCAATAACGGTGGTGTCATCTGCAAACTTGATTAGCTTGACAGACTGGTGGGTGGAGGTGCAGCAGTTGGTGTACAGGGAGAAGAGCAGAGGAGAAAGAACACAGCCCTGAGGGGAGCCGGTGCCGATGGTCCGGGAGTCCGAGACATTCTTCCCCAGCCTCACATGCTGCTTCCTGTCCGTCAGGAAGTCAGTGATCCACCGGCAGATGGGATCAGGCACATTCATCTGCACATGTCTTTTCATACTTAAAAAAACAATGTGCCTCTAAAACAGATCCCAATTTCTTCTAGTTTAGGGTTTTTAATTCAGCTCCATGAAGCTGTTCAGTCATGGATAGTGTAAAATCACTATTTTATGAGGGAAGTTACAATGTGGAGCCTCAGCTTTATTGTGTTAAGTGGTGTATATGGCATCATTTCAGTTAAGTGTAGCACAATTGAATCCAATTAGAAGGCATTTCTCTGCAGGTAATCAGTGCTTCAAAACCATACTTAGAAGGCTTTAATTATTTACTTAGTTTCCAGAATGAATGAGGATTGTGAGTTTCAGTTAACACATTTTTATGCTAAAGATATTTCAACTGTTCTTGAATTTGTAAGAACCATTAGTATAAATGAGAGGTAAATTTTGGTACTGCTGTGTTAGATTACTTTGCCATCTACTCACCTAATCCACTATAATTTCACTCTTGACTAGTGGTCCACTCTTCCTTAAACTATCCATGAAATAGAACAGAAATCTGAATTTTCAAACTAAAACCTGTCACTGGGTATTTTTAAATCGCACATTTTACACCAACGGGGAGAAAAAAAAAAAGATTTCTGTTAACCCAGATCACAGCTGCACAGCCATTTCAGATAAAACACCAAAACAAAAATAATCTCAGAAGTGATTTATGTCTTATTACATAACCTGTCCTGACATTTTTGATTGGCCATTTGCTAAAGCCTCCCTAAACACACGATTTATAGAAACCAGGCTCAGATCCAACAGGCCGGCTGTCTCTCTAATCCCCCTCTCCCAGTTTTGTTTTGGACCAGACCAGACCAGAAACAGTTAGTACCATTGCAGATAATAAAAGACAGAACATCAGACTGCTTTCACTGCAGGCAACAAAAGTCAATAACCCTATATAAACACATTTTAGAGGCAGTCATAATTTGAGCTGTGCACTCAGTTACACTAGTTGGTGAATCGTTGTTTTTTGCAGATATGATGAAATTTGGACAATAACTGATAATAATGACATGAAATAAGATTCTCAGTCTTTGATAGGTTTTTTTTTTTGTCACACCCCAATATGTGTGTCATTCCTAAAAATTCTAACAATATAATTCACAATATATGTTGGATGTTGTGTGTATACTGGTTTATTGCTACTTAATTTGTGCTTATACTTTTTTCTCTTATACGGTCAGATACATACATAATCTGCATATCTATCCGTGCAACTTTAACAATATGACAGCCTTCATTAGTTTTGCATTAGCATATACCCTTAGTAATAGTAATTTTTCCTAGCAATTATGTTATTTGGGTGGATGGATGGACTTTGATCAGCAATTATGAAGACTGCCTTGAAAGTTGTCACTCACTGTTACCCAAATGTATTTATATTTATGAGTATTTATATTTATGAGTATTTATATTTATGTGGCGTCAACAGGTGTAGTGATTGTAGTCATGAATGTAGCTCCGCATGTATTCTGTTTGACTCTTCATATATTCATATTTCTATCTATAAACAGAGAAATGATCATTTTACAGCTTTACAGTGTTATTTAAAAAACAGGCTGGAGTTTCTTAGGTGAAAGTGAAGCAATTGTTCTTACAAGCCATCGGTCTGAGGAAATTGTAGGGTCAGCAGTCTATAAATCACTATTTGTAATCATTAAGGAATACTTAATGTGTATGCCATCTGTTTTATATACTTTGCACTATATTTCAGTAAAACATATTGCTATGAAAAAGCCAAATGCAGTTTTTGACTATGAACATGAAATACAAGCTGCAGAGTCAAAATCATCATGTCATCATTATCATCAATCCATTTCTGCCTCCTCATTAGTGGGTATTTATTTCAAGTATACTGTCTCTGCACACTCCCCTGAATATATGCTTCTCCATATGCATTTACCGTGGCATCCAGTGCTGCCTCCGCAGACAGAGTCTCCATGGCAATCTTGGGTAATGAGTAAGCGTGCCACTGCACAATCAGCCGCTAGCTCATTAGTGCATATTTATAAACCCCACCCAGTGGCAGCACACTAAGTTAAACCACCCAGGCTGGCAGACCCTAGTCCATGGCAGCAGCTGAAAGAAAGGGTGGACGAGAGAGAAGTTTGAAAGAGTTACAGACCAGGTCCAAACCGGCATCCAATAATGAACAACAGATTGCTATGGGAACAAGGTCATTCCTGTTATTACCTTACTGGACAAACAATGAGCAAGCAGTAATTCTAAAGCATGGCATATATGATTTCTCACTGGCCTACCTCCACATTCTTCACTTTTATTCTCAAAGTTTAATAATAGTTCTTTTTCATTATAAATATAGAACTGTTATAAGTTTATGGAACACATAAAGGAGGGATTTAGTGAGCTTCAGTCACCAGAGATTGAAGCCTTTTTTTCCCTAGTAAATAAAATGTATATGACAACAGAAGATGATGAGATGTGAGTTTGCTGAGCTACATGGAGGGAAGAAAAATGAAAAATCTAATAGAATATTTGTGAGTTTTTTTACTGTGGGGAAAAGTCATTAATTATTTTAAATACACCTAAAACCTTGGCTTTTATCTATTTTTGCTTCCCTAAATGAGCTCTTTGTATAAAGTATCTAGACATCTTGATATCAAGCATATTGTGGTAATTGTATAGCAAAGGGTGGGGGAACGGTGCTGGTGAAATAAAATCTCTCCCCTCCTGTGCTGTAACTTTATGATAATAGAAATTGTCAGAGCTTTGTAAATGGGACGACAAAGTAATATGATACCATGTGTCCCTCCATCCCTTACATCCCCCTCTCACCACCGCCAGGGTAATGAAAGTGATAATGGTAATCTTTACGGCCCACCATGCCAGCCCAAGACACCAGCGACCCCCTGACACTGATTTAATTAGCTTTCGTCTTCTTCTTCTCCTCCTCCTGCCTGTCTTTCATCAGCCTCAGCACCATAAACTATTAATGGCCTTTTAGGCAATTTAGCCTGATCACTCAAACCAGTCTGCATTCGGCTTGCCTGAAAATGTTTAAAGAGATTAGCGGGATGTGGAAAATCCTTGCCAGCAAAAAAGAAAAAAAGAAAAAAATGGAATAAACCACACTGGGGAAAGGAGGGGGTCTATTAATCTCAATCAAAAGAGCTTTATCATGGTCTGGATACCCTGTGAGAGGAGAGGAGTAGGGTTATTTTCTTTTTGATATGATGATTCAACTAGTGCTTTTCAGTGAGGCTTATAATGCCAAACCATGTGGTATATTTGTTGTGTTTGAGTTTTGATTCAAGTCAACAGGCTGGATAATAATGTTAATATTACGGTTACTAGTGGAGAAAAATCCAATTTTGAGGTTATGTTATTAGTGTGCATTGGATAATTATGTATCAAGTTAAGTGAATCTGAAACTATTCTTTTTAGATTGGTTGAAAAGAAGAAAATGTTTGGAAAAGGTTTTCATCTAGCTCATCATATTTTATCATGAGCTAGATGAAAACATGCTTATGTTGATGGCATCATATCACACTGATCTATTACTGTGGACTTTGTTGCCTTTTGTACATGTTGCTTCAGCCCAGTGTAATTTTATGTATAAGGTCGTGACCACTTGTCCATGTAGGTAAAGTCAGATGTTTTGGGTTTAGCACCCTACTCACAATACCATCAACACTCAAATGACACTAAAGGAAATATTTTTAGGAAACTTGCCAGACAGGCTTCCAGTCACAAATCAACTTTATTTTTCCCAGAATCAACTTTTTGGGACTTCCTTACCTAGATGATTGAACATGCTTCAAGAGAACTTTATTGACCATTAAAAAATGGTGACGCCATCTGTTTTTGATGGTAACATATTGGAAATTACTGTACATAAGCAGTTAAGAAGTTATAACTGTCATCATTCTTCATAGAATATGCAGTCTGTAATTTTATAAAAAGAAATAAACCACGAAATAATACATTGAAAAATAATTGATAAGGCATCACAAATATTTGGTAAAAACAAATATTATTTTTCAATGTTTGTGTTTCAGACTTTTATGTTTCAAGGGTTAAAGTGGTCTGAAGCAATCCAGAGAAGCATTCCCGCACCTTCAGTTATTTGATAAATAAATCTGATAAGCAGGTTAATGGATACTGTCGAATTATGTCGAAAGAGCTAATGTGCCATGTTGCAGTCTGGAATTGTTTCTAATGCTTGCTCAGTAATAAGAAAATAATGACATCCCATGCTCCACTTGTAGTCCCAGTAACAAGTATCTAGATAGAACTACGGAGTAACTTTTTCTGTTTTTAAAAAAATGGTAAGTAATTGAAGTGCAACTTTTCAAATAGCTCTATACATATAAGAAAATATGTGAAGCACTTTTGTGTCTACTAGCTAATGAACAGTTAGCTAGAAAAAACATAATGTGTGATGCTGAGAGGTGAAGAAATTTTAAGAAAGAGAGGAGAGAGAATAGGATAAAAGATCTGTTGATCTAAAATGCTGCAGCAAGAATAGAGACAGGAACTAGAAAGAGAGCATGTTTTTCCAATTCTGACTTCCCTTCATTGACTTCCTGTTAAATTCATAATCACATTTAAAATCCTTCTCTTCACATACAAGGTCTTGAATAATCAGGCCATATTTTGGAGACCTCAAAGTACCTATACACGCTACCAACTAGCTATAAAATGAATGTAAATTCTTAGTTTTCTCACACAGCACCTACTTCCTGTATTTATTTTTGTGGCTCTCTCCCCACGACATCTGGCCAATGAGCAGACTGAACATTGTTACATGGTCTTTAGTGATGCATTTTGGTTTGCTTGGACTTAATTTGGATTTTTCTCTGTGTGAAAACAAAACAAACCATGGCGAAAGCTACAAGTTTATAAATTCATCAACTGATTCGGACCAAAGTAAACAAACTATAGGTGTGAAGATGCCCTACGAGTTAGTGGCACCACCCATGTCAGTTAGCAGGCAGTCAGTTTATTTACCAACTGTAAATAATACTTGGCATTGCTGGAAATGTCTTTAGAAGAAAAGTTAAGTTGAATTAAAGTTCATGAAAACAACAAAAAGCTCCAGTATTTTTATTTTTAGACACACTTGGACAACACAAGTAGGTGCCACAATGAGAATCTGTCTTTTAATTATTCAAACTATATTGATTTCAACACAAGGATTTCTATCAGCATTTTCTGATTAATGAGAAATATTTTTTGAATAAACAATTTAAATGCTAAAGCTTTCACTGTATTCCACATCAGATAAAGATTATTTTGTCATCAAATACAAATACTCGCAGAGAACAGTCAAGCTCTAAGAGATTAGTCATCAACCTGCATTTTGCACTGACTTGTAACTTTAGAGATTCAGACATTTTTTTACAGCTTTCTTTCTTTGCCCTTTATCTTGATGTTGGATCAGTGTTATGAAATAACCGTTTTATTGTTAAGCTAGCAATTGAAAACTGAGATTTTCCTCATCTATAATTTCTGCCAAAGCCTCTGCACATACATGCAACCAAGTAATGAATGACCAGTGTTCCCAGAAATGTGGTATGCTTGATTTCCTGTTGCAACACCAGCAAGTCTGTAGTGTAAATGCATGATTGTCAATCATTTGTAAGTCAGGAGCAGTAAAGTATTACCTTTAAAGTGTCTGTTTTGCTTTAAGAAGGAAAAAACTGATCAAAAGCTTTTATTTTTCTAAAGAACTAAATTTAAATTCAGTTGATCCTCAGTTTAAATAGCCAGAATTAGTGAAAATCCTTCAGCACGTTGATACATTTTTATTTTCCCTGTTGCTTTAACAGTGATCCTCATCTGACCATCTCCAGCTTAGCTACAGCTTCCAAGAAATTCATCCCAACCATTTTTTCTCCCTTAATCACCTAAGGCAGATTCCAGTAATTCAATCAATACCATCAATTCCATTGTTTACCCTTCTGTGTTTTCAGCTCTGGTTTCAATCCAATAAGCCCAAAATTAGACCAAAATGTCCATTTGTTGTTGAGTTGTTGAGTTAAGATTTATGCATGCCTCATTCTATTTTTCAACATGTTTGTCCTTAAGTTAAGATCTTACGTACAATCTGTACGTTATTTAGCATTTAGCATAGTTTTGCTTAATCTAAATATTCAAGTAAGTATGTTATTTTATGAAAATGTTTTCATGTATGAATACCTGGAGGGAATCTACTCTAGTAACAAAATTACCTCACATGTGATGTTTTAAATATTTAGGGGAATGTTATGTCCTTGTAGAATGATTAGCCAAAGGAAAAAAAATTATTTCTAAAAGTATTCACGATCAAATATGACATGATACTAAAGAATGTCTCACTATTTAAAAGCTCTCACTCACACAGCATGCATGGAAAATGCTAATGGTCTGGTTTTGTATCTAATAGCATGGTGACCTCCACAGAGCAATGTGCCTGGGGATATTAACAGCGGGCCATTTGACAATAATGGGACCTTTAATCTGAGCCTGAGCCAAACACATGAATGACATTTCCCAGTCGGTGTTCCCATTCATAAACAGTGGGGGACCAATCACAGTGAGACAGAGTTCAATTGGATAGAAATGAAGCACATCTGTTGAGGGTAAGGGTTTTTACATCAATAGCATATCATGAGAAATACACCTTTTCTCTTTAACCTTTGGTGGGTGTGTTAAATTAACAGGTTGGTCTTAAATGGAACACCAGAATATAGTTACGTTAAAAAAATAATTTGAGATATGTTTCAAAATATGTGCAATGACAAACATTAGCCACAGAATATCTTTATGTTCAACAAGATATTTCCTCATACACTTTCTACAATTTTTGACCATCAGATGGGGGGAAAGTTGAAAAACGTAACCTTTCCTGATAGCACGATTAGCAAATGCTCTAGCCCCAGGCATGGCCTCTTCCTAATACTAAATAGTCTCTGGGCTGATTGAATTCAGCTCATCACTGATTCCACAGGAAATTGGGAAGGATCCAAAGCAAGGAAGAGAACAACAACAAACCAAAACTTCAGCAGACCTCGGTCCTATACTAGGCAGTTCAACATAGCAGTGTAAGTGGTCACATGAAGGTGGTTATCAACTTAATAAGTTAACCCAGGGTCTCCTAATTTAGCTACAAATACTCTTACAAGAAAGAGGAGGCAACATTTCAAAAATCCCAAACATGGGCAGATCTACTGGAAGTAGAACAGCTGATTTTTTCACTAAGAGTTGAGACGATCTATATTAATAAAGTCGAACGTGTGAAGTCAGAAAGTAAAGCTGGAAAAAATGCCAAATATGTAAGATAATAGACTTAACAATATCACAGATTTATCATTAAGGCTTGGAAGAGCAAGACAGTTTTAGCTTTTATTTGTTCAACTCCAGTTGTGTTTAATGGTGACAGCAAGTAAACATAAAAACAAAATTCAAATGTAGAATTAATTGTTGTGTAAATTTGATGAAGGGTCTACAAGTGCAAGAAGTATAACATTTTTGTGTTTTATGTATTGATATTTATGTATCAAAAATTTGCAATATATTGCAGTCAACAGGAACAATCTTGAGTTTAGGATATCATACATATTACTTGTGTTCATTTGTGAAAGACAAAGAATTTACTGTACATGCTACTGAATACTGGGGGCTCAGGAGGTAGAGCAGGTCATCTACTGATCGGAAGATTGGTGGCTCAAGCCCTGGCTCCCCCTAGTCTGCATGCAAAATATTCTCGGGCAAAATATTAACCCCAAGTTCCTCACCGATGCATCCATCAGAGTATGAGTAGTAGTTAGTTAGAAAGCATAGAAACAGTGCTTGTGTGAATGGGTGAATGTGGCATGTTGTATAGAGTGCTTTAAGTACTCTGGGAGAGTAGAAAAGCACTATATAAGAATCAGTCTATTTACTACAAAAATCTTTAGACCCTCACCTACTTACTTTGAGAGCTGTGTGGTCATTAGGTAGCAATTCCACTGCTGATTGCTAATCTAGAGCAAAAACTAAAGTTGTGTTAACATCCAACCGCTAAGTCATGTGACCTTGGACACAAATCTTCTGCCAACTCCTGACAATTGTCCATCTATCAGATCACATAATTTGCATTTGTTTGAAATACATTCAATACTGTAATTATTTAGTAACCTTAACTGCTTTGACTTTACTGAAAAATACATAGCAGTCACCATGTAACTGAGAGCCTCACGCTGATTACAAAATCCATGAAGAAGAGGATTTCTCTCGCCTGTGTCTGAACATGTATTGATCGAATGAAAGACTATTTGTTTGAGCGGAATGATTGCATTTCTTCAAACAACACTGCATAGGGTCTGAGATGTGGATAATCTTTCAGGCTACATGTTTTTACAATATTAAATTTGGGAAGTCCCTTCATTAACGCCACAGGGGATTCAGGGTGTGGAAGACTATGACTTCAATGTGGAAATTTATGTATTGTGTAATAATTGCTTTTTCAAATGGTAATTTCATCCAAACTTGCATTATGAAAACAGATATCCTCGTTGATTTTTCATACTGGACTTCCATATGCATTATACTGACCATAAATATTCTTGATTCCCCTGTTGTATGCTCTGCTAAATGAGGTGTAGGAAATGGCCTGAAACACTGGTATTGACTGGTAACAGATTAAATGTGATAATGCAAACACAAGAATTAAACTGATTTACTCACATCCAAAAATAAATATTTATTTTTTTTGCCTATTTATTTCTCCTGGTTGTCTTAATGGGGAGATTTCGATATCATTTCATATTTATCAACAGGAATAAATAGCCTGAATCAAAATCATTAACAGACAACATATATAATACACTCTCTGTGGCATAAATGGGCATTTTGCTACTGTTTCCCCATGCATATTGTTTGAATCTGTTTTTTTCTTTCCTTTTTGAGATGATTAACTCTATAAAAGACGGTTCTGTATCGTACAGTCCCAGTTCTGAAAGAAAAACAGCCTGAAATACAGCACAAAATGTAAATAAAAATAGAATGTAATGATTTACAAGTCTCATAATTCATATTTATTCACAACAGAAGATAGAAAACAAATATTTAAAGTGAGAGTTTTCTTCAAAAACATTAGTTCATTTTGATTTTGTTGCCAGAAACACATTCCAACTGGGGTGGGTGTAACAAAATGCTGGAAAAGTTTAAAAAGAAACAGCTGGAGAAATATTTTACAACTAATTAGGTTAACTGGAAAAAGATCAGATGACTGGGTATTTTAGAGAAGCAAAGTTTGGTAGCGGTTCATCAATCTGGAAAAAAAAAAGGGGTCACATATTGTAAAATAACGTCCCTGAAAACAAAATTGGGAAGAATATCTGCAGAAATCTCTGTATGCAAAGGACAAGGCTGCAAATTGCCATGGGATGCTTGTGATCTCTGGGCCTTCATGCAGCACTGCAATGAAAACAGGCATGATTCTGCCATGGAAATCACTGCCTGGGCTCAGAAATCTTTTTCTGTGTGCAAATTTCACTGTTCCATCCACAAATGCAGGTTAAAACTCAATCATGACACAAGTCAAATGTGAGCACGATCCAGACACACTGCCATCTTCTCTCAGCCAAGGCTCGTTTAAAATGGACTGAGCCAAAGTGGAAAACTGCTCTGTGGAGTTGAATCTAAGTTTGAAAATTTTTTTGGGAAACATGGGCATGGTTTCCTGCAAAATGAAAAGGAGATGGACCATCTGGCATGTTATCAGTGCTCAGTTCAAACACCTGCCTCTCTGATTGTACCGGAGTTTATTAGTGCCTCTGAAACAGGCAGCTTTCACATCTAGAAAGGCACCAATGGTGAGTAGCATATACAGGTTTAGAGCAACATGTGCTCCTATATAGATGGCATCTATTTTACAGAAGGCCTCACAAGGCAATGCCAAAGCACATATTGTATCAACATGGCTTCGTTGTAGAAGAGTGCTGCCTGCCTGCAGTCAGGACCTTTTAAAAGTTGACTTAAAGTACAAAATAAAAATAAGAAAGACCTGAATCTGTTGAACAGGTAGAACCCTGTATCAAACATCCCTCTCCCTAAAGTCTACCAACTGCCAAGCTTGAGCTAAAAGCACTGCTACACAGTGGTAAACATCGCCTTGGTCCAACTTTTATTTTAGATGTGTTCCTGCCGTTAGAGTCAGGTAATAGTTTTCTTGAAACGGTGCATTTTCTCTGTTTAAAACTTTGATATGTTTTCTATGTTCTATGATGATATTTGCAAATGATTCTGTTATTATTTACATATTACATCTTAACTTTTTCAGATAGCTCGGTTTGCAAGACTTGTAGAAACATTCAAGACTGGAGACAGTGGAAGTTTTGCTAGACATTGGGTAAAAACCAGCTGTTCAGCTAATACTCTATAAAGCTAAACAAGAAATAGCCACTTCCTCTGGTAAACTCCTAAGTGGTGATGATGACAGACCAATTAGCCTGACTCATTAGCTTTCGAAGAGCATTAGAAAATAAAGCTGTGGCAGGATGGACTTCTCTCTGAGTGTTTTTGCATTATTGATTGAGAATTAATGGCGGAAGCAGCTGTCATTAAAAGGGTAAGGGATGGCTCCAGAAAACCTTAGTAATGGCAATCTGGGCCATTTAGGAGTAAGCTTGATGGCTGTTAACCACTTAAGGGTTGGAGCATAACATAAGGCAGAAAAATAGAAGGTTAGAGACAGCTCTGGATGACAGAATGCAAGTTGGATTAGGGGTCGTATTTGACATACATTCTCTTTTTCATTACTTTTATTCAACTGTTTTTTGTTCTTTCTATTTATTTTTGTATAGCAGCAGCAATACAAAATAATGCTGTATTTACTTTCATTTATTGATGTATTTGCTACATTTAAATTGTATTTTATGCTACAGATGACAATACTGAGGACAATATTTTAGGATGAGTGTTACAACAAAGACAGCAACGCCCTATCTGAATATGCTACAGCCAATTAAAATGGACCATTTTAATGTGATTGTATGATAAGCGATATGGATTGCTGTGTGGTATAGACTGTTCACGATGCTTCTTTTTCAATTTTGGTGAGCAAAATCTTTATTTCATTATTGTTGTTATTATGTGCAACTTACTAACCAGTCTTGCTAGTGTCAGGTGATAATGCAGCACAAACATGGTTGTGCCAAAGCTTAGGTTATCCAGCCTAGAATACAGAATACATAAGAAGCACAGTTTCCAGTATACCTGCTGGGCTGTCATTCCACATTTCAATTTCTGTTTCCATTACTCTGTGAAGATTATCATGTGAATACTTGTGTCAGTTTTAGAAATGATGGGTTAAACATGTGAAACTCACAGAATAATGGCACAATTTCCTTTTCAAGGTTCAGTGTAATCCTTTTTTTTTTTCAATCTCAGCATTCACTGACTCACCCTTTTGACTACTTTATATAAAACGCAGGGTCAAAGCTGAAAGCACAATCAGATATTGTAGGTAGAGAGTTTCCCATTAACTAGCTATGCTCCAAACAGACTCACTCCTCTGGGCTTAAAAACCAGACATGTTTTTGTGTCTGTGAACACCTAAGTTTGCCACTGTCCCACCCACACATTACTGTATCATTCAATTGCTCAACAATTTGAAAGGGGAATGTGTGTGGTTAGTTTGTATTACAGGTGTGTATGTGTGTTGTTTTAAAGTAAGCACAGCATGGTATAAAGGCTGCACTGAGTCAGCGGCCAGCCCCAGTGAGTAACACGAAAAAAACAAAACAGCCTGATACTTGAGTAAAAGGTCTGCAGGAAGAGGTATGCAATGTAGTAAGGTTAGCTGTTAGAATCATTCACATGTATAAACATGCATCAGTAGTGATATGCACCAAGAATGTGTCAAAACCTACTCAAACTGACTTCACAAATAGAAAATAGATAAGCATCGTTCACACATCTAACTTACTCCAGTGCAGACGACTATACAGACACGCATGCAAAAACCTGCACACTGCTTTGGTAAATAAACGTCTGGCTTTTATGACACCTGCATTGCTGAGATTTTCTTCTGCATACCAGAAGCATGGGTATCATTCACTCCATAATTACACAGTTGGCTGGAGATGCAAAGCTGTCATCTTCATGTGTTTTTTTTTAAAGTCTTGAGTAAGACAAAACTAATTGTGAAATGAGGCTCTCGGTGAATGTAGGTTATAATTACGTTTCTGCCAGTTCAACTATATATTCACAAATTTACTCGTTAAACCCCAAAAACAAGCCCATTAGAGAGTGATCATGTGCAATGTTTTGGTGAAAATAAATGTTTATTGAAGCCTGTTGAATACAGTGCACTCACTTGGTGGTTACTTTTATTCTGACTTCCAACGAGTTTGGCATTTCAGTTTTTATCTTAGAAAGTCATGTTATTTTTTTTTTATTTTTGGATTACTACATTCAATACATGAAAATCACAGTTGCTGTCAAAATTGTCTAAAAGCATTAAACTAAAACATCAAATAAGAAACTAGAAACACAAACACAGCAGATTAACGCTTTTATTTAGACATCATTTGTATTTTTTCTGGCTAATTCTCTTTAGTGCTTTCTCTAATGATTCGCCTTAATTTATACTTCAACTCACACATGACCAAACATCAAGTCTCAGTGTCTGAGCACTCAGGGTCTGCCGTTTTCATTTGGCTACAAATACTGACATGTGTCGTTCTGAGCGTACATCCATCCATGACAATCGCTATTTGCACACCTACACCCAGTCACATTGTAAGGACTAATGCAGCAGTACGTGATCACTCCATGACTTGAGTAATAGCTGATGACTAACGTCCTCACTTCTCACTCCCACATGACAAACAAGTCTCTTTTGCTCTTTTCACATCCTCCCTACTCCTTCACCTCCCTCATGCTATAATTCATCCAAACAACTCTATCCCCAGCTCACTCCTAATAGCTCAAAAGTAAATAAATAAATAAATAAATCCTCCCATTTCCATTCCTGACCAGTGGGTGCACCCTCCAATCAATTAGTTCATGTTCTATAATGACAGCAGCTGTGAACTGGCAGGACTTCTCCACATTTAAGACTCTCACACTGTGTGTGTGTTGGAATGTATGGCTCCCCTCTATTGACCCTGAGGATGGATAGATGGAAGTGTGCATATGTTCATGCATCACTGTGTTTTTATCTTTAAAGCAGCTGGTCTGTGTCAGACCTGGCTAACCACACAACCCAAATGTGTGTGAGGAGTAGAAAGTGCAGCACAAACTTTGAATTTTCATGTTCATCTTGTAAAAAAGATCTAAATTATTGGAGAAGTTTCTACTTTAGTAGTAGTAATAGTTTTTAAGCATTCTACACAATGTCCAAGTTTCTTAATATATTATGTTAGTGTAGCTGTTGAAAAAGAATGGCTATCAATAATTTTTTAAACAAAAAAACATTCTTGTTTATATTGGGTAACATTTTCTTTCTTTCTATTTTGATTTTATTAATAGATCTCCTCCCAAGGTTGATCATACCTGAACCTGAGTTTGATTTGGGTAAAACAAAAAATACTGCAGACTATTGCTGGTCACATTTTCAATATGTCGTGGCCAGTGTTGGGAAGGTTGCTTCAATTGCAGACTACATAATACATGCCCAAAATGTATTTTGTAACGTATTCCGTTACGTTACTCAATGAGAGTAACGTATTCTGAATACTTTGGATTACTTAATATATTGTCATGCCTTTTATAGCTACATGAATGTACTATTGCTTTGTGATTTATTACTATTACTGAAGGTTACTTGCCATACCAATACCCAGGGGCGATTTTAGCCCATTTTTGGGGGTTCTGAAGCACCCCCAAAATGAATCAAAGCACCCCCACAGATTTCTTACTTTTCTTGACAATATTTGCTGTTTGTGTGACACACTACTAAAAATATAAAAAGCATACAGTACTTGGTTGACACGTAACATTTTAACAACAAAAGTATAGAAATCCCCCCCCCCCCTTCCTAAAATGGTCTGTTCCAGTTCTCCCCTACTCTGACTCTAGCGCTCTGTCTGCCAGAGCAATGGTAGCTGAGATGCGGCGGAGCGGAGGTGTAAGTGCCTGGCTTAAAACAGGACATATTAGCTACATTTAACCTTCAGTTACTCTTTATATAGTTAGGTAGGAGTCAGACCATGTTTCTTTTTATCTGAAAAACATTACATCCAGGTAACCTGCAGTGTTGAAAACTTGTTTTCCTACGATGTTAGCTACCCTACAATCCATCCCGCTCTGTGGTAAAATCAGCGAAATTTGGCCGTCCTGTTGCTCCCATTGAAATGTATACAGCCTATTTAAAATCTAAAACTCATAATTGTCCGTAGCCTACTGTTGTTACCACTGTCCTGTTTGAAATGGATACTAACTGACTGAATGCCCATTAACCTTATAACTCCTGTTGTGTGTGTGTGTGTGTGTGTGTGTGTGTGTGTGTGTACAGAGAGACAGCCAGGTTCATAATGGATATAAGAAAGTTTTTTCAAAAAAAGGAGCCACATTCAGGTAAAAGTGTAAAATCAAATGACCTGTGAATCAGGAATAATATTGGATCAGTGTTTCAATATTTATATCTTTTATTAGATATACATGTGGTTTGGTTATTTGCCTTTTGGTTGAAAGTACACTGAGAGAGGACTTTTTGTTAGTGATCTTAATAGAATTTTTTCATATTAATTTAATTTTTCATCTAATTGAATACAATCTATTTGTGTATGATTGTCAGTCTGAAGAGGGAGAGAGGAAAGAGGGGAACGTGAGGAGAAAGTACAAGGTCGGGAAGAACCAGGTAAGGAAACAGACAGGGAACAGTGACAGGCAAAACAGAAACTGTTAAACTGACAAAGAGAAAAAAAACCTGATTTTACTCACACAATCTGGAAGTTGTGTCCTCCCTATATTAAAGCTGCTATACAGAATCTGCTAAACAAACTGGGTTGAAACATTTTTGACCCTCTTTAACAACATTGCAACTTAACATGATTGGGGAGATTAAAATTAATGATATATTTTGATGTGGTTCAGCCACAACTCTACTAAAACCTCAGCCAGTAATAGGTAGGCCAACTTTTGGACCGTCCAGTTGTCTGTATGACTGCCGCAGTACGTACATGAGGAGCTGTAAAGAGAAGCAGATGCTCTGTTTATATTCTAAAAATGTTTTAAGGTTGTTTCAAAGATTCTGCACTGCAGCTTTAAATGTTTTCCAAAAGCACACATACACTTATCAGTGTTTCTCAAACTTTTTACAGTGTGTACCACCTGATAAAAATGTCAAGCTCTCCCAAGGACCACCATGAAAACATGAAAGTCATAAATCTTACAACACAAAATTAGTATTATTAAATTAGTAAAATTAGTGTCTGCAGTAAAGATTTTTTCATACATTTTATACATTCTACCACAGGCAAAGTTACCTCCATTTTTATAGTTCTTTTTTAAATTAATATTTTGTAATAATTTATTTGTAAATTGTTTTGGGAGTGTTTTTGTATGTATCCAAAAAATCCACTCAGTTTACTTCTTACTCACTATGAGCATCGTTCATTATTCTCCCCCAGTAATTAAGGTTAGGATATGTATTTTTTTATTCCAATCCATTCTTCTTTTGCAGCATTTAAATAACCTTTATCAGATTTGATGGTTTGGTTACAGACTTTTCAAAAAAGTGTTTTGTTTTTCTTTCACAAATGTGGGGATTAAATTGTGTTTAAATGTGCAAAACAGTGATGTCATGTTTTGTGACGAGGACCCAGGCACAGAGAGACTTGATGAATTTAAGAATCCCATGATTTAATAAAGAAATTTGCAGACTTGCACAGAGATGGTAAAATTATGATGACTGATAATGGAGATGAAGACAACAGACAATGAGGACAGGGAGGAACAGGGGTTTAAATGCACCAAGGAGACAGTCAGAGACAACTCGGGACAACTGGAGACATTTAAGGATGCAGGGACTGACAGAGACAGGGAAGATGTCTCATCGTGGCGTGTAAAGTTTATCTTGCTCTGGCTGGGCAGCTCTCTGTGTGCTCAGCACCCCCAAAGCTCTGATCCTAGAATCGCCCCTGCCAATACCAACTAGAATTGTAAATCTTAATATAAAATGAGTAACAGTAGGGTGGACATCAGGTAAGGCTGCACTTTTTGCAGTGATCTTGTATAGAAAAATATTTCGTGCGTATATAAAACAGGTCTGCGGCTCTGAACCGTAGTAAAGGGACCTCTGGCTAATATGTCGGGTTCTGTGTCGGGCTTGTGGCCGAAAACTAGCTTTACTTTGTTGTCTGGGTCAACCTTTCTAGCGAGAGACAGAGAGAGGCATTGAAAGAGCTTATTGCTTTGGAGGAAAACACAAACACAGTGTACAGTCGAGTCTTAATAGCTTACTTACAACTGGGCTCGTCAGGCACTCTTCTTGGCTGCAGTGGTTATTATTATATTTACATGCTTCCATCTCCCGTTTCTGCTCGGTGACAACTCGTACTTTTCAACTCTCCTTTTTCTCCCTCCCTGGCGCTCACAGACACATAATGGGTATGGCAGTCCATTCTCCTTGCAGCACGGACTACACTGCCCATCAGGCTACATTTTTTAGGGCTATGCCTGTAACACTCTGCCTGTTGCCTTTATATTAAATAATTTTTTGAATAACAATTGAAAAAAATATTTCTTCACGTCATTATGCGGGCCGCAAGTAGGGGTGACATGGGCCGTGAAATTGAGACACAGGCATCAGAGCCTCTTAATGTGTGTTTTGTTTGGGTTTCCACCGGAGTGGAATTACCAGAAATAGAGAGGGCATAGCCTAACATATGAAACAGGAAAAGACCGCCGTGTAATCCCTTCATTTCAACAAAGTAACTGCTTTCTGTACATCACTCTTTTAAATGGCAACTGTAACAGAATACAGTTATATTTTTTATTTTAACGTCGGTACTTGTATTCCGTTACTCCCCAACACTGGTCGTAGTGTAGTATTATTGTGTAGTATTTCTATTGAAAAGTTTCTTTGATTGTATTCTTTTTCATTTAGCTGTTTAACTTTGTTTTTCTTTCTATATATAACTATAGCTATCGATATTTATCTGCTTATACAGAGGCACTGTTTACTGGTGGAGTTTACTTTAAGTGTAATGTTTTGGGGATGATGCTTGATTGGTTTTAACTGTTTTGTTTTCTTCTTACCCACCTGTCTGAATGTAGTCCACCCCCACCACCCCACCCCTTTACCCCCCTCTAAGCTCTCTTATTTCAGGAGCCAAAACACATCTGAACTCTGGTCACAGCACTAGAACATTCTCCCATTTTCACCGTCTTCTGCTCCTCTCTGTCATCCTGCCGCTGTGGAGAGAGGTTGATCCATCATGCACACACACAGACACACACAAGCAATACATTCACACACACATACCACTATAAACACGCACACACAGGCAGACTCGCCCACAAGAATGTCATTCCAGGGATAGCTTGATCCATCACAGATGCTGTTACACACACAGATACGCACAGACAGACACACTCACACGCGGAGCACATGCCGAGTATGTGCACATACACATGTGTGCATCTCCCTGCCCACATGTATGTCATTCCAGCAGCTTTATCCATCACTCACACCCTTGCATGGTTGCTTTCAGACGCACACATACAAGTACCATGGATATTACTGAGTAATTGGACAGTCTGTTGGCAGGGGTTATGAGTCCTTAATGATTGTCAGATCTGTCACAGACCCAAGAGATTCATCTTTAGCTTAAATCTCCTCATCAGCTGTCAAGAGAGCCCTCTTCAGTGTGATCAACCCGCTGGAATAATGTTATATAATTGTAACCACAAAAAATAAAAACAAAAACACAAAACTTCAACTACAGTATTTCATGCGTATTCTTTGACGAAGCCAAGAATGAAACACTATATTTTTACATTTTATTTATTACATTTTTTGTCTTTTCAAGCTTATTTCTTAAAGTTAAAATAATTCAATATGCAGTTAAAATTTAGAGGCAGGTTTGAATCGGGGAATGCAAACAGCACATCTGGACAAGCAGAAGCATTTTTGTGTACAAGAACATTGGCACACCCAAATTTAACAGCCAACTCAAGACACAAAGAAGCAGACGAGGACGTCGTCCAAACCTGTTGGGACTAAAATCATTTGGACTGACCTGACCTTTTAGATCAGACATTGGTTATTTGGTTACTGAGCAGACTCACGAACGTCTTTAGCTTTACCATGTTCTCTGTAACTGTCTCTGTAATTGCCCAGTGAAAGATTATGACCAGGCGTCTGAGTGTCAGACTATTTTTTTTTCCTTCTAAATGCATGTTACTTCCTTTAAAAGCATTGAGACATTTAAAAGCATAATCTGTTGGAGGCCAGAGAGAAGGAGGAAGTCACATGTCCCGCTGCTTCCTCAAGGCTTGTCTCTCCCATTGCCACGAGGCCACTCACCCACTCTTTAAACGCTTCCCTCATACACACAAAACCCACCTATTTCATTTTTCATTTTCAGCTATTTTCTGGGGCTTTGCAGCAATATTGATATAAAAAGACTGCAGGCTCCTGAGCTCATGCTGGGATGGAAGGCACCCATCCATGGTGCAGTAGGGAGCTCAGTATTCGCCCCTCCCACACCCCCCTCCACAAAAAGACGATATTACAAGGCCCTTTTACCATGGCAATATAACAGAGTGGGGACAGAGAAGCAGACGTGCTGTTTAAATGTCTGTTGAAGCGTTGCAACTGTGTATGTGACAACATTCAGCCTGGCGATTTTGACTTCATGTAGAGTTGTTTTGATTGGCTGTCTAAACTGACGCCCCTGCCATGGTCAATCACAATTTGTTTATGTAATCTTCACGAATATGGTGTATCGAAGGAGGGTACCCACTGGGAATATTGATGTGAAGTCAGTGATTTATTCTGCACTACAGCATGTAGCCTGCATGGATCGTGAGTTTTTATGCTATATAAAATTATTATGACACTAAAACTAGTACTTATTCAGTTTGATAGAGTACTTTTGCCTCATTTTTGGTTCATTAGAGGAGAAATGAAAAAGAAAAATCAGAGAGCAAGGGAATTCAACAAAGTGGTGAGAATCACACAAGCTCTTAAGCTCTCATAAAGAAATGTTTGAAAGTATGTTTAAAATACAAGTTACTCGCTTTTTAACCTATTAACCTAATTTACATAATATGCATGTCTTAGGAGGAGAAAGCCATATGCCATGTAGGCACAGGGAGAACATGCAAACCTCATGCACAAAGGAGCCACTGTGCCACCGTGGAGCTATTTATTTCATATATTTTATGCAAGTTATTTGAATGAGCTAGATACACTAAGGTGCCCCTTTCACACAAGTCATTCCAAAGTATTCACATTTGTTAACTGCTAAACCCACCCTGTGTTTTCAGTTTAGTCTACAGTTGAGGAATGGCCAATTGCACAAGTGATTTTTGTTGTACATTTTTTTCTTAGTGTTTTGGGAAACTTGGACTAATTAATATAGAATTCTAAAGTTCATTTGAGGGACGAAATGCAGAGTGGCCACAGTAAAAGTATTTGCCCATAGCTAAGAAAGTATTAACTGCCACATAAGTTAACCCAGAGTCTGAGCTTTATCCAAAAGGAGGCCTTTTCCTAAGGATAGAGATGTTGCCTCCAAACTCTAGTAAGCTAAAGGCTAGATCCAAAGAATAGGAACCTGATAGCTGAAAGCCCCGCCTCCCAGGTAGGTATTTCTTTTTTTTTTTTCTTTTTTTTTTTACAAATCTCTACAAACTGCAAGTAAGTCTAGACACTCGGAGCCAACGTTATAAGATAAGATAACCTTTATTAGTCCCACACGTGGGAAATTTGTTTTATGCTGAACATGCGAAAAAAGCTCTTTTCAGTAGGTCTGTGCAGACGAAGTAGCAGCGAGTTACAGACAGCGGGCAATGAATGAGAAGCCAATCAGTAAGTGAAGAATTTAACTCCACTCTACTTCAGCTCTGCTCCACCAACTTTGCCAGACACTTAGTATGCAGTATAGGTGGATAATGCCACATTTAATCAACACCCAACATTCTGCTCTAACTCTGTCTTGTTTTCTCTCTTTCGTCTGGCATAATACCAGAAGTTAAACAGTAAAAGGAATGCCGTACTGCTGTTTTCTTGGGAAAATTACACCTCAAACAGTTAAACACCTTGTTTGAGGGACATAAAATTTAATTCCAGGTTGGTCTCATGCCAGTGCTTCACATTTGAGGTTTTCTGCCATCAGCACAGCATCTGGTACCTACATGCCAAAATCCCACAGTTGGAAGTTGGAAGCTTTGAGCAAATCATACATTCAATTAACCTTTAATATGGGGAAATACAGACACTATGCAATTTATTTTACCATATAATATTCTGAAATTATAAGCGCATTAGTATTATGAGCACATGTCAGAAGTTAATCACATCAGTTTGCGGTGCTTATCTGCTTATCTGTAACACAGAAAGTCTGTCTTAGACCAACTTTAAAGTTACACCATTCACTTCCACCAAAGAGTCAGAACTGTCATGTTTTTCCCCTTTTTGAAAGTCAGTGTGATCTGAAATCATAATTATATTAACTTTATGGTTTGTATTTTGAGTAAGTTCAATAATTTAGACTGCTATGATGATAAGATTAAGCAAATAAACTCTTTGGATTTTCAGAAGAGATATTTTGAAAGCAAGACAGCTCCCAACATTAGATATTGGGCCAAACATGCTCTTTTTACAATTAAGAGCGTTTCCATATAGAGTATACGTTTCCCAGCAGTGTAATAATTACCTTACATCAAACTGTGCACATAGTCTTTTAAAACAAAGTGTGAAAGAAATCAGTGTGACTTGATTGTTCCTTACAGAATGGAAATAAAATGGTATTTCCATGCTCCATTCGCACTACTTCAGCATTGTCAGGAACAATGAAATCAGCTGCTGTGATGACCTCCTCTTGCTATTCCTGAAGTATTTTGTTCTATTTCCTCTGCGACTCGAGCCAGCAGAAGGAATGTCCTATTTCCTGCATGGTGGGGGATTGGTGCAGCTTGAGGGAATCCGGGTTATTGTCAACTACTTACAAAAAGATCCATGGGGGTGTGAATGGTGAAAAATACTATCCTCATATTTTACCAGAACTTAGTCAAGTCAGGTAAAAAAAATTGTGAAATAGATAAGCCTGTACAGTTTTACTTGAAATGCAAATTGTCTCATGCCGACTGTATTAGTACACTGTGTTTAATATATTTGGCTACTGTATAAACAGTCAGAAAAACGTTATTTTGACCCGGTGTAGCTGCTAGTTATATAGTAATAGTAAAGTTAGTGGTTAATTTCATTTGACACCAATACTGAAATTGCACCACTTCACAACGGAAATAATTATTTTTACAGTCTGATGAATAAAATTGCTTTGGTCTCTGTAGCTATTTTTCACTTAAATGACATGCCAGGACTAGACAACCTGACTGTGTTTCAAGTGTAGTGTTTATTTTCATGAAATTATATGAATAATTAATGGTCAATAATCAGTTCAGTTGAATTCACTTGTATTTATATAGGACCAAATCCCAACAACAGTTGCCTCAGAGTATTTTATATGTTAAGGTAAAGACCCTACACTATCACAGAAAACCCCAACAATCAGATGGCCACCTATGAGCAAGCACTTTGGCGACAGTGAGAAGGAAAAGCTCAATTTTAACAGGGAGACCTGCTGCAAGACCAGGTCGATGAGAGGAGCAGCCATCTGCCACGACTTGTTGGGGTTAGACAGAACAACAACACGCTGTGGAAGAGAGCCAGAGATTACTAAGAACAAATGATTAAATGCAGAGTGATGTATGAAAAAGGTGAGTGAAGAAGAAAAACTCATCGTGGGAAGCCCCCCCTAGCAGGCTAGCCCCTAGCAGGCTAGCCCCTACCATGTACATAATGTAACGTACAAAACTGTCACCGGCGCTTCAAAAGTGATTCCCCTAAAGTACAAACCACAAGCATACAATAGTAGATACTGCCCCTGTGACAAACCTGTGTATTCTTAAGAAGCTGAGTAAGGTACTTTTTTCAGTCAAAGTGTACGTGTTAGTTAGTAGGGTGATGGCACTGGCTCATATTGAGAAGGTCTTGGCCTTGAATCTGTCAGCTGGCTGTGCCTTTTGTGGCATTTGTGTGGAGTTTGCATGCTCTCGGCTTGTTTGCATGGGTTTTTGCTGCGTACTGGTACTCAAAAGTTTAAATACATTTCTGTTAGGTAAATTTGTGATTCTAAATTTTACCAAAGGTGTAATTTTGAGCATGAATAAAATTTCTCTTTTCCAGCCCTGTGATAAAATGTTTACCTGTTCAGGGTGTACTGAGCCATCTAAAGCTGGGCATACACTGTGCGACTATATTTTGCCTTAATCATGTGTCGTGCATCGTGTAGTATACATGAGGTAATGAGAAGCGATTAACGCCTCACGACCAACTCCCGATCAACAATTGTATGGTCACAAGAAAATCAAACGTGTTTGAAATTCTGGTCGCCCCTTGTGAGGTTAGCGCACCGTTGAAGAAGTGCCACTGGCCGATTTAACGCAACCTCTCACACTGTGCATGCGCAAACACAGAAATGGAAGTGAAAAAGACGGAGCAGCATGCCAGTGCAGCGTGTGTGCAGTTGTGTATGGACGCACAGTGTGAGCACTCAGGTCACATCGGAGCATCAGGCTGTATAGTGTGAGAACATGCCTTGTGACCTATGAACTTCTTACCCCTGCGATTCAGTTGTACAGTTTGAGCAGGAGCTGAATAACGCGACTGAAAAAATCGCACAGTGTATGCCCTGCTTAAAGTTAGTTGGGATATGCTCCAGCCCACCTTGTGACCCTGAAATTGGAATGGTTAAGACAACGGATGGATAGTAGAATACTTACTACCCATTCCCATACCTATATCGCGATGAATGACAGAATTCAACGTTTTTAACAGAAACTTGATATTGCTTTGAAGACTGGTTGTGCTCCTCTTTCATGTGTTTTTTTTTTAACTCTTTGCTGTTAGGGAAGATTTTCTCGTTTTGCTCATGCCCAGTACTTTAATGTAGGCGCACTTAGGAAGGGACGAGTTGAAGCTCGCATGTGAAAATTGCATGTTTAGAAAAAAACGTTTGAAAGGCCCCGTGGCAATCAAAGCTACTTGTTCTCAATGACATTCTTTCTTTTTTTTAATTTTTAGTTTTGTGCAGGAAATGGAGAGCCATGAGGGGGCGTGGGTGAAAACTGTACACACATTCTGCAGACTCTGTCACTTGGGACCCAGGCTTGTCTCATCACAGCTGTTCCACGCCCACATATGGACACAGAGCAAGGAATATAAAGTATTCAAGCCGGCTATAGCAAACTTTGGCAAAGTTCTCGGCCATGTGTTGCTGAAACTAGAGAGGAGCATCTGCGTCTGAGAGCATTTCTCATGCACATACATGAGAAACGAAATAAATATACGCATTAATAATGAAACATACATTTGGTTTATACAGAAATGGTGGGTGGGGAATAGAAGAGTCTAGAAATTTCAGAGCACAGTTGTTTGTGTCAAATGTCAAAATTTCAGCAATACAATGAAAAGAAGCCCAAATGATCATAATGAAATGCACAGTTACATTTTGATGTGTGTGTGGTGTTTTTTTATTTGTGGCTTATTCCATTGAGAACAACCTCCACAGATTTGAGCACAACATGCTGTATAAATAGAAAAAAAAAGGTTAAAGCTGAATTTTCAGGCAGCTGATGTCAAAATCCAGTCACTCTGTAGCATTCTTGGCTGACAGAAAAGCAGTAGGCTTAGAATCTAAAGTCAAGTAGTGCCGAATTGTCTGTGCTCTATCCAGGTCTATATAGACCTCACAATAATTGTCAAGACCACAAATAGAATTGTGATTTAGTCAAACTGTACAGCTGGTGAAGTGAGCAACTAATTTTCATTTTATCTTCAGGGGCACTGTCAAAAAGCTCTCCATATTCATCCCAAAGTACTGAGTCAGTAAGTACTACCAATCAGCAGGCATTGTGCTTCCCATGCACCCCCGGGGCCCACCTATCAGTCTCATTTGTGGGAGCAACTGGGGTAGTTCAAAGATGAGTGCCTGTGCCGGTCCTGTAAGAGTGGCGTGTTTCTCTGAAGACAGCAGTCTCCTACTTAACGTTGCTGGGGAAAAGATATGGAACAGCATTTTTTTAAATTCCTGTTTTAGAAATTCAGTTGGCACTTTTTTTTTCTCCAGGTTCTAAAGTGGTTTACAAGGATTACCATAACGGCTGATGTCTAACACGGTGCGGTCTCGGGAAATAATCAAAACACTTGAGATACAGCACACATGCATACATCACTGCCAAATGTTATGTTAATATTCATATTTAAACTGCTTCGAAACGGAGCTCCCAATTATACACACGCACGCAAGCAATGCTATTAAAAGTCAGCTCTTTGTGTTTTTCTGTTTTCTTAAATTGAAGTGACTATAAAGCAAAAAATTAAAAACTGATGACAATGGGGTTGGATATATTAAATAGAAAGTAAGTACTTATTTTACTCAGTAAATGTGCAGTATAATAGTCTGATCTCAGTCTTATGGGGTGTCCTTGTATGCAGTAGATAGTCCCTACCAAAGAAACGACCACTGGTGAGAATTATCAGCACCCAAAGTTCACTGAATTCTGTGAGGAGCACGAATTGTTAAAAACCTTAAGGTGTTCACCACGAACAGGTGAACGAGTCCACGGTGAACCGTTACACCACCAAGACTACCTACATGGTTAGCACCCTGAAGAAAATGTTGTGACTATGCGAAATATAAGTAAAATTGGATTGATGTGCATTACAATAAGCACTGTACAAGTGAACAATAGAGCAACAGAACACGATGTATTTGTCTGATGAATCATGCTGCTTTTTACATCTAGTTGATATACGTGTATACGTGTGCATCCCATAACTGTGGAAGAGACAACAACAGGATGCAATATGGAGAAAAAAAAGCAGTCAGTGGAGTCGGTGTGACCAGCTGGGCACAGTGTTGCTTGGAAACCTTGGGTCCTGGCAGTGTTGCAGATTAAATACAATGCTATATGCAATGCTATACTTTTATGGCAGTGATTTCTTTCAAAAGCGATAAAGCACCAGTGGAGAAAAAAAAAACTGTTTAAGAATTAAGCTGCAGACTTAGCTTTTAATTCTCAATTTTCAATACAGTTGGGAATCTGCGGGATTTGCAGGACAAACAATAAAGATCCATAAATGATCCTAAGGATCTCTGCTCAATGCACGTTCATGTGTCTTGTAGCGCTTGTGTCAGTCAGACATCACTTCTCACTTTCTTTTACTTTTCTGCGTTTTGTTCACACTAATATAACTATACCTACAGTGTGGATACAGAGGTAGTAATGAAGCTGCTGCTCTGCAAAGATGCAGCTCAAGCTATGCTTTCTATCTAGATATGGCCTAAATCCTCAGGCCTAATCCGAGTTTACTGAGGATGTATAAGATGATTCCCACACACTTGTAAAACTGTTCAGAAAAGCCAAGCTTGGAGGCTCTGTGAAAAGCCATACATAGCCAATATAGAGCTACTGGTGGTGTTGCAGAGATTTTATAACCAACATGGTGGAGGAAATTGTGAAAGGGAAAAAAGAAGCTCAAATCCTGGATCATATCTAAAGCCTGAACATGTGTGTGTGTGTTTACATGTCAAATGAATGTATACTCTACTTTAATGCTGTTATGCATTAAATAAAAGGCTTTTTTATTGGTAGTCACACACACACCCACACACACACTCACATTTTTAGTCTAGGACTGCCTCTGTGACTCTCCCAGACGTGTAGACTATGGAGGTTAAGTGGAGCTCAGAGGGAGAACCCAGCTGTGATGAGGAACCGCAAATCCCATAAGCCACCAGTTTCAGGGCAGGTTGGCACCACAGGAAGCTTTGATAGGAGATGTGGCGAGAGTGGCTCTATGTCAACCATAAGGGAATATTGGATGTGAGGAAAGAGGAATGTCTTGGCTGGCCTAGCTGACGTGAGAAGAATACTGTATTGTCTTGTTTGGAACAAACTGAGTGCTTTGCACAGCAGAGAGTGCACGCAGTGACATTTCACTCTGAAATATGAAAATGTCTGAAATTCTTTGGCGCTGAGCTAATTCAGAGTAATGTACCCTACCTCATGTAATTTTTTAGACAGCTTTCTGTTCTCTGCAATCAAGACATCAATTGATTTGTAACAGAAGAGTGCGAGGCTGCTTGTTTGTTGTTGGTGCTCAGTGATTTAATTAAGAAATATGCAACTAAGCATATTCTTAACTGATTATCATAACCTCCGTTTAATCAGTTAATGGCACTGAGATTAAGACCTCTTTTGTAAGAGAGATCCAGATACAGGAAAGGATTCAGAACGAAGCAAAAACCAGAGATGATCAACAATGTCATAAATTTTACCTTCTGTCTTTTTTAATAAAATAGGCTGTAGGAAACAATCAGTATCCTCGAATGACTTTTATGTAAGTGTTAATATTACGGAATCGGAAGATTACAGCTACTGATAATACAGGTAGAAAACATCAGTTCTGTAGCATAAACACTACTTTTTTAATAATTCATGATGATACTAAAGTACTAATAAAACTCGTCAATTAAAATTCTTTCATTTGAAAAAATAAAATAAAACTATTTTGTCTTTATAGCCCTGATCTGATCTTTACAAAGTTAACCGCATGACGCTATCTGACATTTTTGTGGGCTATTGAGGAGCTATCCTCATAATGAAATTTGTTTCAGTTTACATTCAGACAAATCAATTCTTTCATCACTTGTTGATGTGATGGATCCATTGACCATCACTTTGAATGCAAAGCAGCCCAAGACTTAGTGGTGTCCAGAGATAGCTATGGCTGACCAGATAGCAGAGAAAGCTTTTCGTCCATGAAAAGCTCCTGACAAAGGCACTCTCTTTGTATACAAATGCAGAATTTTCCAGTTAATTCCTGTTGCTCTGGATCAAGATTCATTTCTCTGCAGACTGATAGAGTGAAGAATGAGTTCAGACCAAAGCTGAGAGGCATGACTGTCTGAGCTTTGTATTTGAACACCAAACAGCACAGCAGGGGACACAATTTCCAGCCTGCAGGCAAGGAGGCTAATCTCCCAATTAGCTATTAAATGTGCTCATTAAAAACAGCAAAGGCAAATGTCCTGGAATAATGTGCAAACACAAAAACAAAAGATGTCTTTCTCATACATTCTTTGAGGAAATATTACTACTGTATATGCAATTTTTGAAGTAGCTGTTTGCACTTAGCACAAGCACTGTACCATGGCTGTGTATCATTTTACAGGCCACCCTTGGCTCCTGTGGTGCTGAGTATTTTACTTGAGTGGGTAGGCTGTTTGATTCTTGAACTATAACTAAAATGACTCTTGCCCACCATCATGGAAAAGTATCAATGTATTACATAAAGTATTTTGTTGAGAATGCAGAAATTGCACATTCTACCTCTCATTGGTCAATTTAAAAAGGTATTTTGCCTTGGGAGAGTGCTATGATATGCTACCTTTGCAGAACATTTACATAATAATCACTGTAAAATCACTTTTAACCATTTGAGGCTCAAACACTTGACATATAAGAGAGATAAAGTTTAAGCAGAATAGCAGAAAAAAGTCAACTTCACTATCGAGCAGGTCCAAGAATACACAATGGCTCCAGGATTTCCAATTTCCAATCTTTAAATGTTACTTTAACACTTTCCAAGAAATGCTGTGAACGAGAAAAAATGTTCCCACAGTTTAACACGTTTTGACAAATTACAAGAGAGAAATTATACTATTAAAGAGTTTTAAACAAAGTAGCAGACAAGTTTAAAGAGTCCATTCATAGGAAACCAAAAAGTATAGTCTTTTTTTTAATTAAAGGCAATTAATATTTAAAACCCCTACATATTTAACTCATTGCCTCATTCAGTCTACAGGGATGAATTTGAAATGCTAGTAACTAATCTGATATTTGAGCTATATGACATACCCATGTGGTAACTGTCTACTTTAGACCATTAGTGTATTAAAGAAACCACTCCCATGATTTTGTCATTTTGGGGTTAAAAGTAAAATGTACTGAAAGACTGAAGTTTCAGGTTGATATCAGACTATCTTGTGGGGCAGCTGAGGACATAAATGGAGCTGAAAATCAAGGGAAAACAAACATCAAGAGAGACAGCTGGACATTAGAGGGATGCACATAAATCCTGGTCCAGATTTGATTATTAGGAAGAGGACAAATTCAATTTAACTGTACTTTTGTGTCTGTTTTGAATACTGTTTGTGTCTGTCTGCTCAAATCATGTCCCTGTCATATGATGATATGTCTACAGCAGAAGGGCATATCATTTAGCTTTGATAAATACTAGACGTACAGCACAAAAAGGTACAACTAGAATATGTGTCACAAAATATTGTCACAATAAGCAGTTCTACCAGCTTTTTCCGGATGGTTTTATTTCCCCTGACAACCTTAATTATTAGGTTATTATTATTATTATTATTATTATTATTATTATTATTAGAAACTGAACCAAATAATGAACCTAATAATCAAGTGCACCAGAATTAAATTTTCCCATGATGAATTTAGGCATGCTTCAAGCTCTTGGGAGCAATCAGACCAAAGTAAGAATTGTAGGTCACATGATACTGTTGGATCCAAATGTCAGTTAATTCCCCCAGTTTTCTGTCAGAGGCATGTGACAAGAGCCTTAAATCCTCTGGGTTTAAATAACCAAGGCAAGAACCCTGATCTTGACCTGGCTGAAATGCTTTGCCAGGACTTGAAGAGGGTTTTGATTTATAAGCATCCCATAAGTATTGTTGACCTATAAAAGTTTAGAGTGAAGTGGTCCAAAATGCATCATCCTTAATCTTATAAGTAACCATAAGAAATAAATAATAGAAGCTGTTGTTTCTCAAGAATGTTATAGCCACTAACCTCAAAGGATTCACTTCAATTCCAGCCTTCTCTTTAGGTAATTAGTGTTCTTAACAGAGGGATAAAAAGCACAACTTTTATACATTACCAAGTCAGACTGTCTTTGTTTATGACTGTTAATAAATGATAAAGGTCATTCCAAACCCTGAGTATGCTAAATGTTTTGTTCTTTTGTGCCGCTGTACATATTGTTTAAATCACGCTGATCATAATGAGAACATGGTAAAAGGGTAAACATGCACTTTGCACTGAAAAGGATCCTCAGCCTGCAGAGGGGTTTGTTCTAAATTCCATCTAAAATTGTGGTTTTCATTCACACGACCGAGTATTGTCATTAAATTCAACAGCTGTCTGTCTTTATTACAATCCAGCAGGCAATCTGCACTGGAAATTATTTTCCCAGTCACACAGCAGATTTTATTGAATTTGTCAATTGAGGCAATTATTACATTTTCCCTGACGGTCCATCACAGATAATATGAGCTCTCTGTGTTACTTAAGATGAAACTTATAAATGTAGGACAATCATACCATGAAAGTGACATGACAATGGCAATAATGTGAAAGAGAGGGAGGCGGCCTGTTATAAAGAACAAAAACACTATGAAAATAAAAGCTGTCTTGACTCTTTAATTTAAGGGCTTTCTCTTGCTTGTCATGACCCTGCCTCAAGCAGCTTGGGGTCAACCTGAAGTCAGGCTCATAAACCATAAAGGTTGGTGCTGGCCGGCGGGCCATTGGAGGAGCTGACCCTGCAGTCACAGTCAACCAGGTGAAAGAGAAACAAAGAAACACCAAAAATGACAAGGTGATTCAGTCCCGCCTTTGTTGCAGTCACGTCAAGCCTTTTTTTAAAGTCAGATTGACGGCATTTACCTTCCTGTGCCTGACATGTCTATCATTCTGCCGTCAATTCCAAATCCAATTTTGCAACACTGCCATAACTGGGGACTTTTCCTCACACTGTCAGTGACAGAGCATTCAAAACCTTGTCTCTGTGTTTGCCCTGAAATAAGTGTTTCTGACTGGCACTTTGTGCGGCTGAATAGCCTGTCTGAGTAACTCTACTCTGTTTGATGTGTAAAACAGCTGTTAACCCCACATTTCTCAAATTACATAGCAGTAAGGTAATTGATAAGAGCGACAAAGAGTGTGATTGTGGTTTGCGTGTTTTCAGGTGTATCTGAAAAGGTCACGAAACAATAAGTGTTTGTGTGTTGATGTTCTTAAGTTGTAAATGGAATTTGTTACTTAGTGTAAGTTAGCAGCCTCTGGGTGTTTTAGATAATTTAATTAGCAATTATTACATTTATTTAAAATACTTTCATTACTTTTAAATAACTACAAGGGGGGAAATAGCATTCTCTTTAACAAACTCTGAAAACATAGAGCAACATTAGCATTTATTTGTAACTGTTATTGCATATTTGCTCCTCTTTTAACAAACACATTTTGTTAAAATGTGTGACTCTTAAAGTTCTTAATGGCTCTGCCTTGTTCAACAGCTTTTTGCTCACTTCTGTTTGCTTCATGGTGTGCAGACTGTGTACAGAGGGACTGCAGAGGTTTTTGTCCTGTGTGCTCACTCCAGCCCGAAGCAAGATTAATAACTCAGAAACAGAATCACACAGAAAATTTAACATAAAGCACACCATCCAGAATAAGCTACAAAGCATTTCACTTTAATGTTTACAAGCAATAAACTTTACACAGAAATATTATTTAGAGAATATTGGTTTGAAGCAAAGATCTTGTTCGTCTCTTCACAATAAATGAAGATTTTTGTTATTTTTTTTTAAATCAAGAAAGTGACTAGACCTGCTGGGGTGTACTCCACCTCAGATAGGCTCCAGTCCAAGCCACATTCACTAAAAAGCACAATTCTGTATGCTGTATGTTATACATTGTTAAAAAGCAACAACACTGAGAGGATAAACGTTACGTCTCTGGACAAAAATCCTCTGCCAGAGCCGAGCCACCTGAAGAATGTTCTGTATGTCTCGACATAGTTTTTACATGCAAACATCATCAGAAATGCTGCAAATATCACGTTTTAGGACAAACAGCTGACGAATGAGGTGGATGTAGGAGCTTCCGAAAATTCCAAAATGTGTTAAAAATGGCAAAGGCAAAATAAAGTGTTTTTTATTATACTTTTTGTGTCCTTTATAGGATAACTGCTTTTATAAATCGCTTGTGGGGATTTAAAAACTCTAATGTACTTTGAATATTTTATAATCATAGATTAACAGTTAAAGCTATGAACTGTCGAAAGAAGAGCATGTTTGTCTCCTGCCAGTTTGTCTGTGCTTTTGCTTAGGGAGTATGCATACATGTGCATATTGTTTAAATACTGCATGTTTTCGCAAGTATTCCTTTTATTTATTGTGTGTGTGTGACAGAAAGAAAGTTTGTGTGTATGTGTGTGTGTCTATGTTTACTGACATTTACATCCACACCTGAAAACTTTGGAGAAACAGTAGTCTACACTGCTGCGGTGCTGGATGTAACCTTTGGCCCTGTCTGACGGCTGATTCAGTTGACGGTGAATTGTTGACCTCATCAGGTGAAACCTGTGACTGAAACTTGTCAGCACACCTGTGATCTTAAAACCTAAGGCAGGAAAAAAGCCACGATTAAGCCAAAAAGGAGTTGTGCAAAACTTTTTTTATCCTTATTTATTTGTCCTTTCCATTCTACAGATTCCTTATATATCCATATCCCAAATGTATTCGTACATACACCTTTTAGAGTCGGTTTTTACTTGTAGAGTATTATATGCAGGATGCTATCACCAATAAGAAGGTGTTTTGAAATCGTGAAACACAGTACAGTTGCTAAATTATTAGCAAGTTAGCACCTGCAATAGTCTGTCCAGGATGTACCTGGCCTCCTGCCGCCTGGCAACCTTCAACTGGATAAGTGGAAGAAAATGGGATGGATATAATCAGACTATTTCATCAGTGGTCATGAAAGTGTGTTTGTCCCTCAAGTAGAATCCCATTTGCAAAAAAAGCTGGAACACTGTGAAATATAAATAAAAACAGAATGCAATGATTTCTGAATCTCATAATCCCATATTTTATTTATAATAGAACATAAAAAACACATCAAATCTTTAACGTGAGAAAATGTACCATTTTAAGAAAACAAATTAGCTCATTTTGGGTTCGATAGCAGGAACACATCGCAAAAATGTTAACATAAGGCCACATTTACCACTGTGTAGATTCCCTTTTCTTTTAACAACTGTGTGCAAGTCTTGGAACAGAGGAGACCACTTGCCGTACTTTGTTGTCCCATTCCTGTTGGATATAGTGTTCTACCTGCTCAACAGTTCTGAGTCTTTTTTGTTGTAATTTTCAGTTCGTGATGTACCAAATGTTTTCAAGGGATGTTAGGTTCAGTTCAGCAGTTTTCTACTACAAAGCCACGCTGTTGTAATAGATCCAGTATGTGATTTTGTAATTGACTTTCTGAAACATGAAAGTCTTCCCTAAAAAAAAGATGTAATCTGGATGGGAGCATGCTGTGTGTGGCACTACAACCTTTATTTACTGTTTAGTGTTGATGGTGTCTTTCCAGTAGCTGTATTTCCATAGACACTAATGCACCCTCATACCATCAGAGATGCAGGCATTTAAAGTGAGCACTTATAGCAAGCTAGATGGTCCATTTTCTCTTTAATTCAGAGGACACGGAATCCACATTTTCCGAAAAGCACTTGAAATTTGATCGCAGAAGAGTTTTCCACTTTGTGTCTCAGTCCATTTTAAATGAGCTTTGGCCCAGAGATGGTGGCAACGTTTCTCGATCGTGTTCACATGCAGTATGGCTTTGTATGATAGAGCTTTAACTTACATTTGTGGCTGGCATGGCAAATTGTGTTCTCAGACAATGATTTCTGGAAGTGTCACTGAGCCCATGCAGTGATTTCCATGACTGAATCATGTCTGTTTTCAATGCAGTACCACCGGAAGTCCCGAAGATCACGTACCCGATACTGATTTCTGACTTTGTCCCTTGCACAGAGGTTTCTCCAGGTTCTGTAAATCTTTAGATGATTACATGTCCTTGAGTTAATGAGATATTTTTAAAAATTCACAATTTTTAGGAACATTCAAAAAACGCTCAGTAATTTGTAGATGCAGTTTTTTGAAGACTCAGCTGAACCACTGACCAACTTTACTTCTTTGCCTCTGTAAGATGCTTTTTTTATACTCAGTCTCTTACTGACCTGCTGGCAGTTAACACAGTTGGAAAATGAAATTGGAAATAAGTGCAAATCCGTACCAAAAAACTGTAAAGTAGTTTAAATCACACATAAACATACCATACCCCTTCATGCTTTCCCTGAAAATCACACTTTTTCTTTTATTTTGGACATGCCGTATACAAAACTGCATGTTTCTTTTTTAAAACTGGCCTGAAAGCATTATAATGCAAAACATGAAGTTATTTTCTTGACCCAGTTAAACTAATGTGGGGCACCTAAGGTTATGAGATCCTTTGAAAAGAGCTACTTGGTTAAATTCTGGAAAATACACGACATCTGGAGGCAAAATACTAGCCGCTTCCACTGTTTTAGTCTATTACGCAAGATCAAAAATACAGTTACAACACCATTTTTTTCTCTTTCTCTGACTCTTATAGTTGTAGGTATTGATTGGTTGAATATGCGAGAGCAGGAGAACAGCTGGTTCATGTTGTGCTCTGGCGTCAGGCCTACTCTCCCAGGATTGCGTACGTGGGTGTAAATCTTGGAGGAGATGTACTTTCCAAGTCTTGTATGACCCAGTCATGGTGGTGGGCCGGGCTTGGAGCTTTTAGTCCAGCAGTTGGAGACTGAAAACAGATGGGGTGAAGAGCCAAGTTTGAGTCTGGGGGGATTCATTTGATTTTATTTTCTTTTTCTCATGTCAAATTGGCTATGTTTTCCTGCTCTGGTTGTTTTTTCAGTAAAGCTCGTCTGCTGTCCATGCCTCTACTGTTTTCCACATTGACTCTCTTCTCCCCTTTAATTGCATTATCTGTTCAGTGTAACTCGTCTTCCTTTCTCACAGCTTGTACATTCTTATCCTGAGGAACCTTATGGTAAATGGTAAATGGCCTGTATTTGTATAGCGCTTTACTTGGTCCCTAAGGACCCCAAAGCGCTTTACATGTGCAGTCATCCACCCATTCGCACACACATTCGCACACAGGTGATGGCAAGCTACATTGTAGCCACAGCCACCCTGGGGCGCACTGACAGAGGTCATCTACTTTCTTCCACTCTTATTTCTCTTCAGTACTCACCTCCTCTATTCTTTCTGAACTCCCCTTCAGCCCCCACCCCCTACAATGTAGACTCAACTCCCACTCTCATAGACTCGTATTTAGTCCCTTCCTCCCCACCTTTTTTTATGTTTCTTCTGCTGTTCCTTCTTTCTTCCACTGCCAGTCCTTTCACCTCCCATGTCCCTCCTTTTTCCTCCTCTCATCTCTCTGCATCTCATTTGAAACCTCTGCCTTAATTCCTCCGTCCCTCCCACCTTATTCTCTGGCCTCCCTTCCTCACCCACTCCATCCTCTTGTAACAGCTTGTGGAATGACAGTATAACATATGAAGCCAATCATATCTGGGAGCGGCTCTGAAATATTTTCTATTTTCCTGGCCCCGCAAGGATTCTTTTTTTTTTCCACTAGCTTCTCTGTTTTCTATTTTCTTGGGATCTTCTGTTACTAATGTTTGATGCTTGATTATGTCAGTTAGTAAGATTGCTATGCAATAAAGCCAGGTAAAGCGATGGCCACCTCCAACATAATAGGATCTCAATAAAGAGTGATTGTAATTTACTCACTTATCTCTTATAGAAAAAAAATCTAAGAATGCATTTAAATAAAAGTAGTTTATTTTATTTATACTCATTCTATCTTTTTTTTCTTCTGATTATTGTTACTGACGTGAGAAGCTGATTTTATGATTACATTTATGCCAGTCTTTTTGGCTACTGTTTAAACATCAACATTTAAACATAAAACACAAAGTACAGAATCTCATCTGATTTTTCTTTTCTGTTCTTAAAAACAAGCATCAAAAACATTTTTATTTTTATTCAGATTTTAGTTTATCATCTTCCAAACAGATTGTAACAGATCTCCCACTATGGTAGAAAATATTAATTTCTATGTTCATCTAGATAAACAGAAATTTTCACATATCTTAATCCTTTGTGCCATAGAGGAAGTCTTTGGCAAACTTAATAACATGACATCAATACTTGGTTAACACGAGTGCACACCGTGTAGTTTAGTAGCACCAGCAACCTGCTGTAGTCACTAACACACACTGAATGCACTCTGCACTCTTTGAGTCACACTTGTTAAAATTATTGTACTCAGCTGTTTGGGGAGACATTTACCTACATGTTATTTAGTTTAATCCCACAGAGAGAATACAGAGATTGCTGATTTTAGGTTTGTCATTGGATTATTAATAAGATCGGCCTTACTAGGCAATGTTAGCCACTCAAAATCTTTAAAATCTCAAAGTCTTCATGACTGACACTGAGTGTTATTATGCTTGCTGTGAACACAAACAGTTTGGGTCTTAAGTATTTTTTAAACTCAAAATAATAAATAAGTGTGAATCACAAACTTTTTAATATCCCTCAGTGGCATTTATTCTGCTGGTATATGAAAGTATTATCTGGGCCAGCTAGTGTATGTGCATGCTACAGTACCTTTTTAATGAGAGACCTGGGTTGCTGAACACTCAGCTTCCATATGCAACCCCCACCTCCCCGGCCCCCACCCCGTCTCCTTCTGTTTCTCTCTCCTGACAGGTCGTTGGATAGCAGGTCTTAATAGGGGTCCCTGTTGCCCAGCAATGCAGGCGCTTCATATCGGCACTACACTGTCTTTTCAAATTCATATCTCCCTCGGGTCCCGTGGGTGGCAGCTTTGGATGCAGCCTAATCAGAATTCTCCTTCTTGTGAGTCCACGTTGTGCAAAAGTGCCTGTGTCTGTGCGTGGGAAAGTGTGTGTGTGTGCTTGTATGGGATAAGTATAAGAGGATAGAGCTATCTTAAAGGTCTCACATGTGGGAGCCGAGACTCCTTTCAGAGATAATTCTTGCTATGTCGGGCAAGATTTCGTCTTGACAGAAAGGGCTGGGATCATACATTTAAGAGTGTGTGTGATAAGCAGGGGTGTGGTGGAGCAGCACTAGCAGAACCTGAGCTTTGTGAAACAAGTTTGTAGCCGTTTATTATAACCTTAAGCATTTTGCCACAGTTCATCAATCACTGTCATCCTGACACCTGAAAATGTTGGTCTGAGTCTTCTCTCACATGGTGTGGTTCATTAGAAGTGAGAAGGTAATCCAATCTTGCCGTAGTAGATGACCCCAAATTGAATTCCTTTAGGGATATTAGATGATTGCTGTTCACATCTGTCAGCCTGCAGTTCCAAGGTTTAAGAAGGCCAAAATTAATTGCAGTATGGACTGGTGCGCATACTAAGTGCTGTGGCGGTTTAGGATACCAACCATGAAGGTATCAAGAAGGCTGGTTGGTTAGCATGGTCTGCTTGATCCAGTCAGTCCCTTTTACTTTACTTACGTTGCTTCTTTTATCGATGCTGTGGATGAATACTATGAACTTTAAAAAAAACAACATACAGTCTGGGTACCTCAAATTAAAATATGTTTTGACAAATTTAAGTCAAAAGTCCAGCATGCTGTAAAAGCATTTTCACCTAAATGACTATTTTAGGTAGCACTTTCTATTACAGCTCGGTAATAAAGTGGTAATAGTATGGTAACAAGGCAGAAACAATAACGCAATAATGGTATTACTACTCAATTACCTGTGGTAGTTTCTGTGTAATAAGGAGGAAACAGAGCTCCAAAATACAAAACTGCTTGTTTCTATTTAATAACATATTAATAACTTATTGTAGGCTGCACGCTGAGAAGGAAAAAAATGATATTGGATCCTTATTTTCAGTTCATATATATGCATACCTCCCCAGTATCATCATATTATATCTATATAGCAATTTGAACCAACCTACATAACTATTTTCCCTGAATTTAGAGCACAAGAACAGTCAAAATCGTGGCCATTTACTCATCTCCCTTTTCCTCTCCTGAACTTTTCAGTGGCTAATCGATGGGTGAGCAGCATTAAAGGAGATGTGTAAATGAGTCCAAACGACTGGGCATTCACAGGCCTCATTTCCTCACTGATTAGATCAGGATCTCCTCCCATACAATGATGTTTTCATTATTCTCCACTCCTCTCCTTCTCTTCCTCCCTTTTCTACTCTCCTTTTGTCCATTTGGTGAGAAAGCTATATCGCAACAGCTCTGCACACACCTTCATATACTGAATGAGCTGAATTACAACTATTGATTATGTGCCTGACACGTAACCTTAAAACAAGTCTTGACCTTACAAGTCTGTGATTTACATAACAGATAGATTAGGTATATTTAGCTAAATGTGTTCACTTGGTCATTTTATGGGGATGTATCTGTGCTAATGAGACAAAAAGAAAGTGCCCAATTTCAATGGAGAAAAAATGTGTCGTTTCTTTTTCTTCCTCTCTTTATATTTTATTTTCTTCATATGTTGCACTCAGTCTCACCCCTTCTATCTTTTTACCCAATTAAATGTCCCTTATTGGCATGAGTGTTATTATGTGCAGTCCTGCCAAACTGTCTGGTTTCCTTACCCAAGTCTCACAGTGTTAGCTCCTGGTACAGAATACATTTACCCGACTGTACAACAGAAATACTTGACATCCTCAGATATCTACCATCAGAAGTGACCCTGCTTGGTATAATGGTGAGATTGTTCCTGATTGCATTGATCTGAAACTATATTTAGCAGCCACAGTGTACAAAACATTTATCAGTGTCTGCAAGATGCTTTGCCTCTAAAGATCCCATCTAACCCCCCACCACACATTTAATTTTAAAAATATATATATTTTTCCAAGGAACATCACTGATGGTTGTTCAGTGTATATTTTGTAGCTTTGATGTTAGTTACTGTAGGAAACAGGGTAAATTCCAAAGAGTTCTTGTTCTACACTGTTTAAAAATTGATAGAGAAGATGAGAATGTTATAAAGAGAAACTGGCAGCTGGATTGTTATTAAATATCAAATAACAGCTTACTGCTCATATCATGATCTGTTCTTGTGTGTGTGTGTGTGTGTGTGTGTGTGTGTGTGTGTGTGTGTGTGTGTGTGTGTGTGTGTGTGTGTGTGTGTGTGTGCAAAAGGACATTCTGTTGCTAAGATTAAAGAAATGGCATTGCTCACATTTCTTCAGAGGTTTACATTGTCCCAAGTGGTTAATTCACTTCGCATCCCTTAAAAATCTAGAGTAAACATTAAATACTGAACATGATGTATTTTATATTTACTTTACGAAAATGGTACATTGATAAATAAATCTAGCCAATACGTGCGAACACATGCACCTAAATTACACATTAAATTGCAAAGACATACCAGCAGTAAGCAGATACAAAAGAGACACAATCACCCACAGCAGTTTCATCTTACATAGAGGATTAGGACAATTAGTTTTGTGTGCATGGTAAGTTAGCATGATTAACCTAATATTAGTCTATTCACAAGAGTCATTTTGATGAAGATGTCACTTCGTATCTGCTTTGTTGCCTGGACTTCCGTCAGAGCTAAGCTTGTATATCTTAATTATTGATTTCAGCTGCTAATGAGTTCCAAAATATTATCTTTAAATACAATTTAAAAAATAATGATATATCAGTATTAGTATGATGAGTTTGTTGAATATGAAAACCGTAATTTTATATCTCATTTTCTATTTATTATTTTATTACTATAGATCCCATGTTATTTTTTTCCCCATGTTATTTTTACTTTGGGACTTCACTTGTCCATTGTCCACTTTTTAAGGGCACAGTGCACATCATGCTGAGATATGTCAGTATCTTGGCATGAGTGTAATTATTTAGTAATCACCTTGTTAATATAAAAATACTATTTTATGTCTTTCAAATTGAGTCATCTTTGGCATTTTCCATTGATCTGATTTTTCAGATTTTCCAAAAATCTGAATTTTTTTTATTGATTTTTAATTTAATATGACCTGTTAGTAATACACTACAAGTTAATTGATAGCGTCCACATATGTGGACATCACATTTTGGGTTGTCTAGACCAAAATACAACCTGATATCCACTTACGAGGACATTATACTGCCACTGTTCTGTTGACATTTAAAATGAATGTCCTCATATGTGGATCTCATTTTTCTCAGAAACAAAAATCAGGTAAAAAACAAAAAAAACAGGTAATTCTTTCTTTTTACATTCTTCAGTTTTAACAGTCAGGGAACATATAAAGGTAGATTTACTGACACTGAGACAAAAACTAAAGGGAAGAAAGCAGGTGATAATAATCAAACACAATGAGACAGGAGGGGAAGTAAAAAAAAAAGTGAAACACAGGAAAAAAAGTGACTTTCAAAATAAAACAGGAAGTGAGAAACCATAAATGGTTAACAGACACAGGGCAAAACTAAATATAATGGCATTGACACAGAAGAATAAAATAGGAAACACTGAATGAACAAATGAAACTGTAACACTAAGGACTCAATTTTAACTTAGGTCTCTAAATTATTCAAGAATAACTAAAAATCAAAAAACAAAACTATGATTGCCTAATGACCATTTACTCTCACTGTGCCATCATTCAGTCTAAGCCTCATTATAAACACACTTCTAGACCAAAGATTAAAGATATTTACAGCAAAGGGGTCTTCTATTGAAGTAAGTGTAGAGAACAACCAATAAATGCAGTGAGAAGTATAATGGAGCCCTCAGATAAACTTTCTTCTTAAAAGTCTCATTAAGGAATATTAAGTCACCTTAATGTATTTCACAACTGGATATTTGAATATAGGTAATGCAGTTTGTAAAGTGTCCTTTTATTACTGGTAATTATTACTTTTGTTCCAGTACAGTATAATACATTTAGCAGCTTAAGCAGCTGTTCGATAAATATTCAACTCAGTGTTGATATAATATGAACAACAAAATAATTTATCAACTGAAAAGAGCAGGTCTGCATTGTCATATCAAAGAAACCCTGAGTAAAACATACTGAAAGGTTTTTCTTTGTCAGCTTGAAAGGACCTCTTAGACCTTGAATTTAGCAGATCAATTCAACATTTTATTGTACAATAGCTTAAAGCTACACTCGACACACATAACAAGCATCTATTCAGACATATAGAGGTAAGATTCCCAGTAGGATTTCATGCATTCTCTGAGTTGTTCTTGTGTTACACTGTTTGTTTGTTTTTTATAACTAAGAAGACCATTAACTAAAACGATTTGACCTTCAAAGTTTGCAAGCATGATTGCACATATTACTTGGATATACACAACAGATACAAACTGTATTCATGCATTCTAGGTGAGGGAAAGATAGTGTGATGTCCTCCTATGAGAGCAGCGAGGAGTTGAGTTACATGCAGTTAAAGTGTCTCCTTGCTGCACAGCGTGTTCCTTAATGTTACTCCTGCCAACAATAAAGAACACAAAAGCCTGGTATGCTGAACTAGCACTTCTAGTTCCCCCTTTTCTCCTGTATTAAGGAAGAAAGTTCAAACCCAGACATGCACTAAAACATAACAAGAAAAGCTTGGAGTATACATGAGTACTTGGTATAACGGTGACTGCATGTACAATTCTAACAGGTTTTGTTCAATAACAATCTAGATACATTTTGCTAATTTTCATTAAATGTAACTGATGCAACATGAACATATTGTGCTTTTTTTCTTTGAATTTTGACAGTCCAAACAACACCTGAGATCCTGTAAGCACGAGCTAACGTCGCAGACACACTAAAGTAAAACTAGTGGGTGCTAGTGATTGCATTGAAATTTTGTGAATTCAGTGACCCACCTACTAATCCAGCAGCCAACTGGTCATCCAGTGGTTGAGTGTGCCACACCGTCATCCTCTGGGCGACCTGCTTTTCATCAAACGATGATTGTAAAGGTCGCTTGGTAGGAAGCAACCGCTCTCCAAACGATCAGTCCTACACGGAGAGATCGTAATCACTTTCAGACAAATTAGCAAAGGTTGGCAAATCTAATTTGTGAATGTAGACAGATGGGCAACACACTCATTGCATACAGTTTTAGTTGACAGAGGTCTCCAACCATTGTGTTCCTTAGTATGACAGTAGCCCAATTCAGTAAATTCTAGGCCAGCTACAGACAGAAAGAAATAGTAAGTAACTGTGATGTAGACATGCTGATGTAGACATTTGATGAAAATGAAAACCACACAGTATTTGTTACATGTCCCCATGGGTATTTTACAGAAATTTCTGGGAGACAGAAAAGGCTTATTAACCCCTCCTGTGATGTTTTAACTCTTAAAATGTACAATTGGTGAAGTAAGATTATTTCACTAACTGGAGATTTATGCTTCAGTGAGAAACCTGTCCAAATCAGGCCTTATTTGTGATTTGTATTTATTTATTTATTTGTGATTGTATTTGGTGGTTTGAGTATGGTTAACTATTTCTGTGTTGCTTTAGGAAATTTGAAGACAGCTCTTGATAAATTATCTTAAAATGTAAAATATCTGGCAGCAGGTTATAAAATCAATTTGAAAACAGCATGATTTATGACTTGTCCATCAATGAGTCAGCCAAACGCTTCTTCTGTCAATGAGTCCAAAGAATCTCAAGTGCAGTTTAAACTGCTGCAAGCTCAAAGCTCTTTCAAGTGATAAATGTGAAAAATCCTAGTTGAAACCAAAATCTCAACCTCTTTGAGAAGTCTTTATCACACAAAGGCAGTATTGATGACATCTAGTCCTTGAGCAAGATTAATTCAGATACCTTGGATGCTCTGCAGTGAATTGGATGTACACAATATTGAAGTGAGATGATGTTGCTATAGTAACAACTGAATCTTTCAGCCTCACTCACAATGTATTGTACTTAATGAACCTGACTAGACAGAATAAATCTCTCCATTGTTGAACACTGACGCTGACTTCTGAAGAGACCATGATAATGTCATGGAAATTAGCAGAGTGCTGTGGATGTGGACTTTGTACCTTTTTAATGTTGAGTGCTTATGCGATATGATACAGTGTGATGTGAGATACTTTACAATCCCCTTGGGAAAACTCATCTTAGACTCACAGCACTGTTGATCTGCAGCAATTGCACTGCAAAGAAGCAAAAAATCAATAATAGCTGTCAGTCAAAAAAAAAATGCATAAATTCTGACGTATCTGAACACCTACACAACAGATTGTTCATATTACCAATATATTCCTAAATTTACTCATTAAACTATACCCCTGAAGGTAACAGGGTGTTTAGAATTGGCAATGCAGATATTTTTTTAGTGAAGTGGCAGTTAAAAAAGTATAAATGAATAATTTAAGCAATAGAATAGACAATGAGGAACCAGAAGACACAAACCACAATCAGAAACACAAAAGCAAGTGACAAAAACATAGTTTATTAGCCTTATTATAATTGTAGTCTACTTTGGGAAAATGAAGAGCATTTTTGGATTACTTTTTTATTTTTTTGGGTGGGGGGGTTCTGTGTTTTACCGTAGCAGATGTAGCTAAGACTTGAAAAGCTACATGCTTTGCTAAATAAGTGCATACAAGAAATCCAATTGTATTGTTGGCATAAAGCTTATCATATTGCTACTTTATGCTGATATGTTACCTAAAGATAGAAAAACGTGTTCTTACCAAGCAACCTTTGTCAAGCAAAGTGCTTACTATTTAACACCAGAACCAAATTATCTGCTTGTAAAGATAATATATTGAATATATATTGGACCAATATTTAAGGAATCAATTTACTAGTGTGATTTAAAATACAACAAATATGATACCAGTACTTTCATTTCAGATGCTTTTAAATACAAGCAGAGTATGTATCTTCAGGCCTGGAGAACGGTGCCCCCCAGTGTGCAAACATTCACAAATAAACACACAGCAGTCACGCAGTGCACTCAGATATTATGAAACAACCACAGACAATATGACATTTGAATGGAATGGTTAGTGAGTTCAACTGAGACTCTCGTTTCAGGGCTTAGACTGTTAAGACTGCAAGTTCCATCATGCAAAGTCCATAAGTACAGTATAAGTCTTTATCTCAGTTATTTATCTCTCTCAGTATCGCTCTACCCCCCTCCCCGATATGACCTCATTCCTAGTCCTTGTCCATGTTTTTGTCACATTTCCTTTCAGTAAAGTTTCCCTGTTTTGTTCTTTACCTCTTCTCATTGTGTTTAGTGTGACATGTTCTGTATTTTCTCTGTCTTCAAACGAAATCAGAGCCCTAACATTAAACTAAAATTTCCTTATAACTCAGACCAGACTTTTTCTGCAGTACTTGGAAATCGATTCTTATTAGTATAGAAACGTGAAAAAACATGTACACACACACATAAACTCTCTGTCTTTCAGTCACTTTCCATTTCTTACCAACTCTAGTCAAAGCTGGCATGTGCAGCGCTCAACCCATTCACGCTTAGTCAGCTGAAAGTGCGGATGCATCGTCTGAACCAAAAAAGCCTCTCTGCATTCCTGTGGCATCATCTAAAGGAACATTTCAGTAAAAAATCAGTCGTGCCATCCTAATGAGATCAAGATGGATTATAACCTGCACTGTGCAGGGAGTTGCCAACTCCTGACACGACCAGCAATGTGCTAGGCTGCTGTTCCCTAAGATGTAAAAGGGCAACTTTTAATCCCATTTCCCCCCTCATAGAAAGGCATAATGAGTAATCGTGTTACCCATCAGCGCAGACTCTGTACTCGAGTTATGTGCATTACTGACAGTGAAAAATGGTCTGCCTGAAATTTAACCCAGCACTTACACTAAGGCGATACAGTATACTATATTCTTGTGTGTGTGTGCGTGCGCGCGTGCGTGCGTGCGTGCGTGTGTGTGTGTGTGTGTGTGTGTGTGTGTGTGTGTGTGTGTGTGACCAAGTGTGAGGAAAAAAGAGGAAGAAGAACTACTCATGGAAATTAGTTTACCACTGAATTTGTCCAACTCAGTTTAGTTATAGGACAGGACAGCACTGGGCTACACAAGTTGTAAGTTCATGAGCACTATCACAAGCTCTTACAAGCAAAAGTGCATTAGCGTGTTAGTGTTAGCATAATTAGACTCACAAAGATCACAAACAGTCATAAAGGCTTAAACTGTAATTTTTAAAGTTGACAAATTTTCTATAATGATACATAATGTCTAAATGCCCACAAATTGGCTTAAAAAGGTAGAATATGTCCCTCCTGGGACATGGGTCCTTGGTACTCTCAGATGACTGGGTATTTTGGTGTGGTTGCCAGCCCGCTGCCTTGGGCGTTTTGGTCCAGCAGGGTTGGATGCTGTTACCTCTGGTCCCCTGAAACCCCCACCCTTGACTGTTGAAACTCTGTCCTGGGCCTCCCTCTTCCCTCAGCTGGGGTGGACGCATGGTTGTCATTTGGACGTGTGGCCTCACATCTTCAGCTCTCTTGGGTGCCATGGATGGCAGGGTCTCCTGGGCCATTCACAATCTGCCTCTGGCTTTCTGGGGGTGGTATTATTGGAGTCTCTCACCCTCATTTTTCAAATACGTTCTGTGACAAAAACACACAGAGACACTCATATTCTCTGTCTCTCTCTCTCATACACACCCTCACACTCTCCCTGTTTTGTCTTTTTGGTGCTGTGCATCATTTGGGTGTGCTTTGTTGCAGAAGCAGCAGTTAGAGACCCGTTCTTTTCTCTCTTTTTTTTCTCCCCCCGCATTAATCGATGATTTAGAATGATCAGTTAACCTAACCCTGATAAAAAGAAAGGAAAAAAAAAAGAAAAACATTCAACTGCTCCCTTATTTTCCACCACAGCAGATAGATCAGGTATCGCTGCAGATAACTAGCCCTCATATTTATTCATCATGTTGCCATTCCATCATCCCAAACATGACATCCATGTGAAACTGTTAGCATGCAAGTCAGGTGAAAGCTGTAATCTTTGCACATCATTCAGGCAACAAGTGAACAGGGAATAAGTAAGAACAATGAAGTTTACTTTTTATTTATATTCTAGTCATGATCAAGTGACCATGGAAAATATTTTTTCCTTGTTTTTTGTTATTCCTTCCCTATAAATAAAGGCAAGAATTCACCGAAACCAGTAGATCAGCAATACGGATATTGACTGAAATGTGGTTTTGGAGAATTGCTACATCCATAACATTAATTGTTTGAATCAAGAGAACCAAGAGAAACATTGTGTATTGATCTTTTAATGGTCTCTAATGCAATCATTTTACTTGATCACATTGCAACCTTTGATACCACTGACCATACAATCTTACTTAATATGCTTAAGGATATGGCTGGTATCTCTGTGTTAAACTGATTTTCTTCGTAAGTGACAGGACTTTCTCTGTTAGATCACTTCTAACCTAACCCTAACCTGTGGAGTTCCACAAAGTTCAGTCTCGGGTCCATTACTATTTTCTTCCTATATACTTCTTTTAGGTGTGAAGTCAGGCTCTAACTCCTTTGTCTTGTTCCTGTTTCTTTGATTTAAGGAACCTTTCTAAATTGTGACACAAGGCATCCTCAGCTGAACTGGAAAAAAATACTCATGCCTTTGTGTCATTGTGTTTTGATTATTGTAAGGCCCTGTTTAGCAGCTTGGACAAATCATCCCCCTCCACATTAGACAAAATTCTATAGCCAGACTATTTATACCTTGTATCAAGCACATCACTATAACTCCCATTTTATACTCTTTACGTTGGGTCCCAGTAGATTTTAGGATTTGCAGAGACATACAGCGCACAAAACAGCCAAGCTCTGGATTACATATCACAGCTTCTTACAAAATATACTGATGCTTGTTATCTTTGTTCACAGTCTCAGAATCTGTTAGTTGTTCTCTGTACACAAGTAAAGACTAAGGCGATAGAGCCTTTTCACTCTGTGGCACCAAAACTGTGGAACAGTCTACCATTACAACTACACTTAGTTGACTCTTTTATCATGTAGTTGACAATTTTGTTGAATTTCCATATTTTAAAAACTACCTGTTTATTTTATCGTGTCTTGTTGTGTCATTTGATTAGCTATTATGTTACTTAATGTTCTTATTTATTTTACTCTTTTTGTATACAAAAAGCTTAATAAATAAACTTTACTTACTTACTTACAGTGTTGGAAAATTTAATATCACTAATTAAAAAGCAAAAAGGGCATGCATACTTAAGATCAAAGTGTGTTTGTGCAATGTACATTCAGTTTTATTTGAACACTAACCGCAGTGAACAAACCAGCTCAAACTTGTGCATCCACACTTGGACAGAATTAGTCTGCTCTAGCTGCAACTCAAAAATGCTTGTCATACAGTTTCGAACAAGAATTATTAGGCAAACCTTTTTTTGTTTATTGCTACTGGCAACTCGTTCAGTCTGAGTCAGACGAATTTTGAAACGTTAGTGAGATTAACCATCGTTAGCTGTGGTTTTGAAGATGCAACCTAAGCATTTTAACCAGCTTGTTTCGTTGGTGAGACACTGCATGCTTATATGGTAGCAAATTCATACAGTACCCAAGCCTTAAAGTAATCTGTGCTTTATCATCGGTTGTATTATAAATACAGCCATCAAAAAAACTTACTCAAATCTAATTTGTCATTGCTCTGAGCACTAAATATCAAATCTTGTTCATCTCCATTATATTTGAATGGAAGCAGAATCTCATGGTTAGCTGAAAAAAGGCTTTTGTGTAAACAATTTGAGTAAAGTGATCCTTAATTTAAAACTTATTAATAATCATTTTTAAAGCAATGTTATATGAGCTAATAAATACATCCAAGGACTAGATTTGATGGCTAAATTGAATGAATGATGGCAGAAAAAAGAAATGAGCACTTCCAAATTAAATATGATTTAATTAAAACTGAGTTATAGTACTAAATGTGCAGGTGTCTGCATTATCAGACTTGGATCCGACTGGTTTGTCTGACAAAATGTTTTGTACTTCAACAGACAGAATGTGATACGAAGGTAATGCCTTCAGGAAAATGCCTTCTTCAAAAGGAAAAATGAAAGAAAAACACCTCAATTTTGAAATAAATCATCTGATTCTGTCTTTATCGGCTCATTCAGTACACTGATGGAGTTAAAATCAAATATACTTCCAGTCTGTGAACACCATCAGATGACTCAGGGACAGATCATCAGTTGCAATAGTTTTCCATTCACCCTTGTTCCCTCCCTCCTTTTCTTCTGTTCTTCCCTGACTCCCTGCAGTCCAGTCATCCCTTCCAAATCCTGGTCCCAACATAACTTCCCCGGCACACTCATAAAGTACAATTAACTTCTATCCCTCTGTCTTATAAATATTCATTAGCGCCAGCGTGTTGTCATTTTGTTCAAAATGATTGCAATCGAATTAGCATAATTAAACATTATCTATGGTAATGCTGGTGGACGAGCAGCCCTGGCGAGACTCCCTAGCCATGTTTCGATGTGTGTCAGAGCTACAGAGAAGCATGATGGATAATACAATTATGTTTGGGAGACAATGGGAGCCCTGTTGTATTGTTATTAATGTGCTCTGTTAATACCATGAATAGGCATGTCTGCAAGATGGTTTCGGCATGTGAGGAAGTGAGAGAAACAGATAAAACGAGAGCTTCTCTGTCTCTTTCTGTGATAGATTTGTCTTTCCTAGTGGTATATGCAGGAATGTGTGTCATTGTGCAAGTTCTTGTGGACTGCAAAGAGAGAGCAAATGTGCAAAGCACAGTGGAAGTGAAACCTGTTTGCCTGTGTGTGTTTATAGGTTTGCCTGATATAAAGTTAATATTGTCCTTTTGTTAAATATGGCATCGATAGCTCTAAAATTACAGAGGTTGAAAAGGTTTTTCAACAAATGACAACTGTGCAGTTTGAGAAGTTGTTATGATAGGTTGAGAATAAAAATGTTAGAAAATGATAACTGATATCCCCCATTTTTTGTCATACAAGCTCAAAAGAGAAATGATGGAACCCATAATTCATGTCTAGGCAATAATGAAAACTTTCCCCAAAACATGCAAGTGTTAACATGAATCTCACCAGAACAACAAAAAAGCGAAAAGTGTGTGAGTATGAGGAAGTATGAGTAACATTTTTTCCTATTAGTGGAAAAGGTTACACATGCTTTCCTATGGCTTCTTTCCATTGTGTACTGATTTTATTTTTCATTTACTTTTATTTGTAATTTTCCTGTGTTTGGTAGCGCTTTCTTTAGAGACCTGACAGGTACGGTATGTGTCTGGATAACTGACACATACTGGTGCTCGTCAACAGTCCCAGAGCAGTTGGTGAAAACTTACACGATCTGTTGAACCACGTGCTTGGGCCCAAAAAAAGACAATACTCTTGTTTATTTGTGTTCATGGACATAAACATGTTCTTATTTCATTCAGAGATATTACAGTTAAACTGTAGTCTTTAGCGTAGGTTTTAAAACGCCATTTTCTAGATTTTGGGGGTTAAAAGTCCAACATACTTCCAGTTTAAATGCCACAGTTTCAGTTGTGCTGAGTCTAGGGCTGAACGATTATGGAAAATAATCTAATTGCGATTTTTTGCCCCAATATTGCGATTGGGATGCGATATGCGATTATTTTTTAAGGTATTTGTCTTCTGTATTATTAAACAAAGACAAGCAATACATCATATAGTATGGCCAATACTATATTACATTAATTTTAAACTGTTCTTTCCTGGAAGACAGACCTCTGTTATGATGACATGAGGTGATGCATGAATTGATGACTGACATTTTTATTTAACTTCTTCAATCACAACAGTATATTTGAACATACACAATAGTTTATTTTTAGCTTACAAACATCTGAGCATAAAGTGCTGACAAGGAACCCTGGTGTAAACATTAAAATGAAAGTCAGTACAATGTGCAGATTGCAGAAATATACATAAACAAAATCAGTGGCTTTACCACACTCAGTTTTTCGACATCTGTGAACTACTAGACAGTCATTCAATTAAAAAATATTAAATAAATAAAACTAATAAATAAAAAATACACACATCTTACTGATCTCTGCAGTCAGTAACATTACACATAAAGTGCAAACATAATAGCAATTGTATAAACACACACACAAACACGCCTTTAAAGTTTAAAGGCGTGAAATTGGACGGTCTAGCCTTCTGATTAGCTAATCAGAAGGCTAGTTCTGATTAGCGTCACCGCTGTCTCGGTGGAGTTTAATAAACTCGGCCGTCTGCTTCTTGCTATCTAAAATATAACCAGACACTGGTGTAAATTCTCGACTGTCTCATACTTCTGTTTAATAAGTTTTCTGTTTGACGTTTAGTCAGCTGTGTGAAAACCAAGGAGGAACCCACCCGGGGGATTAATAAAGTTTTATTTTATCTAATCTAATAACTTTAATCTCAGCCAAACCGATTTACTGACGAACAAACAAAACACTGAAAAAAGCCCAACAATAACATTTTTAGGTTGTCTAAGTGACTTCTATATTACGTTTAACCCGAGCAGCGAAACTCCGCGGTGATCTGAAAATGATGTGCCGGGAGTTGTGCCGTTCTCGGCCGCATCAGTAACCCTCGAGCTCCCGGCTAGCTGTCGAGCTGGTGGGTAGCAGACGCCTCTGAAAACGTCGAAGCACTTTTGCAAATATGGGATATCTTGATAAACCGAGCAGATATTTGATGTTTACACAACTACTTTCTCGCCTGAAAATATGTTAAAAGTTTATTTTGTGACCCAGAAAGATTAGTATGAGTAATTTTAAAACTTAGTAGCGGCCGCCATTGCTGGAAACTGGAGTTTGGCTGGGCCGCGCTATGAATTCTGGGATATGGTAGTAATTTGGACAGCCTTCGGCGCGTCGCTGTGACGTAATCGGTCTACAAATGCGGCCTCAGGAGGATGCAGCCCATGAATTGTATAATATAATCGCAGTATAATCGCAGCCTTTGCGGTTAGAAAATTGCACTTGATCATGTCGCGATATTATCGCAAATGCGATATATCGTTCAGCCCTAGCTGAGTCTAATGAAAAAAGAAGAATTTATGTCCACGTACATGACAAAATAGATTGCGTTTTGCAACTATTTCATAATTTTCAAAGAAACTGGGGTTCCTTATGTAGAGTCTATTGCATCATTCACTTAAATACAGCAAACAGCACAAAATCAAAGCCAACTAAGTCATTTCTTTGCTTATGTCATTCAATCAATCATCTGATTAGTTTTCATTCCTGTAATTGTCTAAATGTTTAAGAATCTTTTCTTCTGAGAACTCCTGAGCTAGAGTAGTGTAAAATGTTTTGTGCATCACAGGTTAAAAAGTAACATAATATAATTATCCAGCCCTAAGTTTTGACCTTTAAATGTTTTTTGTCAATACGTCTGCCTACTTGCCTTTCTGTGCCATACTGACTTTTGCAGAGCTAAAAATATGCCTGCTGTTGCAACTGGATGAATCCTGGGATGAACCCGTCCTCAAATCCTCATGTTTCTTCACGTGCGTTTGGGCGTTTCTGGCTGACAAGAACACTCCCTGTATGACCAAAAGCTAAATAAATAAACAGAGACACTGAATGACTCATAAAAGGGTGTGTGTGTGGGGGTGTATGTGTGTGTGTGTTAAAACTGTATTCTCATCCATTCACCACAATAACACAGACCTCACAGACCAGTGGCTCAGTGCCCACACCCATCCATCGTAATGAAAAGCAGTGTTTACATAGTGATGGTTACTTACAGACAGACAAGCTCACAGGGAAGCTTGATCTATGTTTTATACTTAACAGCAGCAAAAACTGAGAAGCGGGTGATCCAGCAGCCAAAGTTAATCACTTGATCTACTACTGAGTCTCGTTTCGCTCATCACTTTTCTTGCAAGTGGAAAAATATCTGCCGGTGGAAGAAGAAAATTTGTCACAGCGTGTTGAAATAAGTGAGCCCATCGACTTTCAGCTACAGGCGAAAACTAAAGCATAGTGGCTTTGAGCTACCCAGAAACATTTGTAAATCTATGTGGTGTAACTCGGGTAAATCAAATGACGCTTTAACCATAAAAGAGATGGAATGAAAATTTTCATGACATTGTCTGTAAACAGCGAAATAAATGCGTTCCTGATTAAACTCTCACCTCAAGAAAACAAGCAGATGTGTTGTGGGCAGCACGGTGGCAACAGTGGTTAGCATGCCTCACAGCAAGAAGGTCCTGGGTCTGACTGGACCAACTGGCTGGAGTTTTTCTGTGTGGAGTGTGCATGTTTTCCCAGTGGATGCTCTCGGGGTTTCACTTGAGTTTCCTCCCACATACTAAAGACTGTGATTCAAAATTGCCCATAGATATGAATGGTTGTCTGTCTCTCTGTGTAAGCCCTGTGACAGGCTGGTGACCTGTCCAGGCACCTGTACTGTGACCTGGACACCGCCTCTCGTCTTATGGTTGCTGGGATAAGCTCCAGCTACTCCATGACCCTGAATTGGATAAGCAGAGGAGAACAGACAGATTGTGTTGCATGTATCAGACATTTGTTTTTTGTTTTTAAATGAAACAGTGGTTTCTTTATGAATTGATACAACCTCTACTGCCCATAGTGAGAACTGCATGTAAAATATTTACTGTCAGGGGCACCTTTAGAGGTAGAACAGCTGTTCACTTGCATCTCCAAGCCCGTCGACATTAGTTAAAGTCCAGATAAATGTGAGATTAAAAATTATATTTTCAATGGGGCAGGTTGTGTAGCTTAGCCATTTTAAGCTAAATGAAGGAACAGAGACTACTTTTTTTTTTAATCCTCTGGCAAATATGAGCTATATTCATTCAGCAAAGCCAAAATAGCACGAAAAAAAACCAAAAACATAACGGCAAAAATTTCCCCAGGATTCTGTAAGGGTAAAAAATGTACTCAAGAAATGTCTGAATATGTGTTTCTTTTCTACCGACAGCGTCAGAAAAATGCCAGTGATGTGATTTTAACCCAAATTAAAGTATGATGACAGCACTACAGAAGCACCGCTGTAATTGGTTTAATGCCAACCTATCTGATCTGTTTTGATCATCTCAGAGAGAAATGGAAAGCCTTTTCCAAAGTGTCCAAACCCGAACATAAATATGATTATTCCACTATGACAGCAGATATTTTTACTTGATAGCAGAAAAAAGAACATGCTTGAAGATTCCTGCTCTGTGGAGAACATTAGGTACAGAACATATTGATCTGATATTATTACTTCTCATCACAGAGCTTATCTTATCTGGCAAGCTGTGACAAGACTGGCAGCAAGACATAAGAAGTACAAAAGACTGTCATTTCAAATCGTGTAATTGTCACAGTTAAACTATTCTGGCAGCTGTGACACCTTGAAATCATAGGTCAGTACTATAAAACTCAGCAGTCAGGTGAAAGAGGCAGACCGAGCCTGTGGCCCGTTACTTTGCCTCAGAGTTCATAGAGGGCGTAATAAAGGAAATTATACTAATAACTGGTGGGGGGATATGCATAGCAGGTTATGTAATTGTACTCTATATCAATCAATAAAGTCTTGACCTGGGAAATGAGCCCGACATTAAGTCGGGAGTTGGTTCCTTGGCACCTGCTGTGAGCACTGAAATGAAAATCAGCATGCAGTGATGAGGAGAAAGAAAGGCTGAAGCAGAGGGTCTATATCTGATTGAATGACAGGACTGCAGTGTGCCCAATGCATGAATGCATTGTCACAATGCACAATTAAAGCACCCGTTTTTCAATAAATACATGCACTAATTATATCTTGAAGCCCCAAGTGATAACTAATTATAACTCATCAGCAAATGGATACTTAAATAGTACACTAAATTGTACTTGCTCCTTTTAGTAACATAACACTCCAGAGGATGTGTGAGTTGCTAAGTGGAAAGTCAGCAAGTCAAAAATCAGGAGTCGGAAAACACTGAAGACAAGCACGCTGGATTAAATTAGTCTTCAAACAATTCTTGTGTTGCCATTGTCTGCTTGAGAAGAGTAACTTTTGAGAGTCGGGGAAAGTGTTTTAGTTTAAAAATGTCTTGTTCTACATCTACCATGTAAAAAAGTATTAGATTTACAGTTAAAAAATAATGAATGGTATTCAAAAATGCTGAAATTATTCAAACAGCAGTAAAATAAAGTGAAAAATGCTGTGTTTTCACTTAACTTCTGATTAGCTCCTCGCTCCAGTTAATGGAGGTTTTTACATTTATTGTTTTGATTTAAAATGTTTTTATTGTCCTGTGTCTATTTTATGATTTTAGATTTTATTGTCCTCCTTCTGCATAGCTTTTCTGTTCATTAGTCCCCTATTGTTTTACTGCTTAAAGTTCTACAGTCTTACTTTGTCAGCTACCTGTAAAGCACAGAACTATAGAAAATGCTATACAAGCTTATGTTTAAGGACTCTTTAAATGTTGGCTTTTGAATACTAGCAGCATATTTGGGAGTGTCATAGCAGGAATAATATGTTGTGACTTAATAAATGTATGTGAGTCAGTGAGACAGTGTGGTGTGTAGTTGTATTGCATATATATTTTATATATACATTGTATATCCACGTCATTGAAAGCTTTACATGCCACATATAAGGCTGTAATACAGTAGTTTGTGTTAAATGCATCTGTTTGTAGCTCTTTTCAAAGTCCAAGCAAAAGAAGAAATAAAGCAGCAAGAAGCAAACTTTTTCTGTTTGCATCATTTATGGAAATATTTCAAGGCACAGAAAAGAGGTATGGGATTCATGATCTTAGATTTTGTTTCTGCTTTTTACAGATGATGTGGTTCTGTTGATTCATCGAGCCTTGACCTCCAGCTCGCACTAGGGCAGTTTGCAGCGGAGTCTGAAGGAGCTGGGACGGGAATTAGCACCTTCAAGTATGAATCCATAGTTCTCAGCTACAAAAAAAGGTTGGAGAGCCCATTTTTTTTATCATAAACAATTTACTTTCTACCCCAGGTGCAGGAATTTAAGTATCTTAATCTTGTAAGTGAAGAGTAGAGCTGATGGCACACAGTATGGTGTAGTCTGTTATTGTGAAGAGCGAGTATAAAAGTAAAGCTGTCAATTTACCAGTCAATCTGTATTGTTACTCTCACTTATGGTCATGAGTTGTAGGTACGGACCAAAGAAATGAGATGGCAAATACAATCCCGTCTTCCTTCTCTCTCCCCAACTGATCATGGCAGATGGAACCAACTGGTTCTGCCGGAGGTTTCTTCTTGTTAAAAGGAAGTTTTTCCTTCTACTGTCGCCAAAGTGCTTGTACATAGGGGGTGATATGATTGTTGGGTTTTCTCTATATGTATTATTGTAGGGTCTACCTTACAATATAAAGCAACTTGAGGCGACTGTTGTTGTGATTTGGCACTGTATAAATAAAATTGAATTGAACTGAAGTGGCAGAAATGAGATTCCTAGAATGGCTCTCTCTTAAGGATTGGGGGAGGAACTCAGTCAGTGAAGAGGGACTCACAGTAGAGTCACTGCTGCTCCATGTCAAAAGGAACCTCCCCCCTTTACCTTGGTGCTTGGATGTTGAAACTTGGAAGTGATATCAGTCCCAAATTAGCGCATTAGAGAAAAACAAGGTTTGTTTTGGTTCTTTAGAGAGGTAGAGCCATTCAGATATCCCTAGCAAAACAGCATAATATTCATTTTTTGCACTTAAAAACACAGCTGCAGCACACTCATAGATATAGCATGGTCAGGACTCTGTAAATTAATTTTTTTAGTGAGTCATAAATACACAATATTGGCATTACAGATTAGAATTTTGACATAAATAGTGTTTAGTGTTCACTGCCACCATCTTGGATTGTTAACTTGGGGTTGCTCCAACCAAACTCAGGTTTAAATTCTGACTCGGAAATCAGAAATTTTGACTTATTAAGAAAATCATTGTTAGACTGCTGCCCCCCATGATTTGGACTAAGATAAGTAGCAGAAACACGACACCCATTTTTGTCTACAGTACGATGGAACAGCTGCTGGATTTTTGTTATGTAACCTTTGTGATCCAGTCCAATCCATCTCCATAACCATGAGGCCAACTGGTTTCAACTAACAATCAAAAACCTCAGTATGAAAGGTTGAAAAAGGTCAGATCTGAAAGGCCCAGCCAAAATGATTGTCATAGGTTTGCGGAGAGAAACTACACACTCCTTCATAGGTCAATGAAGTGTTTCCTTTAAAGGTCAGAAATGTATGTCTTTTCCACCTACTTTCCTTCAAAGGCCCAACACACTTTTCTGATCTCTGTGACACATAAAGGAGCTCTGAAAGTTTCAGCTTCGCAAACCGGCAACCACGTTTAAACTTCATGCTGGGTGGAGACTTTTGGAGTCGATGGTGTGACGATACCAGCGGCGCTTCAGCGGAACAAGGCACAATGCCACCACTACACAAATGGCAATAATCTCTCCATCAAATAAAAGGAAGAAAAAAAAATCTAATAAGCATATTAACGATGAGAGCAGAGTGAATTTTAATCACAGATAAGGACTTTATCAGCCTTTTGTGGGCATAAATCTATTCCACACTTCAGCTTGTCTGAAAGATATTGCAAACTAGATTGAGCTTGTACGAGACAGGGAGGGAAGAAAAAGTCTTGTTCATTATGAAAACATTAGCTCCAAATCCATTTGTTTTCTATGCTAAAATGGTTCCAGACCAGAATATTAGTCCAATCTGCTCTGAATAATGAAATCATTAATATGAATTTATTAAAACGTGTGGACTTATCCTTTTAATGTCTCTGAGCTTTTTCTTTTTATATCAGACTACCTTTTAGTCCGTGCCACACAGAGAAAGCCCCGTGAGTCGGTTCTGTAATTAAGACACATTAACACATAACACCTAACAGACTTGCTCAATTACCACAACGGCTATTAAATTATATTGGAGCTAGAGGCAGTGGAAATGGTGGTGTTCATTATGGAAACTGCTATCCACATATTTCCATCGCTGAGCAGCTTTATGAACTTATAAAAGATGCCAGGAAGAAAGGACGGATTCTTTTTTACACTGGAATTCCTTTGAATGCAGGTTTAAATGTTATTTTTATAATAACAATAATATTTTGTCACTCTTGAGTAAAAAACAAAGACGATTATTCAAATATATTTGCATGTGTTGTAAACATCCAGCCCCTTCTTTTGTGTATCTAGGCAGGAAAGAAACTCTTTCACTAAAAGTCTTGAGGTTGGATGGCGGTCCAGCCATGAGTTATGCAATGCAAATGTTATTATGCACTTAAAATAAATGTATGTGGCAGAAATGTTCCCTGGAACACTATTTTGAGGTTTTGTAATTTGGGGGTTGGAGCATATTTCAGAAGCCTCAGCTGTACTCACAGTAGAGTCTGTGGATGTGTTTAAGTCATAACAGTTTCATAAACACGGCACGGTCACAGAAACAAGAAAATGTTTTGTGTTGTAGCACCCCCTCCTGGTGGATGTTGTGCTTTACAGTGACGTCCCAGCATTATTATTTGAGAGGTTTACCTGTTGTTTGGTTTACCTAAATAAGAATAAGATTAGCTGATGTAATGTAAAAGTAGGTTTTAGATAATATAAAAATGCAAGCAAGGAGCACAAGGATAGCACTTTAAGTAAAGGGGTTTTTGTAACACAACAACAAGCTCATGTAGGCATTACAGTTATATTTAATGAGGTTTAGTTAAACAAATAGAAACCCATACTCTCAGTCTTGTGGCACATGTGCATCTCATGCCAGTGCTATTTAAACACAAGTATATGCGGTATATATATTTTTTTCTGATTCACATTCATGAGAAATATGCGACTGAGGATATCAGTATGACGAAAAGGGAAGGTGTACAGGAAGGTAGTGAGGCCTGCTATGATTAATGGTTTGGACACTAACAAAAAGAAAGAAGGCCAAGCTGGTTTTACAGAGTTTAAGATCCTAAGATGGGTGTGACCAGTATGGACAAAATTCAAAATAAGCACATCAGAGGGACAGACGGTTTGGAGACAAAGATAGAAAGACAAAGAGAAGGTTTAGATATGTGCAGAGTAAGAATAAAGGATAGACTTTTTTTTTCTTTTGCTCTTTTGCCATCAGAATTATTGTCTAAAGGCGAAGAAAGATGCCCAACGGATTTACTTTACCAAATGGACCATCCCAGCCTTGCCGTATTGGTCTATTTGATTCACCTTTTATTGTTTATTTTATTTTCACTTGCTAAATACGGGACAGACTTGACTGGGGAAAAGAAAGAGGGAAAGAAAAACAGCGGGGAAGAGGGACGGGGATAAAGGGCAAAAAACAAAAAACAAAAAATACATATATCAATCACCTGGATCACCTGTTGAGAAAGAAAAAAGAGAAAACAAGAAGAAGAAGAAAAAAGGGCAACATAATAAACAACATCACGATGATCTATGTGAATGTAACAGTAAATACTAAACATTATTGTGCAGCACGTAAGATCGACAGCGCACAGTGTGATTTGAGGTAGGAGCCAAAAAGGGTGTAGTTTGTGTGTGTGAGCACCCGTGTGTACACCTGTGAGCATGAACGCGCTTGTATTTAAAAGGTTCCTTCATGTAATGATCTGCTAGAGGGTGTGGGGGGGCCACTGCCCCGTCCTCCAGGGCATGAAGCAGGTATGGAGGAGATCAAGACTCCAGACATTCAGAGGCCCTCAGAACACAAGAGACCAAGGAAGACCAACAGAGGGGCAGCCGCGCCACTGTCCCAGAAAGAGCTGAGGAGAGTCCCAGATGAGGGCTCACTCAGCAGCCTCGGAGCAGAAGCCAGGGGGAGTTGCAGTGACGTGCCCGTGAGCTCCGCCGGCAGCCAGCTGTGCCAGAGTGACCGAGCCCCAGGCCGAGAGGCCGAGGGCACCCCACCCCCGAAGTGGCCCGAGCGAGCCCCAGGCTCCAGGCCCCGACAAGCAGCCACCAAGGAGTGAGCCAGTGTGTACCTGGACGCCCACCCCGGACACAAAGAACCACCAATGCACCGATGTCTGAGGGCGTCTGCCACTGGTAGAGGAAGTGGTGGGGGGAGATAGGCCTCCATACCTTGGAGGACCTGAGGATAAAGGATATACTGACACAACAGACAGGAAGAAAAGAGGAAGGCCACAAAGAAGATTTATGGATGTAGTGAAGGAACACATGCAGAGGGAGAGGAGGGCAAGATGGAGGCAGATGATTCACTTTGGCGACCCCTAAAGGGAGCAGTCAAAAAAAGAAGTAGAAGACCAAAGTTTCACATGAATCATTTTGTTTCTCCCAGTTCCCAGTTTCAGTAAAAACACTATGTGAAGTATTATATAAATCCTTACATATTTCATTTTTGTGTCTGAAATCATTGTACGCTTTATCAAATATTCTTTTCAGTACTGTAACTGTAAGTCAGTAAGATTTTGATAAAAGTAGTATGCCATTTGGTATCTGTGTGTTAAATAAGACAGGTTTTAATTCGTGATTTTGTCTGTTCTGACATATGTGAAATGTTTGTGGCATTTTCAGTGTCTTCTGCACAGGTGAGTCTGTGTTATGAGAAATCTGTGTTTCAGAACTGCATTGACAGTGCTGAGAACGACAGTCCTGGCAGGGGTGCAATCACAATACACAAATAACAAGTTGTTATTTGTTAAATCTGTTGCAACAAATGCTTCATGTTCCTATATATTTTTTGTGATTTCAATAGATCAAGTGGCACAACAGACAGACTGAATGACTGAATGACTGACTGACTGATTTACTTAAAGGAAAACTCTTGCTTCACATATTAACACCATTAGAGGGCAGCAGAGAAACATAACAAGGTAGACCCTAAACTGCTCTAATCTCCCTCAATACTATATCCATCCATGCATTCTCCTCTACTTATCCAATTCAGGCTCACAGCCTATCCCGGGTACCATAAGGTGAGAGGCAGGACCAGTCTGTCACAGGGCTATCACAGAAAGAAAGACAACTACTTGCATTCACATTCATGAGCAATTTATAATGATCAATTAATCTACTCTGGGAGGAAGCCCGAGTACCCACACAGACATGTGGAGACATGCAAACTCCACACAGACAAGCCCCAGGCAGATGGTGGATTCAAACCCAAGAGCTCTTTGCTGTAAGATAATCATGGCAACCAGCGTGCTGCCCTAACAGACCATGCTCTAAGATAAAACCTTGTGCAGTGAGAATAAACTATATGAATGAATTCTATAGCATACCTCACAAGGTATAAGTCGGTTGGCCATATTTTATGAGATGTATTGTATATTTCATTTGATCGGTTTTCTAATAAAAGCCAAACACAGTGTGATTGTAAGTCAAGTTTAAACCAATGACTGTTTTCTACAGTCATTGGTTTAAATACAAATTTGCAATTCCAAATTCATCACTGTCATTATAACACAATTAGACTGGTCCATCTCTATTTTATCTACTTTGCAAATGGTTCCATTCTTATATTTAAACAGTAATGGCACACAGTGTTCTTGGATGGCACTCCATTAAACAAGCAAAAGAGTTTTTAGGATGAGACTCAGTTTTAATATTTATATACATCAAGACTGATGGGTCAAATGTGACTTTTCACATGCAGACATCACATTTCCCTGACTGCAACTAGCACAAGAACATATCTGGTTTAGCACAGCAGTAAATCACTGTTAGAGTAGATATTTGCTGTGGTGTTCACCAATGACTACTGTGTGGCTGTGGGTGCTGGAAGAACAGTAAAACTTTCCTGCCATCCATTTTAAATACAGTGACTCCATTAAATGGGCATCATTGGTTGTTTTTATTCCTATAGATATCACCTGTAGGTAGCTTCCTATCCTACAGGCATGGCCAGTAAGCTGCAACCGTGCTTTTCTATCTGTCAGGTTAATCTAACAAAACTTACAAATCACTCACAAACAGAACAGATCTTTGGCTGATAAAGTCTTCACAAAAGTGCAGCAAAGCAGCTGAAAAACAGGATTTCTTTACCTAAAGCTGATTTATATGCAATGTAACATATAAATGGCCTGTATTTGTATAGCGCTTTACTTAGTCCCTAAGGACCCCAAAGCGCTTTACACAACCAGTCATCCACACACTGGTGATGGTAAGCTACATTGTAGCCACAGCCACCCTGGGGTGCACTGACAGAGGCGAGGCTGCCGGACACTGGCGCCACCGGGCCCTCTGACCACCACCAGTAGGCAACGGGTGAAGTGTCTTGCCCAAGGACACAACGACAGAGACTTTCCAAGCTGGGGCTCGAACCGGCAACTTTCCGATTACAAGGCGAACTCCCAACTCTTGAGCCACGATCACCCCCAACATAACATAAAACAATACAACATGAAACAATGTTTTAAATAACAGAAATTAATTCTCTGAACTCTTCACCACATTCAAACAATAAATATGTGATGTACTGCAAAATACATTTATAAGTAAAAGAATGGGAAAAGATTGTAAGACTTTGTCCCTCCATGCAGTGCAAATGAGAGCATCACAAATACAGTTATGAAAATTGGGGTAAATTTTGCTGAGGAAGTATTGAATCATGATCACCTCATAGCAATTTCCAAAGAAAGAAAGACCAAGTCTGTCAGCTTCTGTTTGGATAGGTGGATAGACAGCTCGGCTAAATGGTTCTAATTTATGAGCCCGGGGTCTCAGGTGGGCTGTATGTTAACAACTGTCTGGAGGTTCGGAGAGAGCACACTGGCTGTCTGGCTTGGGTGACAGCCAAATGCTATTCATCACACACTCCCATAGAGAAACACACATTCTCTTCCAGCTGACCTTCTCACTGAAGCACAGAATCTAGCAGATGCTAAAGATATCAAGAGGCAGCTCAGTGAGTGCGAGTAAAATGTATTCCCGTCCAAATTTGTGTATGTTTTCGAAACCTTTCGTTTTCTTTCACCTTTTCTGTTTGATATGCCTGCTACAAAACAGATTCACATTACTTGCCTTGGCTAAAAAGTGCCACTAAGATTCAAAGCCACAATTACAGCTGGTGTTTATACATTGTGTGAATCTTACAATTAATCTCAACTAATGTATGCATTTGGATACTGGATATGCATTATTTACAGTATCCGTAACAGCCTTCCTAAACAATAATACACATAATACAAACAAGAATAGTATTTCTGCTGGTTTCAAAAAAGAATATGTAACACGTGAAATATTAGCTGTGTCTAACTTTTAAATAAGTTAGGTAAATGGACTCTTGTTCTATTGACATCTGGACTTTCAATTAAAAAGTATTTGACAAACATAAATAAATACAATCTTCCTTCAAACTCACATTGTGCAAGCGTGTATGTGTATGCAAAACTCAACAGCTACAGCTCTGCTCACAGTCCTCGTCAAGGAGAGCTATTGATAAAGGAGAAAGGTTCAGCTTGGGTTGTCATGCTGTCTGATATCACGTAACAAGTGGACTCGAAGGTCTGGGTCCAAAGAATGTTCTGCTATGTCTGCCTTGCAACTTCCCTAATTTCTGTTATAGCAATTCCACTTCATGTGAATGAGCTAGAGGGATGACTACTCCCAGTAAAAGCAAAGTTAAGTTTTTCTTTTCTTGATTTTAGGAGTTTTCTTCGATTCTTAAGCTTTGCTGAAACAGAAGAAAGCAGTGACAACAATTTTAAAAAGTAGTTTCCTTAAAAGTACCGCTAGTGTGTGATTAATCTTTCGACACTACGAATAACCCCAGCGATAACTGCCTCACAAACAGTCCGCTGAGGAAAAAGTCCTCGCTGGCTTTAGAAACTGGGGCTGTGGTATTTTTAAGCACTAAAGATCTGTTGCCATAATAAAAGCACAAACTGTGTGTCATCCAAAATGAAGGCAAATAGAAGTAAGCCCAGAGGTGCTGTTGCGTTTGGCGCTAAGCTTATAAGATTAGTGTTTTGATTTCCATCCATTTACTCTCCTACATACTGGTTGTTAATTACAGCAGTACTGTGATGACAAAGAGGTCAGAGCAGATCAGCCACTGGAACTCTGCCTGAGACAAGAAGACTGCTGCTCTCAGTCACCAGGTCAATAGAGCTGCTACTGATAAAATGCACATTGATCTATGGGTTTAAGGTCACTGAATGTGCTTTCAGTTCACAGTGACAGGTTCAAGCTGTTGTGTGGTGGAGCAGCAGATACAAAGGCGACACAACAGTCAGTGGAGGAAAAAACTAAAAACTGTTGTGCGCTCAGAAAACAGATGTAGTGCTGGATGACTGCAGACAATGTCAATGAATATTTTCTCAGATTTTACAGCAGAGGTTAAACCTCTCAACAGAGACATCCAGAGGAATGAAGTCCTTTAACAGGGTTAAAACCCCCTGTTTAAATATCTACTTCCAAACTCTTTCTGAGCATGTTAAAAAACCCAACCCATATTGCTATTTTGATGCTTTTTCCAGCCTTAACTTTGCAAGCTCAACCAGTTTAATCATCATATGTACTTGTGGTAGAATTACATAAAAACAAACATCTTATTGGAATTCCTGGTAGGAAATATGCCAATAAAAAGAAAGTAAAATTTTGTTTTCCAATCTGGAATCCAACTTGGAACTCGCCAGTTGCAATTAGGAAGTTATAATTATGTCGACAGTCACATCCTCTAATTGCTAACCAGAAACAACACAACTTCAAACTTGTGCCAAACATAAGGAAAATTTGTACTTTGCTTGATTTTGTTTTGAATCTCACAGCACACTCGTTCTGCCCACTTCACATAGTGTTTACTCAGCTAACCAACCTTGACCCAAAACCCAACCGGAGCACAACAAACCCTGCCAGCCTGCAATCTCCAACATCTCATGTGGTTTTAGCCGCACAGCTAGCTACTGGCTAACAGGGCATGCTAGGCTACACAAGGCGCAAGAAATGAGTGTGTGCCTGTGAGTGAGTGTGCCTGTGAGTGATTATAATTAGAAAATGTTCCACTCACTTGCAATTACAAGGCCCTCCGCAGAGTGTTATTAAAGACTCATTTTGCTTGGTTGTGCCTCTTAAATGGCTCCCATGTGGTGTTTGTTTGCCTTTGCTACATGGTTGGCGTGGACAACAGAGTTTGCTACAGCCAGGAAGAGAAGCTTCTCCTCAAAATGTTAACCTGTGGTAAAGGGGTCACAACGGGTGCAGAGGCTGTCATGGAAAATTTAATCTGTATATACACACTGATAAAGTAAATTTTTGTTTATTCATTCTAAATAAATGTGGTCCCCCTCTCTTCCTAGCCTGCAAATTTACCCCACAGATAAACTCTTGCGTTCCGAACTTCTAACCCACCACGGCTTTCCTGAAAGAAATCAAACTGAGATCTCTGGTTTTTGTTTTCAGATGAGTTCATGATGTTATCGTAAGACTTTTGTCCCACGGCCATGTAAAAATAATCCAAGTACTTTAATTATGCACAGAATAATTACAGGAGGTTAGGACTGACCTTGTCCTGAGGAAGGACGACGGTTTAGTCAGTGGCCATCCAGGAAAAGTAAAATTGTCATTTTTCTATGTGTACCCAGCATTTATGGGAGACGTTATGATTTTTAAAACTCCTTGCGCTTTTTCTTTGACGTATTGCACCTTTGAACAGTAACAAATTAAAGAACCATAATTCAAGTCTGAACTTCTTTCAGTAACAGTTTCATCCCTGCGTGCTCGTTGACGCCTTGTATGTGTGGTTATGAATAGGATGTAATACAGGTGCTGTTTTTGTAAGGGATATTTTTTTCTTATGTGTGTTTATCCGGCAATGTTACTGCTGACTTTAAACAAATCCCCCTACTATAAAGTCACAACTCCACACTACATAACCTGCTGCCATGTGTCAGAAGAAACACAATCTGTAGACTGCTTTTATATATTCAGGATCTATACTATATGAAATCATGATGATATGAAATTGTAATTATTAATATACCAAAACCAGCATTATGAGCATATCAAAAAAGTCTTACAAATATTGTTTTCAAGTGTGCATTGAGATGCATGAGACTGCTGCAGCAAAGTAAGATCAGAGTGTGATCATGGTATAGCTGAATCTGTGCTGCATGTTTTGCAAAGCAGAAAATAAAGTTATTAATTTGATTTTGGCAATCACCTCCACATATTGCAATATGGCAATTTGATCATAAATCAGTCATCTGCTTTTGTGGCCTTTGCTCATAAATCTAAATCTTTACATTCAGCATTTTGTGATGCCTAAATCTGACCCGCAAAGTAGCCCTGTGCTCTGACATTTATTCACCCTATGTGCCTGTCAGCAGTCACAGCTTAATCCAGGAAGGTGATAATGGAGCCTCCAGCTCCTGGTCTGTAAAACGAATCACCATAAAGTGCTTCCTTCTAAGGCTGAGAAAATTTATAGTTACAGATCCTATCATTTCTCCTTCTGTTTAATGTCTTCAGCAGAGCGATCTGTCTTTCATTAACTCATGCACACTTGTTTATTATAAAATAAATCCACAATTTAGACGTCTGACTGGATAAAGCATTAGCAAGAAACTAGGCTCCTTTACTGTTTAGGTGAGAGTAAAATGAACTCATAGGAGCATTATACTTTAACATTTTGTTTACTTCATTTAAATTTCTGTTAGGGCTTGCTTGTGTTAATTTAGTTGCTCCCAATTTTGTAGATTCTGTCTAGTTTTTATTAGTTTTTATTTAGCATTTCTTTGTTGTTATTATTATTATTATTATTATTATTATGTAATGTGTTTTTGTGAAAAAGTCATCCAAATCTGAATAAAAATATGAATTAGTGTGTCCTTATGCATGTTTTGTTGACAAAGCCAACCATTTTAATATACATATTCTATATATTAGATTTTTTTTAGCTTTATTTAAGTAGTTTTAGTTTATTTTAGTAGTAGTAGAAAAGTATAGTAGTATAATAACCTTGCTTCATCAGGCAATAAGATAAGCTATTTTCTGTCTAATCATTTGCACTATGATTTATTTCTTTATCTTTAATTGTGGATAATACACTCATGGTTTAACTTGTCAATGATCTGGTTCATTACTGGACTACATTAACCACTGGGTGGCGCTGTACAACAGCAAAAATGTGACTAGAAAAACTGCAGTTTTCATTTTCCCTCTTATATTTCTTTTTCTGGGCCATTTACAAAAATCTCCAGTTAATGGTGTAGTTGTGGCTGCTGTCATTGGCAAAGATATTTATTTTCATTTGATGCTAACATCCCACCTACTGCTGACAGCCCTGACCCCTCTCCTTAAGGGACTAATTATATTGTACAATAGCCATCTAACATCTCACAAACCAATTTTGACTGCGCTCCGTCCCGAAGCAGCAGCTGTTTTCTCACTCCACACTGGCCGTCAAGGGTCATGGTCTGCGCAGAGCTAGAATGCTGTTTCCAACCGTGGACCTTCACGGGGCAGTGGAAAAGAATGAGTCAGTGCAGTGGAACCTGAGGGAAGTGGAGCTCCCTCAGCTTGTATGTTTATGAAGAGTAAGGGTGTGTCGTCAAAAACGTTTCTCATCCATTGCAAAGAGCCTTGCTTAAGGGTGAGTCAGGGATAGTCTTGATGGAGGGAAAAGCGCTGTGTTTCCCGTTCTTGCCCTAGATTCATCCAGCCTGTGGAGCTTACAAACATGCATTGTATCATCACCAGTTATCTTGAAAAGACTTTATTCCATGGAGCCCTCTACTGTCATAGAAGATGATTTCATAGTTGTTTAATTACAAAACAAGCGTATAAGGCAACATTAAAAGATTTAGAGGTCTTTAAATTTAACGCTTATACTTATTTTTAACCTCAGATTTGTACCAAATTTACGATATGGTTTCTGCTTCATGCTGTAATGTGGTGAGAAAGAGGCACTGCATTGATGCTTGAGAAGTTTCTTTATTGGCTAAACACCACAAGCAATACCAAATGGAGATGGCAAAGGGTATTAGAATGGAAATGGATAATATTCCCTCCCTCTGAGCTCTCCTGCATCGCATGCACTCACATATCTCATCTCCACCAGTCTGGTTCCCTACATGGGTCTTATTTTCATTGCCAGACACAGCCAGCAGCCTCTGCTTCCATTAACAGCTTACTGCTGTGAAAACATGAAGAGGAGAGGAATAAACTGTGATGCTGATGCTGTGTTGAACAAAAGACCCATACTGGACCAAAAAAGATGCACATTTAATTCCCCCTTCTTTTTTCTTCTTTTTTTTTTTTAGCTTTTAGAGAATATACTAAAAATATAAATTACAAACTTAACTGTGTCTATGCTACTAAAACTGTGTTTAAACTCGTAATTATTACCCATATGAGTATGTGACCCTAAATTTCTTATTATTTTAATGTGTTTCTAAGTTGTTCCTGGGTGTCCAGCTTTGGGTAGTCAGATCATGAGAGCTGGACTTGATAAGCTGTGAATCACTTGCATATGCTCTGACTGTATCATTAATGTATAACAACCTGCTGGCCCATGTGTCTATTTGATAGACAGAGCAGAGATGCCACAGTGTGCAGGATCAAGCGTGCTACATTTTTATAACAATCTCAAAGGCTTCTGCAGAGGTGTGTGGAAAATTAAATGTGTTTTCTTGTACTGTAAAACATTACCACCATGAAATGATCTAATTTTTTAATCCTTCTTATCAAACCTATGAGAGGCCTTCAATGAATTATGTTTTAACCTACAGCACTAAGAAGTCCTAGGCCTAGGATTTAATGCAAAGGATATTAAAGAAAGTTTAATATAATATATACTCAAAGTTATCACTGAATTTCAACATTTTAAAGAATGAGGTTCTAATAGTGGCATAAGTAATAGCAGATTTACTATTAGTAGAATTGCTGCTATGTCCCCTGCAGGAACACCGAATACATTTGCCTTAGTCTTGTACATCACTTCCACTGCGTCCATTATGTTTTTGTTGTGATACTCATCTTTCATAACTGTTCCTCTATTCCCATCTAATCTCTCTGCAAGGGTACCAAATGAGTCCACTGAAGCCTCCATAATGGCCAGAAGAAGAATCCCACTGTTTGATGGTTCAGTATGAAGCATGAGAGCTCACGGTGGGATTCACCTCAGCTGTACACCTCATGAAACGCCCAGGAGAGGCAATCCAATCATTCTGGAGCTGCAGGACCCGGTATGAAACCCATCAGAAACTGGTTTTGGCTGTAGTATATACAGGGAGCTTTATGTTGGGAAGGAAGCTGTTTTTAGATGGATTTGGTCTTGCTGGGCACATCATGTCAGATTTTGTGTTGGTTTAAATATGATATACTGCTGAACCTACTGCTAGAGTATATGTCATTTTCAAATGAAAATAGCTAATGTGGTGTTGGGGAATATACCAAAAGCAGATTTGCTGTATCTAGAATCTTGCTATATCCCAAGGGGATGCAGCTTATTTTAAATTTAGCCAAAAATACTATGAGGATCAGTGTGGCGTTTGGTAGCATGACAAAATGGTTTGAGGAAATGAGAGCTCAGAATGATATGCCTTCAAAACACTGTGCAGTACGTTAATTACATCAAATGAAATTATGCATGGACCTAAAATTGGTAGTTCAGATGAGATGCAATGTAATTTCCTTTTTATGACGTCTCATTTTATTTACCTTTGGGAAACTCAAAATTACTCCCAAATTACCTGAAATGATTCTGAGTGGCTAAAAGGAGTGCAAGACAGAACCAAAAGTTCTGGGGTAAAATATTTAAACCTGTAATTATAGCTGACCCACCTCTCCAGCCCAAGACATTTGCATATTATTATTATTATTACTTTATAAGTATGCATTTCTTTGAATTGAACAGTTATTTTTTGATGACATGTATTGATCTATATGCAGTTTGGGGAAAGTTGTTATTTTTATTATAGGTTTTGTAATTGTATAGCTGCTACAGCTATTCCTATACTTGTATATATACATAACAAATTAAGAGACTATCATCTGGGCTGCCATATGAATCACGATCTCGTGCCCATATATGACAAAAGGGGATACCATGTGTATACCAATAAGTATTTATCCAAATATCTGACTTTACTGATCACTATTACAACAGACAGGAATTCACGACAGTACCTGTATGTTCGCACATAATCACTACAAATGGAGTACCTGACATGTGTTGTGATGTTTGGATCTGACATGCTGTACCTTAAGTGTCCAGCTGACTCATGTGCATGAGCTGAAAGACACAAAGTGGGGACAACGGCAGCCCAGGCCACGTGGAGTTGGTGTCTGGTGCCACCATGCTTACAGAACGTCATTATCCACTTATTGAAAGAGGGCTATGATTTGGCAGCTTCTCAGGACAGCAAGACTACCATGGGCAGTGCAGCCCAGGATCACAAACCATTGTTCTGCTACTGCTGGACAAACAGTATCAGGCTTTCTGAAACCGACTGTTTATGTAGATGGATGAAACACTATGGCTTTATCATTTTATAACTTTTTTGGCATGTCTGGGGTTTTTTTTAGTGTGACAATCAAAGCTCCCAAGTGTTTCACACTCAAAAACATGTAGCAAAGAAAATTTGGCAGTAATAGCAGAATGCCATACATGATTCTTTGGAGTGTACAAAGTGAAACCTACTATATACTTTTGTACCCATTCTGCAACTTTTTGGTTTACCAATTTCCAAGAGTCATTGCAGTAACCCTCCTGTATCTTTATCTAGGATGGGCTGTTAGTGGTAAGCTATGCCTGCTGATTTTCTGCTCAGCACATTTTCCTAGACTTAGATTATTTAAGAGGTCAAAGTTCAAATCACACAAATTAATTATGCTCCTGTAACACTGTGAATCACCAAAGCAGGTAACCTGTAGGTCAATGACTACATCATCAGTGTGCAGTGTGTAGTAAGAGAACAAGTCAGTTTCTCATATCTGAGGTGTGGAGGTGCTGCCAAGCTTCCACAAGAGTGGAAACGTATTAGAAAACCAGTGTCTGACTATATGTGTACTATGTGTAATATTTTCTTTTTTTGTGTTCCACCTCTTCATGCAGTTCATCTCTGCTTATTGCTTATATGCTATGCTGAGATTATTGATTTTACAGCTACTTGAAAAGACAAACGCTGTAATCAGGGGCAGTAGCATAGGGACCAACACTTCATTTGGTATATGGAGCATTTAGTGGATATATAGAAGATTCCCCAGAGGACTGAAATGTGACTTCCTTTTTTTGATGTTTTACTGAAGTTACATTAAACCAGTACAAATTTATTAACTCTGAGTGAATTAAATGGCTCAGTGGCCTAGAACAGTGGTCCCCAACGCCCGGGTCACGGACCGGTACCGGACCACGAGAGCTGAGGCTCGGGTGTGAAATGTATCGTTTTCAGGGTTTTTATCATTAACCCCTGGGTCTTTTCCCATGTTGTAGTTGTGTGCCTTATTTTGAAAGAAATATTTACGCGTTACCATAGCGGACCATAGAGCATTGAGGGGCAGAGAGGAGGATGTTACTCTCAATGTGGTTGACGCATTTCAGGAGGACGCTGCTAATAAAGTGAGTTCGTGTTTATTATTATATTTACAAAATACCACAGTTTTTGTCTTGGTCGTATCATTTTATTTAGTTGCATTTATCCGCAACACCTTAAAGGCTGGTCCGTGAAAATATTGTTGGACATTAAACCGGTCCGTGGCGCAAAAAAGGTTGAGGACCGCTGGTCTAGAACACTCTCACAAAACAGATTCTAAAACTCAAAATAGCCACTCATGTTGCAAGTGGTTTGTTAACTTCATTTCAATTTATTCACTTAATCTGTGTCATTCTCCACAGACAACATTATTATAACAGTCAAGTCTGACAAACTGTCACTAACACAGAAACAGAAGCCAACATTCTGTGATTGAAAGCTCAAATGTCTAAACCGTTTTTGGCCCAAAACGCTGGCATCAGGGTATGAGAACCCTTTTATCAAAACACTCCTTTTCATCACACTCCTCGGCTTCTGCCACTGCTGTTTGTTTTAAAGGAAGAAGCGGAAAGCGTAGCTCTAAGTGTGCTGTTCCATTGTCCGGGACTCTTGATGGTTGACCGAGTTAACAAATGTGTCTTCAGATGGCAGGAGACACTTAAGATAAACCTGGCCTTGGTGTAGTTCCTGTGCCATCATAAGCTGCTTGACATACACAGGAAGTGGCCTGGTTTATGTCCCTTTTAATGACTATATAGTTTAGGAACAGCAACGTGGAGGAAGTGCTTGGTCGTGTTTACATACCCAGGTAACAAATGGCTAAGAGAAGGTACACAAGGAGGATAGAGAGAAGAAGAGGGTGTAATGAGTCATCCTTTGCCAGGAATTGTGTGCCAGGTTAAGTTCAGGAAAGCAAAGAAATAATGGTGGAGAGAGAAAAAAATAACTGGATGCTTGTATGCTTTGAATAATGAACTGTAACGACCTAAGTAGGAAAACATAAAGACTCCTGAAAACATTCCAGATCTCCTTTGGACCTGATTCAACACAAACAATATTACAGTAACTACCCAAGTGGTTCTGTGGGTTTTTAACTAATTACCTTATTATGGAATACTTGGCATCCAAACAATTTGATTTTAAGATATATTTTACTAACATTTCTGGGTGGTGTGGTAAATAGCACCATTGAATTTAAATGCTAGGGCCTTTCTATTTGGATATTGCATGTTTTCCTTGTATTTGAGTGGGTTAATTAGGTAGGTTAAATGGTGTTAAATCTAAATGTTCTCTCTGTGTTAGCCCTACATTACATCTGCGACCTGTCCAAGGTATTTCCCTCCTCTTGCCCTATAACAGCTGGAATTGGCTCCAGCTCAGCTGTGACCCTGAATTGGATAAGTGAAGGGAAATGGATGCTAGAAACTTTTGCCATCCATTAATTTTTTGAATTTATGAATCTATTTTTTACCAAGTGATTAATAAAGCTCTGTACTTTATCTTTTGTTACCAAAGTTTTCCTTTCTTTGATTTCAAGTAATTGCTGCTCAGTATTTATTGTATGTTAAGGATTTCATTCTCTTTAGCTAAATTTGACACTCCCAATTTGCAAAATTACTTCAGTTTCCCATTACAGTTTCTAAGCTGAGAGATTCTATTGTCCAACCCAATGTACAAATGTGGTACAATCCAAGCAGAAAGACAAAGGCAAAACTACTGCACAAAGTTAGTCTGATAGTTGCTTTAAAGAACGTGCCATATAGGGGAAACGGTTTGACAGTTGCTGTGTATCGAGTGAAAATGCTCTGCTCTTGGAGGGAAAAGAATCCAAGCAGCCAAAAAGTAGGGCTGAACCTAGCATCCAGACTCAACCCACCCTAATAAGTTCAAAAAAGGAATAACTGTACAATCAAATGCTGATCACAGGCTGTCAAAAGTGCTCCTGCTAACTCATTCAACTGCTGCTCCAATATATTTCACTAGCATCTGTGCCTGTTTTCAGTGAAACACTGGGTGGTAAAGATTGTTTTTAATAATACTTGAAGTCGTTATTGTGTCCAATCCATGACTGAAATAGCCTTTATTCACTATGAAATCCATTGTAACAGCACAAACAATGTCATCCAACTGGGTTCTTGCAGCTGAACGTACCGTGCTGACAGACATGCATTTACTGGAACCTCATGTGAATAACTGAAGCATGGATAAGGTCAAAGGGGAATTCTTGCCACATAGCTGGCCCACACAAGCAGAACTGCTAATAGACAGAGAGATTCATAGAAATCACATACCCTCCTGTATGCAGGACTCACATACAGTATGTATTGATAGAGGTATGTGCATGCAGACACGGAGAAACACAAACAGAAGGTACTCGGCAGTAAATATCTACACACGCTCAATTCTTTAGCAGCGACAGCAGCTGCTTCATAGATATGTGTGTCTCCACAGTGCTCTCCACATTTCTCCCATTTCCCAATATTAGAGCTAAGCGGGAAGTCCATCTGCTAATAATGCACTCAGCAAATGAGCGATAGCCACCACTCGACATCCAATACGCAGGAAATGTGAACAGCTGCCGTATGGTGAAGAGTTGCTTTCACCAAGCGGACGTGTTGGGGGGCTCCTCCTTCCTCTCTGCCTGTTCTTGTAATATAAGGCCGTCTGTTGCTGTGGCTTGACATACACTGAGGAACACATGCAGGAATCCAGGCACAGGGGGACATATGGGACATGTGAAAACAGGCATGTATCGATTAGATCAAATTCTCTCTTTACCGTCATGATTTAATACAAACCTTTAACTCCATTATTCTGGTTAAAATCAGACTGTGTGGTCAGACTGCTCCTGTTTCACCTTTCACGCATTAAGAAATTTGCTTGTTTCCTCATCCTCTAAGTATTGGTCTTTAACCTGCCTGCATCACACTTTGTTGCCCCCCCAATACACATATTAGGTTACGGTCCAAAGATGCCAAAATTATATCGTCATTTCATTCCTGTAAATAACAGAGATGCCAAGGCTTTCAGCATGTATTGGTATAAAGCCCGTAAGTGTCACAGATGGGTGAGGTGAAAAGGGATACCCTCGCACTCTAGCATGTTTAATGAAGCAGAGTGGTGTAAACTTGCTGTAGATGAGATTTTGATGTGAAAATTCCCAGTGCTTCTTCTCTTTCAGTTAAATTCAATATATTTTTCTTTAAATTTCTTAAATAACAGTTTTATTGAGTTAAGGCTCTGCAGGAATTTCAACTATTTCAAAGTAGCTGAGGCAAATAAATTGGCAGCAGTAAGTAGTGCATGTATATGGAGTGTGTTAACAGACCCAACAACAAGACTCCTGAGCATCTTTATAG